>NW_005054438.1:1151936-1165743 GCF_000277835.1 Geospiza fortis | reverse complement strand
CTTCTGGGTGATCCTCACCCTCCTCAGCATCTGAAATATAAGAAATTAGAAATACCAAAGAAAACCAATTTTATAAATTTGCATTCAGTCTCTGTTTCCATGTAATAGCTCCTAAGTCCTACTGAACGCTGCAGCTGTTTTTCACATGAGAAATCCCACAAAATCTTCTTTGTTTATAATAAAGTTTGTATAATAAGCCATGATATAAGGTCAAATAAGTCACAGGCTTCCCAAGACAGTTGTATTTCATGCTATGTGAAATAAAACACATACATATATATTGTGCAGTTTATGAATGGACTTGGAAGTTCCAAATATTCAATACATGGAAAATCACAGGAAAAACAAAACAAAACACAAAAACCCTCTCACATCACTTGATATTAAACCCCTAAAACAATGGTCACCGTAGTCAAAACATGGAGTTTCCAGATGTTTCCAGAACAAACCTAGAGCTGATGGAATTTCCTCCTCTTCAGCTACTCCATCTGCAGCTTCCTTGGGGACTAGCAGCTCCTCATCATGAGGAGACCAGGGTGTTAATTTAGTAATTTCTGATACTTTCCATATTGGTTCAAGAGGTAATGGTGGTTCGTCCTCATCTTCCTCCTCTTTTTCCTAGAAGAGAACTCATGAAATCCAGGATCTCATCCTACAGACAGTAACTACAATGATGGGTTAGTCTACTAAAACCTCCTTATCCGGGATCAAAATGGCAATGGAAGTATTTACAGGTGGAGGAACTTCAGCAGCCGCAAATCTTGGACAAGAATTACCAAGCTCTTGAACCCTGATGAAATCAGTTGGCTGTTACTGATGATTGCTACCTGATGCTCTGTCTGGAAGATGCTGCACCGTCTGTCTCACACAGAAACAGAATGAAAAAACAGCTATTTTTGCCTCAATCTTTGCCTAGGGAAGCACAGTTGAACAGGACATTTGAAAGGATCTAGGAAAGAGTCAGGTTGTGCACAGAGCTTATGGCTCTGAAATGTGAAAATATTTTTAAAATTTTAAAAAATCATGTTTTTTCTACAAATATGAAGGAGTCAATAATTGAATCATCGTCTATATTATTAGCTAATTTCTTCTCTTTTTTTTTTAATGGGCTTTGTTCTGTTATTACTTCAACTAAAGCAGAAGGGTAAAATTTAATCTTTAGTGACAGCACTGTCCCCTACTTTAAAAACTCATTTAAGAATTCCCAACTGATCTAAGGAAACACACATTACTTTGGATACTCCTATAAATCTGACACTTAATTTGAGGATCTCTTGCTTTCAGCCAGAAAAAAAAAGCAAAACAGTCCCCAAGCTTTGCAAATCTCTATCACAATTGAAAGGATTTTGATGATTATTATTTTATCCTTCAGAATGATTGCTGCATCACAGAGTTTTCAGAGTCTGTAACAGGAACTAATGTGTCAGACAACAGAGGTAGCAAACTCTAAGCTAAACTGTGGCAATTTTTAAAAAAATCAAACAGTTATATTAAAATATATTTCCTACTTCTGTAGCAATTCTTGCATCATATCAAACAGATATGTTTCAACAGATAAGCATTCATGCATAAAGAAGGGAAAAGAGACTTTGATCCCAACCACTTCCTACAATTATAAGCTGTGGATATTAAGCTCCTAACATGATCAGAACAACAATTGTACATATTTCTCAAACATGACCCTGCTGGAAATTACTGTTTGTATGCATAGCACCAAGCAGCTCAGAAACACAAAACATATTGCTCATTGTTTTCTGGTGTTGAGAAGAAAATGCAATAGAGGCTAAATGTGTTTACAAATATTTATATTCCTCTGTAATTTGAAGCTTCAAATGTTTTGGGAAGGTCCTGATTCTTTTTAAGCAGAAAGGATTCTTGTCTGCAAGCAGTACAAAATCACACCTTGTACTTTTCAAAGCTTACACAGTAGAAAACATTAAAAAAAGCAAAATGAAATCTCATTTAGTTCTTAAGAATGCATGAGTTTCCACCCTTTTTGACTCATAAGATCTACTTTCACATCACTGTCTGTAAGGCATTTTATGTATTCCTCAACAATAGATTTGATTTACTGAGTGCTCTTGCACTGTTTTTTTACCTGCACTGGTTGTATGTATTCACCATGCTGCTCACATCCAATATCAAAGATGAATTTGCCACGACCTAAAGGCTGCATAAAAACACAAAAACATCAGGAGAACTGAACAGGCAATCCATTCTAAGCACAAAAATGTAAAATATCCTTTACTACAAATTCCATACAATAGTCAGTAACACTACAGTTTGAAAGCAATGTTGCAAAGAAACTTGGCATTGTGTTTATAGAATAATTCAGTTTTATGTGTTACACTAATGGTACAGGAAATACTACAAAAGATCAGAAGCCTAACTTCTTATTTTAAGCGGAAATAGGTCATAATAAGGCAATTTCATGCTAACTGTTCAGATGAATAGAAAGCACACTTACCTTTCCATTGAGAAACCTGCCCTTAAATCTGTGGTTTAGGTGGATAAGTTCAGCTGGTCCGTTCTGGATTCCATTTACCCAACAACCAACATACTTAGATCCTGTCTCTTTATAGACATATGTGCCTTGCCCATGCCTAGGGAGAAAATAATAATTTTGTTTTATGCCAGTGAATATTACGAATTTAGGCTGTTGTTTTAATTAAGATACTAAAACTGTATTAATTAAGCAGCTGAAACTACTCAAGCTGGACTAAATTGCCAAGGTCACCCCTGGATCTCATTTGCTGCAGTCAGACATGCTCTGAAAATAATGTTTGCATTTTAATGCCATTGGGTGACCTGAAACATCCCTGTGAGAAGGAAACAAACCTCTTGTTGTTAGCCCATTCTCCAGTATAGGTGTCTCCATTTGCATACAGATATTCTCCATAGCCCTGTCTCTGGTCATGCACCCAGTCTCCTTCAAGGACAAAAGGATAAAAGCAGTGTGAGAGCTGGTTTATTTCACAGTAGCCAGTTTGTAACATTATCATACAAGTATTAGAGAAAGAAAAGAAAGCTATGGCACTGCTGGGATTCCTCACTATTCCTTACACCACTCCTTACTCGAAAGTAGAGTCCCCCAAAAAGTTGCTCTTTTTTCATCAGTCTGTTCCTCTCCACAACTATTTATGCTGCTGCCTGATCTCCCTTTCCATTTTTCCATAATTACCTGCCTTCATTGTCACTCTCTATTACCATTATGAACACATAACAACCCAGTCCTGTCTTTGAATTGGGAAATGTATTACAGTTGCATTAGATAATGTGACATTTTCACATGAATTTTAAAAGGAGCTACTTTAATTTGACTCATTTGGTGAAGTTGTCCTGTCAGTATTGGGGCACATCTATTCAAAAGGATGCTAAATGGTTTTTATCTTAATTATTCTTCTAATCAAACTTAAAATAAATTAAAATAAAAACAAAAAAACTCAGTGCATATGTTCCTGCAAGGCAAGATTGGGCTGCTCTTTTGGCTCTCAGCTTTTAGCCCTCACAACGTGAATGTCTTTTCTCTCCTAGCTTAGAAATTAGGAGGGAAATACTGTCCTTTGAATCTTAACTGATAGATTCTGATTGTTTCAGGTACTCTCCAGCAAGCAGGGAAACTCTAACTTTCATTACTTCTTCAAACTTCAGGCGTCCCAATCCCTAAACAAGGGCTCTATTAAGAGGCCTATTTTTTTCAATGATAGACCTAATAAATGTCCTAACATAAATCCCCATATATAAACCCCAAGTTTCTCAGAATAAACAGGTAATAAGAGGACAATATTTTGTAGAAATATATGTTGGAAAATATCTTGAATCTTCTTAAAATAAGACATTCTCCACTCTTTTCATTTGTGGAGGGAGGAGGAGTGAGGGGGGAATGTGTCCTTTTGGCTACAGAAATCCTTACAACTGTGTTCATTGCTTTACCTGCATATTTCGATCCATCTGGATAAAAAAAGACACCTTTGCCATGCTTTTTGTTTTGAAGGTAGTTCCCGGTGTAGAGAGCACCGTTTTTAAACCGGTAGGTCCCCTGAAACACATTTGATACAGATGAAACACGCGTCAGTTCTCACCCTTGTTTCAATACAGAGCCCAACTGCAGAAGCAGAACCACAGCCAGGCTCGGTATCTTACATGTCCACTCCTCAAACCATGCTCGTATTCTCCTTCGTAGGTGTCACCATTGGGCAGCCGCGCCTTCCCGAACCCGTGCCGCTGCCCTTCGCCATCGCGATCGCCCTCGTACTCCTGCCAAACGGGAGGGAAAGGGTTAAAGGGCTCGGCACAACCCAACCCACCAGAGGGACACAGGTGTTTGAAGAAAGCTGCTCCAGCTCGGCTCCAGACCCCGGCACCCCCAGGCTTCTTGGCACAGAGCTGCAAAGCGCGGACGCGTGGTTCCAGACCCGGGTTAGCAGCAGGGCGGGTGGCACAGCCGTGCCCGGGGCTACGGCTGTTCCTTTCCCTTTCCTTTCCCTTTCCCTTTCCCTTTCCCTTTCCCCTTCCCTTTCCCGCTCCTCCCGGGCCCCGCGGACCCCGATGTCTTTCCCGGCCTCCCCGGACTCGGCGTCCTCGGAGCCCGGGTCCGACATGGCCGCGGCGTCGCCGTCGCTGTGACAACCGAGCGAGGCCTGCCCGGGCACCCCAACGCTAACCCAGGGAAATAAAAATAAACTCTCCAAGCTGCTTGTTAGAAAGGCGGCATTCGTTGTGAAAAGTGCATGTATTTTATGACTGGCTTTTCGCAAATATTAAATGAATATTATATGTGTTGTGTTAGAAAGTCATGCTTTATTAATTCTCCTGAGTAGTGTGTTAAATATAGTTTTAGGTTATAAAAAATGTTAAAATAGAAACTATGCTATGTAGGATACTTTTCTTTAAAGAAAGGACTCGCACCGAGATAGCAGCCACAGGACACCTGAATAGGTCAGAGAAAAAGAATTTATTGCCGTCTTATCAGAAGAAATGAACTTCTTCCCGTCTCAAAGGCGCTGTCAAGATTCAGAGGAAGAAGTTGACACTGACCAGACAGAATCCTGTATTTGAATGGAATTTATGCATCATGGATGAGGTGTATGAATATGCAACAGGCTATTGCTTTTAAGGGTTAATCCTTTGTTAACGGGTGTCCTTTTTTGGGTTTGTGCTACCCAGAAAAAGGTACCTGGATGTCTGTAACTCTTTGCCTTTATTGTCTCATATTGTCCTAATTCAATTTGTCCAAATTATTATTACTCTAATTGTATTACTATTTTTATAACCATTTTATTACTATTAAACTTTTAAAAATTTAAAAACAAGTGATTGGCGTTTTTCACATTCATGATTCAGTGTTGAAGGAACATGGGAATGACTCCCTGCAACATGCATGTCAGCCATCAAAATGCTTATCTATTTATACATTTCAGTGAAGAGATTAATGTTAATTAGCTTATAATTCACATAGGTCTCTTCATTAATTAGTATTTTGTCTTCTACTTGTTATTGATTTCTCACTTCTCATGCTAATTAGTCTGCGTTTTTCAGTCTTTTTATTATCTTTTTTCCCAGATAGGGCATTTCTGCTTTATGTAACATGGTTTATAAACTCTGTTCAGCTGTCAACAATAAATTTCCCTCCCAAGCTCTGTTGACTTCCTTCTCGAGGTCTGAGAGCAAAAAGTATGTCAAGCCCTAAACTCTTAATTGGTTTTTCTAACACATAGACATCACCCAGAGTTGGCCAACAACTGTTAACTATTTCACAGATTAAAGATCTTCTCAACATTTCCCCCCACTGCTGCCCAGGCTCCTTTTAAAACAGTGCCAGACTCTGTTCAGTGGTGCCCAGCATCAGGATGAGGAACAATGGCCATGAAATAAAACACAAGTTCTACCTCAACATGGGGAAGGATTTCCTGAGGGTGTTGAGGGTGGCAGAGTTCTGGAACAGCTGCCCAGGGAGGACACAGAGTTCCCTGTCTGGAGACATTCCAGACTCACCTGGCTGTGCTCTGTGTCACTGCTCTGGGTGACCCTGCCTTGGCAGGAGTTGGACTGGGTGATCTCCAGAGGTCACTCCAACCCTCTGCCTCTTGCCCTCAGCTTTTCCCAGCCAGTGCCTTCTGTGTGTTGAAACTGGTGACAACTGGGATGTGACCTAAGACCTCTCAGCCTTCTGAGAGCTCCCAATAGTTCACCTGGTCTGGCCTGAAAACAACATTTTAGATCTTAAACCCATTCCTCCACCTAGATTCTTTCATTTTTGGGCAGGTTTATTGATGTTCAGAAATATCAGTCCACTTTTTGTTTTCTCTCATACAGGAGTCAGGCAAATCACCTCACCATCACTTTGCACAGTAATTTAATGATTCACAAGAGGAGCCAGGCAAGGATATGCTTGGTGAAAAGCAGTGAGCTAGACAAGCACTGGGCAGAGCAGGGGATGCTTCTGAGGTAGACAGGATTGGCAAGTGGCTGGAAAATGGGTGGAGGTCACCTTATGCCCTAAATCAAAGCTCCACCACCCAAACCAGAAGATAAACAGGGTTATCACTCTACAAAGATACACCATATTCAGGTGGGTTTCTTCCTTTTCATAGGTAGGAATCTAAATAGCCAATATTTAAATAATGTATGAATAGTAATAAGGTGTCATTTCTGTGGCAAGTCTGTTTTGACTTCAGTTGGGTGAAGATGAAAAAGGAAGAGACTATTGCTAAATACCTCTGTGTTCACAGGAACCCTTCCAGCTTCTGAGTTAACATCCAGTTACTCATTTGAGAGCACTTTGCCTTTGAAGCAGTTAAGAATGCTGAAATTAAATTTTGTTAGCTGGCAGAGCATTACACATTTATTGACTCTAAACTGATGCTTATTTCTCTTTCCTGCACACTCCCAGCATTTGACTAGGGAAGCCTAATTTGCATAATGTACTGTTAGTAAGCAATTGCAGAATATGCAAACTACTGCTCTGCTCACCTCCTGTAGAGCTGACACAAGTGCACATCTTGGTGATGCCTCTGTTTCTCCCTTGCACCTAAGATTGGCTTAAATTCTTTTAGCTATGATAAGGTAATGTCTCTAATTATAAAACTGCTCACTTGGTCTGTCATGGCAAATTAATTCTAAGCAGACACTGAGGCTCAGAGTGACAAGGGAATTAATGTTTGGAATGCATAGGGAGGTGCTGCCTGCTAAATTCGAGGACAAAAATAACGAGACGTGTCTATTGCCCTGGAAGGTGACGTGGCTCAGGGAACAGCTGTGACACAAACAGGAAGCAGTGACAAGACACCAGTGACAAGACATCAGAGCAACTCCCCTGGATGACCACTAATAATGATCACTAACTGCTCTTGCTTATTGTTTCAGAGTTTTGAAGAAGGAAAAGAGTCTGAAGCAACTCAGTTTTCTCGAGAAACAGCTAAGAACTCTTTCTCTATAGAAGTTAAACTGCTCAGCACCCAGAAGTGGCAGAGAGAATAAATGTCTTTACAACAGGATCATTTTACTTAAATGAGGGAGGCATCATTTAAAGTTTTCTATACCTAGAAACTGTCTTGTGAGGACAGCTACAGCTTATATATAATTAATGACAAGAAGACTTTATTTTGTATTTTCTTGTCTTCTGGTTGAATTTGGATGCATTTCAATGTCAGATTAAAGTTAATCTTCAGGTATGTCACTGTTTAAAGATTTCTTGTCTTCTGGTTGAATTTGGATGTA
Source organism: Geospiza fortis (assembly GCF_000277835.1). Classification (NCBI taxonomy): domain Eukaryota; kingdom Metazoa; phylum Chordata; class Aves; order Passeriformes; family Thraupidae; genus Geospiza; species Geospiza fortis. The sequence goes on along the minus strand of NW_005054438.1, from coordinate 1,158,024 downwards.
TTTCAATGTCAGATTAATCTTCAGGCATGTCACTGTTTAAAGGAGGTCTGCTATCATTCTTATTTTCCTTTTTCTTTTCCCTTTTCTGTCAAAGGACCAATATTCCTAAGGTCCTGCTGATCTTGTATACAAATTTCATTTGTCCAAAGTCCCGAGAGGGTAATTTGTGCTGATTACCTGCTCTGCCCTTGCTGCTGGCTGAGCTGGCAGCTGCCAGCAGTGCCAGTCACCCTGGCAGGGACAGCACAAGCTGCCAGAGCTGTGAGTGACCCTGAGGAAGCTCCTGGTTTGAGTTTGACAGGAGCCCCACAGGGAGCCAGAGCTGCACTAAAACCCAAAGCCATTGCTGCCAGAGGTGCTTAAATACAGAAAGACAACACCACAGGGAAGGAAAAGGCTGCTGGAATGAAGATGTCAGAAGGTGCCTCCTGTGGGAGAGGACAGCCCTGGGTGTCCTTTTATCCTGCCTTGCACGTCCTCACTTTGATTTTAAGCTCCTCTTTTGATTTTCAGCTCTTCTGCAGAGAGAAATGGCCAAAAAGCACTTTTAAGGCCAGTTATGCTCCTGTTTCTCCTTGGAGTTTACTTTCTCTTAGGAGGGGGACACTTTTGCAATTCAGGCATTTTGCAGGGAAAATGCTGCTGTGCCAGGCCTGTGAAACAACCTGAACACTTCCTTCCAGCACTGAGCAAGCTCTGAAAACACACAATGGACATTCAAAACCGCAGGACTATTTGTTGACCTATGTGTTTCAATCAGTGTCCTGCTTCAAAGGGGTGATAAAAATCTAGCAGGGTGCACACACAGCCTCTGATGTGCTAAAGGCAGGATGGTGCTTCATTCCCACTCAGTGCATTTGGGAATTCCTGCCCTCAGGAGCTCACTGATGTCTGCCCCTGTCCTACCATGCATCCTCCTTCCAGGGGCAGTGCCTCCTGAGCCAGCTCTTCTCCACCCTGCCAGCAGTGGAGCTTTAGGGAGCTGCTTTTTTATCTTCTGCCACCAAAATTAACAGGATAAGTGGAGATAATTTGCCTGACTCACAGGTTGGTTTCCTCACTTCTCACATTACTCAACCATTCCTGACAGAGTTGGTGACTGGGAGGGCCAGTCCTTGGCACTGAACTCAGTTTGAGTTTTGCTCTGGGCTCAATCACAGATGCAGGTGATCCTTCATTGCTTTTGGTAGGGCAGACCTGGGCAGGATTATATCTTCTGACAAAACTTTAAAGAACAGAAATCTGCAAGGAAATATTTTTTCTCCCTCTTAGAAGACAGTAATTTCCATCTTTCTCCTTATAAAAGTGTTTATGGCTGATAACAGATATTGGCAAAGTGTCAACAGGAACTGTCAGGAAAATCTTAATGAAATGAGATCTGTTCCTCCTGACACTTAAATATAAACCAGATTGTTTTCAACAGCCTTTTTGGAGGAGAAATGTGGAATTAGAGAATTAAAATAATATCCTAAGGGAGTTCTTGTTTGGGAATATACATTCCAGGTCTTTTTAATATTCTGCAATATCATCAGGCACACTTTCAATATTTTCTGAGATAATGGGAACAAACAGTGGACAAAGTGGAATTTACTGTCACCAAGCTCCATATACTATGTTTTTTCATCCAATTGAGAATTAAGCAAGATTCTGAAATGTCAAAATCCTTTGCAAAATGGGAACTTCTCTCCACACAACTTTTAACAGGCAAAATGAAATGTGCTTACCCTGTGTGTATGCCAAGTAAAGATAGCCTCTTTTTGTGCTCATAACTAAGTCAGAAGAACAAGCAAATGACCTTTCTAGCCACTCAGTTTACAAATGCCTCCTCCAAGTACAATTAACATTGCATATCCTGAAGGCAGGACGATTCAAAAACCTAAGTTTGTGTGAAAGCCATTCTTGAAATACAGATAATGCTTTTTTTGTCTCTTAGCTAAATATGACCTTTCATTTCCCTCCTGCAGATTATCCAAGGGAAAGTGTCCTGTTGTATTTACATCCTGCCTCCCATTTCTCTGACCTCACTGCTCAATTTGAAGTACAGCCTGCATTGCATTCTTCAGACATCTGGGAAAATTGTCAGGTTTTTTCCTTTTACCTAAGGGGTCTTTTCACTAAAGTGCAGCGGGGACATACAGAGGTCCCTGTGGTTCCATTTAGGAAATTGTTGCTGATGTCTTTTGTCAATACTTCGACAACAGTCAACGTTACTAGTGATACCAAGAAAGCAGTTGGCACTCATGAGATTAAAAAAAATAAATCTTATGGTCAGTATAAGAATAAAGCAGCACCAATATCACAATTATCTCTATTTTTCTGTGGAAGTGTTTTTGGGTTTTTGGGTTTTTTTGGTTTTGTTGGTTTTTTTTTTGGTTTTTTTTTTTTTTTTTGGTTTTTGGTTTTTGGGTTTTTTTTTTTCATTATATAAAACCCCAAACCTAAGCTTCTTTATTCAGGCAGAGCTTGTAATGACATAAAGCTCAAGCAGCCCAATCCTTTTGTCTATACCCCCTGAAGTCCTAATCTGATAATTCAGAATTAATTCAATAGACAATAATGAAATGATTGAAGTAGATGGGACTGATTTGCTGTCTCCTCATTCCTGTCAGCCCAAATACCTTCCAACATCCTCTTCTTATTCATGACTTGCAAGACAATTGCTTTAGTGCAAGCTCTGTTCTGGTCTGCTCTCTATTTTACCATGATTCTGGTATTTGGTTTCTGCTACAATATGCCTCAGTGCTCCCTTTTCATCTCACTACCCTTCAGTGACCAAGCCTGCAAGCAAGGAGAAAGGAAATCTGCCAGCAGCCTACCTGCCTAATTCACTCTGTTTACTCCTCAGCAATTGTTTCTGTAGCCATATCTTGCACTTCCACCCAGTTCTCCAGGAAATCTAAGAGTAGAAATAAGGGCAAAATAACAAGAAAAATGATCCCGTTTCCTGCAGGAAGCAGAATTAAATTCTTCAAGATAAGTTCCTCAAAACAGATTTGCATTTTTCATGGGCCATGGTTTACATGATGTTTCACAGGTTCCATCTATAATAATGCAGCTTGGTTTTGTTTTGGCTTTGGTTGTGTTTTTGTTTTAAATTCTGCATTCTCAGAACATTCTTGTTCATTTTTCTGTGAGCAGGTGGCTGAAGGTGTGAGAGCTGCTCCAGGGAACTTCCATCCCTGCTCCAGCAGCCACTGATCCAGGCCACATGCAGCAGCCCTGCCCCTTCAGCAGATCCCCAAAAAACCCCACTGCTGCTACAGCCACTTTTTTAACAGATCCTTCCTTAGTCAGCATGAGATGGTTTAATCCCACTCTCCAGCCCTCTGGAAAGCCTTGGGCAGAGTCAGAGCAGGCAGAGTCCAATAGACAGCTCACAGGTTTCAAATCAATGCTTTTATTTCTAATTGTCTCCTCCAGGCTGACCAGTATCTATCTTTATGTAGGCATCTTCACACAGTTTCACTGCCCCTCCCTGCCCATGTTCCACATGTTACAGGGTGTTTTCTTCATAAATCATCTTTAGAACTCAGGTACTGCCCTGTTCTGCTGGGGAAAAGCCTGTGCTGGCCCAGTGGTTGTGTCTGCTGATGTCTTTTCCTAAAGCTACCAGCTGGTGATTCCCCCTGGATTTCTGGCAAGATACAAGCAATGAAAGTACCAGTGTGGAAATTCTGTGGTCATGTTAGTGTGGCACTGAGCCAGCACTAGAATTTCTCAGGCAGGACATAATGTGCTAATTCAGCTTGACAGCTTCCAGCCCCTCCAAGTGCCCATCTACTCCCAAACACACAGACACAGCCTTCAAAGCCTCTCTTTTTTTTGGCTCCTTTGGATATTTTTTTTTTGTCTGCCAAAGCTTGATGGCAGGTTTTATCTGGATTGCACCCAGTGCTGATGTCAATTGCTTATACAATATTCCAGCTGCTCTGTTGGGAAAACAAGCATGTAAAACTAATAAAGGCAACCAAAAACCATGATTATATCAGTCCTCAGAATCCTGCTAGTTGTCAGGAATAAAGTCTAAGTAAATATCAATTTTTAGATAGTCAAATACCATTTAACAACCCATTATTATGTAAATGAGTTATGAATTTTTTTATTCCCCTAAGACAAAGCGATCACTCTGTGGGCAAACAGATTAGTCTTTTCCAACTGTGCAATGATGAATCATAAAAGATATTTTTTATGCAATATACTGGAAAGAAAATAAGTATTTTAATCAGTAAAGGGATGCAGTTGTTGGCATCCAGACCTCTGCTCAGCCAGCATCACCTCTTCAGTGAAGGAAAGATGACACTGACATCCACTGACTTCAAAGTGTTTTGCTTTGTCTGGACGTGAGGAGTTAAGAGCACCACTTGTGAAAGTAAAATTTAACTGTCAACTGGGAAATTAGATTATCTCTTCTGAGAGAAGCACCATCACAAGCACATGAAAGCATCTGCAAACTCATACACCTTTACTTCTGTTTGCTTTTGCAGACAAGAACTCATCCTTTTCTATTGCCTCTGGCACGAACACTGCCAGGGCTTAAAAAGCCAAACCACTGCCACACTTTTTACCCAACACAACAATTTCCTGGCCCAAACCCTTCATTTGTGTTTCCTTCTGGAAAGCAACTTGCAAAGCATGATTTCTGTTTGTTTTTTCTGTGAGGCTCTAGATTACACATGTTATTTTAAACCTTGAGGGTGTGTGTGTTCTGTTTTTTTAACCATGCAGATTTCCTTTTATCTCTGCCCGACCTCTGGCCCCTCTGTGAGGTTGTTGTGCAACCAGCAGCACCAGCTCCTGCTGCTGCCTCTCCCTGTATTCCCACTTATTTCATGGCTTCTGGCAATTGTAGCTGCTGGTGACCTAGGCTGGCATAGCAGAGACGGCAGCTGTGCCAAGTGTGGCAGCCAGCAGGTTTCAGTGATGCCAGGGGAATGGATTACAGGAAACATTTATTTGAATGGGAGATGCAGTTTCTACTTTAAGTATGAAAAATATCAGGATTTTCTGGGGCTGTTTGGCTCATGCTTTTTGCAAGCTGCTTGTAACAGAATAGTAAGGTACTCAAGCAAGGTTAAATTCTTTAAGGAATTAAAAAAGGGCCAAGGCAATGAGGATTTCACATCATGATGAATAGTTGTGATAATTTGGGATGGCTAACCATGTATACAGATGCACTGTGATGGGTCTGACCTTTTCTGCTGTAAGAAGACAAATCTTTTTTCTTGTGTCTTATTTTCTTTTTTTGTGTATGTGTGTGTCTGTGCACCAGTCTGAACAGACAGTGCCTGGGTTCTTCTGGTGCTGGTGCAGAATTGCAGCCACATGATTCATGAAAATCATCTCCTCAGAAGGTAAGATTGGTGATAATCAAGAGCAGTGCATTAACTTTCCAAGTAGGACATTTGTAGCATTTGGAGAAACCATCTTTTTTTAAATCTCTGATTCACATGTTAAAAATCTCAGCAAGAAAGATGGAATCAATCTTTGCCACCAACAAGCTTCAAAGCAGCAGATTTTACAGCACCCATGGGTGTTTGCAATGGTTCAGGTAGCACTCTGAGACCCTGATTCTGCAAATGTGAAAATAAGGGTGAAGGGTTCCTTTACTGCCTGGGAGGAGGTGAAGGAAAGGTGCCCTGGGATCATGGAGCAAAGCTGAGCACATGTCTAAGTGTTTGATATTCGGAGCCTAAGGAACATCACACTGGGAGTCAGAGTTTCTTTTCTTGGTATTCCCAGGCAGTGCAAGATGCGAGGAAAAAGAAAACAACATCAGACACTTCAGTGAGGGCCTTAAGGGGGTCATTTGTCAGGGACATGGTGCTCTACAAGGGACAGACTTACAGACATAAATTTAAACCTGCATGAGGTAACTTTAGCAGCTATTCAGTCTTGGATGAAGGAAATAGCACAGGGTTTTTTGCTCTGGTGAGGTGGTCATGATGAAGAAATATACCTGCAGCAGGAAGTGTGCATTTATGTAAATAAATTGACCTTTGATATAGGGTTTCTGAAACACTGCAGGATCAGGAAACTGGGAGACAGCTAAAGTAAATGCATTCTTTCTGCTTTAATGAAGTCCTGCTGA
>NW_005054438.1:1150324-1151684 GCF_000277835.1 Geospiza fortis | reverse complement strand
GAGTGTTGGGGTTATTAGAATGGGGGTTCAGGGGGCAAGAGGGAGGGATCTGGGCGTGTGCAGCCTTTCTCCTTCTTCTTCTTGGCCTCCATCTTCTGCTGGGATGTTGGCACTTCTAGATTAGAGTAGAAGCTCACTGTCTAATATAGGTGATAGGTATTGGAAAGTAATTGTAAACATTGTACACGTAGTTTTTAGTATAAAGACATAACACCACCCCGGGGGCAGGCAGTGTGCCTGGAACTGTCCTGCTGGACAGACCTCAGCTGGAATGGAGAAAGAATTTTATAGATAAGATACAATAAACAACCTTGAGACCGAGAACTGAAGAGCCCTGACTCCTTCTTCAAGCGCCGGGCTGGCAAAAGAGACTTTTTAACATTTCTCAGGGTCACTCTGACAAGCTAGAGACCCCGAGACATCTGTGCACACTGCCCAGGCTGGGGGCTGCCTGCCTGGGGATCCAGGGCTGGGCAGGGCAGTGCAGAGGGGTCCAGCCACCTCTCTGGAGCACCTGGAGTGGAAGAGGCTGCTGAGGTGACAGATGGGGACAGCAGGTACAAGGCAGCATCCTTCCCCTCTCTGGCAGGACAGGGGTGAGCTGGGGCCCTGCCAGAGGCCAGGGGCAGCAGCTCACAATTACAGAATGGTCAGGCTGGAAGGGACCACAGTGAGTCACAGGTCCAACCTGCCTGGTGGACATGGCACAGGAATGTATCCAGATGGTTCTGGAGTATCTTCAGTAAGGAGATAGATATTCAGATATCCAGATATTCATCCACACCCTCTCTGGACAATCTGTCCCAGTGCTCAGTCACTGTTCAGGTGGAACTTCCTGGGTATCAGTTCCTGCCCATTCCTCTTGTCCTGTTGCTCAGCATCAACAGAGCCGAGATCCATCCTCTTGACACACTTCTTTAGATATTTATATACATTAATGAGGTCCCCTTAGAGTTATCTCCTTAGAGGCTGAACATCCCCAGCTCTCAGAGCCTTTCCTCATCACAGAGATGCTCCAGTCCCTTCATCTTCGAGGCTGAACATCCCCAGTCCCCACAGCCTTTCCTCATCACAGAGATGTTCCAGCCCCTTCATCTTCGAGTCTGAACATCCCCAGTTCCCACAGCCTTTCCTCAACACAGAGATGTTCCAGTCCCTTCATCTTCGTAGCCTCCGCTAGAGCCGCTACAGGAGCTCCACATCTCTCTTGTCTTTCAGAATCCAAACTGGACACAGCACCCCAGAGGCGCCTCACCCGATGCAATCAGAGGGGCACGATCACCTCTCTGACCTGCGGGCACGGCTCTTCCCACAGCCAAGGCTTCGCTCCGCAGGCTCCTCCTCCGCGGCGGGAGGGGCC
>NW_005054438.1:1102963-1149907 GCF_000277835.1 Geospiza fortis | reverse complement strand
GGGGGAAGGTGGTGCCTGTCCCTTCCCCGGCTCCGCTGCCCTTGACCTTTGGGATGGTTGGAGCCGCCCTGGTCTCTCTGCGGGTCCCGTGTGCTCACAGCGGCTGTGCTAAAGCACGGTGAACCCTTTCCCCCCACTCTGTATTAAATAGAAGGACCGCGGCTATTTGAGGCGCCGGAGTGATGGATTTGGCAGCTTCTGGCTCAGGTGCAGAGCTGCCGGGTATTAAGCACAATTTGCATTTGATCCGCGTGTGTGCGAAGGCGTTGTGAGCCCTTGAGGTCACCCCGGGGAGGGTTTGGTAAGCCGGTGTCTGCACATACATTGACAGAATTCATCTCAGCCCTGCCGGGCAGGACCTTCCCGCTGCCTGCCCAGCACAGCTGAGCCCGCCTGTGCCGTGTTCGTAGGGAGAAAAAGCCGCTCCCCGCTGACTGCTTGCCTGAAATAGGGAGGAAGGAATGCTTCAGCCACTGCAGCGAAGGAGCAATAGCAAGTTTGAAAGGTAAATATGGTTTCAGAGTAAATACGGCAATATATGGCTTTGTGCACTGAAGTACAGCAAGGAGGAAGTGGAGGGTTGGTTTCGCTGTCGGCAGAAATAGTTGGTGAAAGTGAAAGAATGTAAAACAAGTTTGAGTGATTGAACGGGACATTGTCCTTGGGCTTCATCAGGAAAGCTGAAATATAAAAAATTGTATCGATGAACTACTGGTTGTGTGTTGTAGCCTATTAGTGTGATTTCTGAAGTATAGCTTGGTTTCTAAAATCTGCTTTAATCTCCAATAAAAGGTGAGATTTACAACCTGCTATCACAGGTTTTGTTGCCACAAATTTCTTTGCTTATGTGTGGTGTGATGCCTAGAACAGAGGCTGGGCAGTGGTAAAGGAGTAAAGCAGGGATTTATTGAAAAGGCCTTCAAAGGATGCACCTTGGGCAGTACAAGAGCCTGGCTGAGGCTACACCCAAGATTGACACAACTTTTCACACTTTTATAAGTTTTGGTCCATTTCCATATTGGGGTTAATTGTCCAATTACAGCTTCAGGTTATGCAGTCCCATCCTCCCAGATTGCTCTCCTCAATTTGCTGTTTACACTTTTTGGACCTGAAGCTGCAATGGTTCTTGGGCTGGGAAAGGATTTTTTTGTGTCAAAACACTTGCTAACACGTTATATGAAGTTCAGAGTTCTATACTAATGCAGTACAGAATCTGGAAAATAAAAATGTTAAAACCTAAGGCGTCATCTGGAGGATATTTTTTATGTTTATTAAAATGCACATGAATGTCAGAGGAACTTAGAGATATGTGGAGACAGAAACAAGTTATTGAGGTGTAAATGAGAAGTCAGGTGTTCCTGCCTGCAGTACATAAAATGAAATCAATCCCTGTCAAACAGAGTTAGGCTGCAGTTCTCTCTGTGCTGCTGATAGTCCAGTCATCTTTGCTGGGAATGGCTGGGATCCTTGTGATGGGATTTATCCTGAGGATACACTGCTGGGAGGTGGTGTGAGTACAGTCTGTGCAGCAGGTGCACAGCTGTGCAGCCTGGTGTGACCACTGAGCACTGAAACCTTCTGTAAGATGTGTGAAGTCTTTTCCTGCTTGCACTAGAGCTGTTAAATAGTAACCTGCCAAACAATTGCTTTGCTATAATGATGATTGCCCTGTCCTATTTTCAGAGGACTGTTTAAGGAAGTGTTTGACCTCAGGTGTTTGTTCTTTGCTGGCTTCTCAGGTTTTTTTCCCACTAGGTATTTCTGTCAGCTCACCTGGTGTGGTTGATGCAATCATTTTTGTGTTTGGAGAGGACTGTGAGGGAGGAGAAATGGGGTTTGGGATCACCCTGAAATGAATCTGTTACTGCTGGAGGAAAACTTCACTCCTGCTGTGAGCTGCTTGTGCCGACTTCTTTCTCTCCTTACCTATTTTCTCCCACTTGGAGCTATCTGTGTTTCATTTCAACCAAACACAGATTACTGATGAGAAATAGTTGTTTTGAAATTGGAAATTTTGAAATCTGACCTAACTAGCCAGCTGTGGCTGTAAGGGACAATCCCAGTTTTTAATCCTTGTCTTTATGCCCCTGCTGCCTTGGATTTATTGTGTGTGGCAGTTTTATGGCTATAGAATGAGTTAATATTCTCTATTGGATCAGCTGTATTTCAGAGCAGGATTTCTGATGGATCAGGCACCTGAACCATGGCTGTAGGACTACAAGCTCTGACACAAGGAGGGAGGCAGGGATCTTTATCTGGAGTTTGGAGAGGGGAGGAAGGGATAGAGTTGCACTTTCTCTAACCTCAGCAACCTCAGAGAGCAGATAGGAAACTCGTGTTGGGCGGGAATGATTATGGGGTTTGATTAATTGCACAATCTGATTCAGGGCCAGGAAGAGGGTGGAACATGCCAAACGAGATTAGCAAGTCAATTCACTTTTAGGGTAGGAAGGTGGCAAAGCTGAACCAGGACACTGTAGAAAAAAATAGAGGTATGACAAGAATGTGTTAGCATCAAGGAGCAGAGCCTTGATCTTTTGGTGGGATACTCAGTTATGTAAAGAGGGGGTTGTGTTCCTCTATTCCTGGGGAGAAAGCCTGGGTGGGTGGTGAAGCTTTCAAGTTGCCAGCTTGGACCTGGCAGATCCTGTTTGTTGTCACTTACCTGACTGAAGACAAGCAGCTTTGATTTCTGTAGTTAAGATGGGGCAGTGAAGATGAGAGGAGAGAGTCTCACACCTTCACCTGCCCTGTGGCAGCCCCTAAAATTCCCAGGTGAACACCAGCTGTGGGTTTGGCAGTTGTGCTTTCATGCTTTCACTCACCTCCCATTGTTTACCGGGAGAGCTCATCCTGAATCCCACCAGCTTCCCATCAGGAGCATGGCAGTGGCTTGTGCTGGCATTAAAGAGGGTTGTGGGGTCCTGGAGGGCTGCCATGGGGGTTGTGGGGTCCTGGAGGGCTGTCAGTGGGGGTTGTGGGGTCCTGGAGGGCTGCCAGAAGGGTTATGGAGTCCTGGAGTGTCCCTGGATCCTGCTGGGTTTGTGTGCGTGAGTTGCGGTCACGCCTTTTGCCTACAGCTCCTTTGGCCACCTGACTCTGCAGCTGCCAGGTAACAGTGCAGCCAGTTCCTGATGCAGCACCTGGAATAAAATCTAAGTTTTATTGTCAAGGGGCTTCAGCCCATGTTGGAGCAAACAGGAGGAACTTCGTGAGAGTTCAAACCAAACTGCTGCAGTCTTGCTGTTCTCTGTGTACTGAGGACACACGTGGTCCTGCCTTTTGCTGGTGTAGGGAGCTCAAGGGGTGAAAAAACTTGGTTTTTCCTTTTCCAAGGCTTTCTGATGATGTGGAGCTTTGTGCAGTGCTGATACTGGGTCAGAGAAATGGAAGAGAGGGAATGCTGCTCAAGCCTTGCTGGCAGCGTTGTTTAGCAGCACCCACTCTCAAGCTGGAGGAGTCTCTCATTCCAGGCTGGAAACACTGCAGCCGTTCTTGAGCAAATTGCAAGCTCATAAATGTTCCTGATGTGCTCAAACAGATCTTTGTGAGCTGAGGAGTTGCCTGTTCATAGTCATTCTGGGACAAAAGCTGAGTGTTCTGATACAAGCTGGCTTTGGATCAAGTTCTGAGTGCATCTTTCCTTTGTGTCTCCACTGCTTTGTACCATGCCAAGCTCTCAAATTATAAATTATAAAAATCAGAGAAGGCTGCAATTTATATAGGCTTAAAATTCTCCACTGCATTTTTAATGTGAAGTTTAGTGATGTGAATTACTTATCTCTGAAATGGATAATTGCTGATTCAAATGTTATGATTAGAAAATATCCCAATAACTCAACCAGACTGTTTACTTACCAGCTTCTCTTGTTTGAAGATCAGCAGTAAACAGAGTGAAGAATTTGCCACGTTGTGACTGAAGGTAGAAGGAAAAAAAAAACTGCAAGGAGATCAGCCCAGCAGCAGATATTCCACATTTGTGGGACCCACAGGCTTTGGGGGATCTTTGTCACACTTCCAGAAGAACAAATAACTCTGCCACACATCCATAATTGTGTCACCTGGAATCTGGTAGCAGCTGTGGTGTAGATGGCTCAGCTTCCTCCTGGGATCCGTTTCATCACTTCATTCTCACGGGATCAGTGGTAAGTGTGGAGTGGTGGTGCTGATCCTTGCTGTGCACAGTGTGAGCTTGTGTCTGCTGCCTTGCTCAGGATTTTTGCTTTCTCATTGTTTAATACATCCAGGAAGAACATAGAGTCAGTTGTATGATAGATAAATATTGCTGACCTATAAAAAGTGAGATATTTTGCTGGGAAACCCAGACAAACCCTTGCTGGTCAAGTGTGCTAGAGAATAAAGCCTTTCCTTTACTGTGCAAGGTATGTATTTGAAAGAATAAATTGCATTTTCAAGATCCTAGGTGAGAGGAGTGCTCAGGATTACCTTTCTTTTCTCAGCCAGAAGTGTCTTTTCTCCCCATTAATTTGAAGTGTGATACAGACTTGTACAATTAGTTTTAGTTCTTGCTGCTGCAATATTAAAAAAAAATTAAAAACCAGCAAAGCCCCCCAGCAAAACTAAACAAAAATCCTTCTTGCATTAGGAAAGCTAATCCTGGAAATTTTATGGCACCAGTTCATGTGGTTCCTGAGATAGAATACTGAGTCAATTGTGTGTGACTAACAAAAAAAAAATTAAAAAAAGAAAGAAAAAACTCTTTCCGTCTGAGCCATTTTATGACATTTTCACTAGTTGAGCAGCAGGAACTAAGTAATTGCAGTTTTATCCCTTGTGAGGATGTTTTCAGTCATGAGGGTGAATAACTCTGCTTGTGGGATGACTCTTTTTTCCTGTGAATATGCCAGAATTATAAAACAAGACCCTGGTTATGTAAAAGTTCATAAGGCAAAAAGTTGTTGAAAAGGGTTAATTAAAAATCAGGGACTGTAGTAGGCAGTGTGATAATCAGATATTTGTATGTACATATGTACTTACATTTACAGAAGTTAATTTTAGGATCAAGGCTAGAAGGAGCCAGGAGACACATTTTGGGTATTTTAAAAAGCACAAATCCACAAAATGCTTTCCTTAAACAACTGAAACCATAGATAGGGAATAGAATAGATCAAATTATTATCTTTGTTTAATTCTTTCAGTGACAGTGAAATTAAGATGCTCTTTTAATTCAGCTGAACTGTAGAGAAAGACCCAAGGATCCCAGTGAGGCATAAGGGAGAACTCCTTCCCAATCCCAGAGCTGCTCAATTCTATTCATGTGCTCCAGTGTCAGTCCCATTGTCCATCTCTGGAAATGACTGATTTCTATTAGAGGAAGGCAAAAGTAAATCCTAAAAGCAGTAAGAACAGAAGGAATTCTCCAAACTGACAATTAAGAGAGCCATCACTTATGTCCTAGCAATACCACCAAACCCAAGGAGACACGGAGGTGTGAATCTGACTCTCTGTGTGTTGAGCTGATGTTTAATAATTTTGAGCTGATATTTAACAGCCCCCAGGGGAGGGTTGCACACCAGGCAGGTCAGCTGTGTGAGCTCAGGGCACTACCACATTGTCCTGCCTGTCCCCAAGTGCCACCAGGCTCCTCCCAAGGCCACATCAGAGCAGATGGGAAGCAGCATTACTGGGAGGGTGGTTCTTCAGGCTGCTGGAGAACTCAAAATAGTTATCTTCCACTGTTCCAGTATTATCAACAACTTGTGTAATGGTTTTGTGTGACTTGGTGCTCAAAGGAAATCTAAATAAAATAATTTTCAATTTTTTTTCTTTTCTCTTGTAGGTATAGAGCTTTCATTTTCTCTCTCACCTTCCTGCTGTATGCCAGCTTCCATCTCTCAAGGAAACCTATCAGTATAGTGAAGGTAAGGGAGGTGTTGTCCTTGTTCAAACATCCTCCTGCTCCTGTCAGACAAGGATGTTGTTGTCTTTTTCAGTATTTCCTGTTGTCAAAGGCAGGGTTAACCTTTAACTTGAAATGCCTTCAAGATGAAAAACTGATAAAGCTGGCACACAGTGATATTTGCTTGATAAACTTGAGTGAGACCACACCTAGAATATGGCATGTAAGTCTGGGTTTTGGGCTGGAAGCAGCTGTGCCTGCACTCAATTCATGTGAATGAATCCAATTAGAGATATTTGAGAGGTTTGCATTCTTATGGTTGGCAAAAGTTGCTCATAACTGATGAGTTGAACATTCCACTGGCATTTACAAGAGTGTTCCCAGTACTACTGAGCATCGTGGTCATCATTTTCTGTACCCTTGTGGCTGTTCCCAGTGAAGCTGATGACACAAATTCTCTAATTCTGGGTTTGTTATTTTAATCTTCAGTGTTTATAACTTGCCAGACACCAACCAAATCCCCCAGTACTGCATTGCATAAAACTGAGCAGTAACTTGATGTTACTGCAGAATTTCAGAGATTTTCACTGTCAGAAACACCAGCTTACTGTAGAATGTTTTTTCCTAACCATATAATTGTGGCTTCCCCCAGCAAAATACCAAGCAATTAATAAGGGCCAACAATTTTTCTGATTTTGGTAGATTCGACACAGGTACACATAAATCTAGAATTGTTAAATTTCTTGCTGTAGAAGAGTTATCAGTCCCCAATTTGCAAGTGAATTTTCCATTTTCAAATGTCCTTTCTGTTTCAGGGAGAGCTGCATAAGCATTGTGCAAGCCAAGTTGAACTTGACTCCTACAAGGAATATGCTGCCCAGATCCAGCCTGTCAAAAAGCCATTTAATGCCTCTCAGTGTGGATGGGAGCCATTTGGTAAGGTTTGGCTTTTTTGGTTTTGTGTCTTTCTTTCCTAATAATGACCTGATATTCATAATTAGATTATTAATTATTATATATTCATATTTAGCTATTTCTTCACATGTGAGGGATGTGCATGGAAGGGGTGTTTTGTTTTCCATGTTCTCACTGATTACTTCTAATAATGAGCTGATACTCATAATTAGATTATTAATTATTATATATTCATATTTAGCTATTTCTTGACACATGAGGGATGTGCATGGAAGGGGTGTTTTGTTTTCCATGTCCTCACTGATTTCTCCTCAGAAAGTGAAGTTGTGACTTACCTTAGGATTTTCTTCTACTTGAAGTCACTTAAACAAGTGATATTATTTTAATAGTTGTTTCAGTAGATCAGTTTTCAGTCAGAAAATGGGTTTTGTCTTTAGTATGTCTGCTTTGGAAAAAAGGATGAAGAATAAAATCAATCATTATTATTTTCTGCTTGTTTAATTCAAGCAATCTTTTAAGTGAAATTACTTGGTTCTTATCTAAATTGGAACTTTGCAGAGTCCTTATCTGCCTGAAGGAATACATTTCTCTCCATTTTAATGAAGAAAAAGGGGAGACTTCATTGCAGGAGAGACTTGACAACTTACTGGATAGTTTATGAACCTGGCCTTTCACTTGAATAGAAAAAAAATATTTGTCTAATGGATGATTAAATTTTAATTTAATCGTATTTGACTTTAAATGAGACTTTGAATCATTCCTTGACACTTTTATTGCTCTCAGAAACCTCAGTGAAATAGATTAGTCCATTCTGTCAATGTGCCAGTCCACCCCAGTCTGTGTAGCCATACATTCTAATTAGTCTTTAATTAGCAATTAAAAAAAAATGTCCTGCTCTCTTCAAAGATAATTAAAGATCTGATCTCTGGGGTTTCTGGGGACAAAATCCAGTGTATTAACTCCTGCTGCAGGGTCTGCTGGAAAAATTCAATCCCCCAGGTGGGATGCACTTAAATCTGGGCAGTGTTTCTTGTCCCTTAACCAAAGGGGGGATTGAGTTTGTTTGTCTGAAATATTGATTGACTTGTTCTAATGGAGGCTTCTCAGCCCAAATATCCTCCTTTTTCTATGGACCTTTTTGCCAAGCTGCCCCTTTGGATT
Organism: Geospiza fortis; assembly: GCF_000277835.1. Lineage (NCBI taxonomy): Eukaryota > Metazoa > Chordata > Aves > Passeriformes > Thraupidae > Geospiza > Geospiza fortis. Next base: position 1,141,971 of record NW_005054438.1, on the reverse strand, counting down.
GGCACTCCCAACTTGTTCTTTCAGGTGTTTTTCTGGCAAAGCTGGGAGTTTTGCCAGAAAAACGCTGGAGGAAGGAATTTGCTTTAATATCTGGGACTTTGTGCTCAAAGCCAATAGCGATTGTGGCAATTTATTGCAAATAAATGCACAAACTGTCTGGGTATGAGCTCAGGGCCCTTGAGAGTTGACTTGGTGTTTCCATCAGGGTGGAGCCCCTTTGCTCCCTCTGTGCTGTCTGCAGTTCCTATTTAGGTGTGATTATGGTTGTTTGCTCTACAGGGCAGAGCTCTGGGGTTTTTTTTAAGCAGAACTTCTCTGTGCTTTGTGAATAGCTGGAGAATGAAATACAAAAGGCTTTACACAATAAAAAAAAACTTAATATTTTAAATATTTAAATAACTTAATATTTAAAAAAATATTAAGCTGATTGTTTAAAAGCCTTTATGATGATGGATTTCTTTTTTTAGACATTTTTGCTGTTAGGACCTCATGCTTTTGCAACTCATCTTACCACTTTTAATCAAGTGTGTTAAATTAGATTTTGGATTTTCTTTTGCCTCAGGCCTTTTAAGAAAAGGGCACCTTGCTAATAACTGTTGTTTCTTGTCTTCCAAAATGCTGTTTAAATAAGGTAGAGTTTAGCATGGGTCTGCCAATATTTTCCTAATATTTTAGAGGCAGAAGGATATTTTTTTTTGTTAAATAAAACATAGGCAATATGTTTGCTGAAGTCTGAATGTGCCTATTGGAAATTAAACATTGACATTTTTCTTGTTATATGTGAAAATGGTTGGGAAGTAATTTGTACACTTAAAGTGACAATTTGTTTTGAAAATTATTCTTAGATAAGAGCAACTACAAACAGCTACTGGGAGCTCTGGATTACTCATTTTTGTGTGCATATGCAGTTGGGATGTATTTAAGGTAAAAGCCCACTCTCTTTACTGTTTATTTATGAGGTTATTTGAGTTCTGTGATACTGTGCTTTCCTACTGCAGAGGTTCTGATGGAGAGTGAGAAATTGATTACTGAGGGGAAAAAACCAGCATGATTCTGAGCTCCAGTGGTATCAATCTCTGATACGTAGGAAGCTTTTTAGCTGCACCAATCTTGACTGAATATTTTCCAGATTGAAGTCTAGCCTGTCTTTTTTTCATCTAGAATGTAAATCAGTCAATCTCCAGTCAGTCTCCAAATTGCACTGATTGGGTTTAAATGATTGTCCTGGCTTTCTTTGGTCAAAGAATGGGAGCAAACACCTCCTAAAATAATACCAAACCCATCCTAAAGTGTGCAGTCTTAGCTGCTGTGTGGAGATGATTCTTTTTATTGACTAAACCCAGAACCTTCATGACTTGAATCATTAGCAAAGGAGACAAGTCTCACTTTCAATGGCTGGAGACACATAATTGGGAAATGACTCTGTAAGTAAATGACTCTGAATATGCTCCAGATGAGTATCTCCCTGAAAGATGCTTGTGCAGATGTCAGAACTTAGCAATTAATGAACTTTTGTTGGGGCTTTTTTTCCCCTGTCAAGTGCTAAAAATCTCTCTTTTGCTGCTGTGAAGGCAAGCAGCAGTTACCAGCAGAGTTTCTCCTCAACCAGAATTTTAAACAACACAAAATATCTTTCATTTGTGAAGGCTTTGGGGGTGTGATCTCATTTTTAATGATGGCTTTTCTCTTTATTTCCTCCCCAATTCCAAGTGGCCTCATCGGAGAGCGGCTGCCCATCCGCTACTACCTGACAGGAGGGATGCTGGCCAGTGGACTCTTCACTGCAATGTTTGGATTGGGTTATTTCTATAATGTGCATAATCTCTGGTTTTACATCGTGGCCCAGGTAGGCACAGTGTGAATTTAGGCACTCAGAGTTCCTCCCATGGTGCTGTTTAGGGTAATATTGAGGTTTTTCACTTGCACACAGTGATGGTTGGGTGGGAGGATGTAAGTGCTGGAATGTCTTGTTGATGACAGGCAGAAGTGATAGAGTGGGTACCCCCAGGCTTTATTTCTGAAAAATGGTGTTTTTTTTTTTTTTTAGTTGAAAGTAAATTAATGTGTTTCACTCTGTGTCAAATCAGCAATCAGATCTTTGCAAGCTTAAATGTGTGTGAGTTTTGAAACAAGCATGTTTACTTCTGTCAGTCTGCCAAGACCTGAGTGACACATCCTGGCTTTCTCTGCAGGAAAATTCCATTTACACTGCTAATGATGAGCAGTCTCCCACACTGGTGTGGCTGGGAACAGGCAGCTTATGTAACCAGGTTCACTGTGGGAGATTTTTCAGAGCTCTGATCAGGTGTCACAAGAATTTTTACCTTTGGCCAAGATGGAATTTAGGTCAGGACCAGGCTAGGGTTGGCACTTGGGGCCATTTTGGACAGGTCTGCACCTTGCACTGCTGCTTTCTGTGTGGTTGCAGTAACACTCTCACCTCTGGCACATCTGCATGGCAGTGAGCAAGGTGGCATGGGGAGATACTAACCTGGCACAGCCCTTCTGTAACCTTGTCACCAATTAATCTGTGATTAATTAATAACCCCAGCCCTCTGGCATCAGGGGTTTTCCAGGACAGGAAATGCCTCCTTTAGGGTTGAGCTGACTGTCTCTGCCCTGTGGGATGTGCTCAGTGAGCCCTGTAACTCCAGGGGGGTCTCACACCACCAGCCCCATTGGTTTTTGTTGGGTAGAGTGAGCTTGGTGTTTGTTGCATGTTCAAATGCTTGTTGTGCACTGTGATATTTGTGTTATTGTAGACAGGGAGCTTTTTAGGAGTTGTGATGAGTTAATGTTCTGTGCAATGTGGAGACTAAAATAATTCTTACTTCACCCTGCCTATATTAAATTAAATTCCTCCTCTCAGTTTATTTACAGATGTCTGTTAAGCATTTTGAAGTTATCCAGTCTCCCCTAAAGTTGTCTTTTTTTCTGCTTTATTTGATTGCAAACATGCTTTGCCATATGCTCAAGTTGAAATAAGTGTTATGCTGCTGCTTGACTGTGGGGAATTCACTTCTCTTTGCAGCTCAGAGCAGTGTGATTTTTGGTAAATATGTGACTGAATTACAGTATTCAGTGATTTAAATCATAAACTAATTATAGAGATGGAGGTAGAGGGAAGAATCTCTGCAAAACTTTGTGTCTCGTTTCTTCTTGGAGAGGAAAGAAATGTTTTCAAAACTCCCCACTAAATTCCTAAATTCAATGTATTTATGTAGACTTAATTTTCCCAATGCAGAACTCGGCAGAAATTGTTTAGGAACCTGGTTTATGACAGGAAATGTTTATTTATTACTTTTTATATACTTTCAGATAGCCAATGGGCTGGTGCAAACCACTGGCTGGCCAAGTGTCGTTACATGTATTGGCAACTGGTTTGGAAAAGGAAGGTAAATGGAAATACAGATCAATACGTTCTGCCTGTGATATTATAATATCTATTTAAATATCTTTCTGGTGCTTCTGTGGGTTTTTGGTTTTGTTTTGTTTTTTTTTTTTTTTTTAATAAAACAAAGCAGTTAGAATTTTGAGAGGAGCTTCCTTTGTTGTGCTGCTTAATTTATTTATTGGTTTGGAACTGTCTCCTTCATGTCAAAACAGTGTTCTGTGGTAGCTCTTTTTCAGATGAATTATTTCAAAATTGTATGAGAATAATTCTTGTAGATATAAACAGTCTAAAACTACTCTTATAAAGGCTGTTATTATGCCATTTTAATGTGAAATTTCCTTTGTTTTCCTTTGTGTTGCAAAACAGTTGTCAGGGCATAACTGCAAAAAATACCTTTGTATAATGTCTTTTTTTTCTAACACACTTAAACTTGAAAATTTAATTTAGAAGACAAAATACATGTGGCAGCTGATTTAACCTTTCTTTTGTCACCTTCTTTAAATCATCTGCTTGGTTTGTTGTTTTTTTTTTTATATTAATCCTGCACAGTGATCACTCATGATGTTTATTTTGTCACGCCATAAAGTAATTTTCCATAAATTTTGCAAGAGCTGCATGCCAAACCCACTGCCTTTGATAATGGTTGATGCATGTAGCATATAATAATGCTACTGTGGTACCATCCTTTGTATATGTAGAGCATTGTTGTCAATCAGTTCCAGAGAAGGATGTACTGAAATTCAGTATTTGATTTTTATATAAACCACAGGATAGTTAAAAAGATGTTAGTTAAAAAGATGTAGCCTCAAACTAATTTTCCATTAGGAAATGCACAGAATGGTAACTGTCATATAATATTGAACAAGACTGGGGAGTCTGTGCAAGATAAATACATTTATTCAGGCTTTGCTTTGTGCAAAAGCAACGTCCTTTATTTTTAGGATGTCACACAGTGTGCTGGTGAGTAGGGCTCTGGTTTAAATGTCAGTGACCTGGTCCTTGTTTTCATTCTGCTCTGATTCCATGAAGCATGAGCAGAACTCTTAAATTTTGTCTTCAGGCCATGGAAAAGATTCGTGTTTGTTCAAGTTAGGCTGCTCCAGGTAAAATCCTGCTGAGGGCAAGGCAGTTTTCCCATGACTTAAAAGGGGAAAAAAATCCCTGTTTTCATGACTTCAGTGGGATTTTTGTGCTTTGCCTTAGCTCAGATGGAGCTGATGTACAGCAGCTCTAATCTGGGATTTCCAGGCAGACAGGAACCTGATGTGTGCTTATCCAAACTGGTGCAGGTGTCACCTTCTACCAGAGCCCAGCAAGTCCAGAATGGGATCAGAAAGTACTGAATTTGCTCCCCATATCCTCTACAGTTTGTTTTCTTCTGCATGACAAGTCTGACATGTCCTGCAAGCATCAGGTTATCAGTGCAATGTGTTTGCAGGAGGATTTTTATTCCCAAAAGCATCAGACTTGGTGTCCACATGCTACACGACATCAGCCTGTTTGTTGTAATTAGAGAAACTGTCCAGAAATGTGCCTTAGTGGTGTTTTTAAATGCCAGGAAGTGCAGGATAAATTCTGCCATGCACAGAGTATTTACAACAGTTTTATGAATATTTAGGTGCCTTGAAATTGCCAGGTGGAGATTGTGGCATGAATAAATGATCAGTTGAAGAATCATAAGACATATTGCACTGACACCACAGCTGCACAGCCATTTTGATACACTTCTCAAGAGATTAATGCTTATAATTAATGCTTGTTTGTTTTGTTTGTTTGTTTTCTTTTTTTTAATGCAGGAGAGGTTTGATCATGGGAGTAGCATGTAGCATGAATAAATGATCAGTTAAAGAATCATAAGACATACTGCACTGAAGCCATTTTGATGCACTTTTCTCAAGAGATTAATGCTTATAATGAATGTTTCTGTGTTTTGTTTTTTTTTAATGCAGGAGAGGTCTGATCATGGGAGTCTGGAATTCCCACACTTCAGTGGGCAATATCTTGGGATCCTTGATTGCTGCTTACTGGGTGTCCTCGTGCTGGGGTCTCTCCTTTGTGGTGCCTGGGCTCATCGTGGCTCTCATGGGGGTTCTTTGTTTCCTGTTCCTCATTGAACGTGAGTGCTCCACTGGGACACAGCCATGGGGGGCTCAGCTGTGCCCCTACTTAGAGAGCTCCTTCCCAGGACACTTGGTAGGGAAGAAGACACTTGGTGTGTCTTTAAAGAGCTTATCCAGCAGAATCACTGAGGTTGGAAAAGCCCTCCAAGGTCATCCAGTCCAACTTTGATGCCCACCCTGACCCCAGCCCAGAGCTCTGAGTGTCCAGGGCACCTCCAGGGATGGGGACTCCAGTGCAGAAACTCCTGCTGCTCTCCACCCTGAGCCTGCCCTGAGGCCGTTCCCTCTGCTCCTGTCCCTGTTCCCTGGGAACAGAACCCGACCCCCCCGGCTGTCCCCACCTGGCAGGGAATTACAGACAATAATAAATACAGCAATAAAACACCCCCTGAGCCCCCTTTTCTCCAGGTGAGCCCCCTCAGCTGCTCCTCATCTGGTTTGTGTGCCCCAGACCCCTCCCCAGCTCCCCTGACAGAGTCAGTGACACTTCAGAGTTCAGCCCCCTGTCCTGTCACCAGCCCCCTGTGTTGGTAAATGCCTTCAGTGTCCCTGGCTGAAGGTCCCACCTGGCTGCAGTGGATGTTCTGTGCTGCCATTCAACCCCCCCCATCATCATCCTCTGTGCCATCAATTACAGGAAGCAGCTGAAGGAGCAGCTTTTGACACTTTAAATTAGAAATTAAAAAGGAATGCCCCATGTTGTCCCTGTGCAGGCTCAGAGATGTGAATGTTTGTTTTACTGTAACTGTCCTGTCTCAGGAGATAAATTTTGGCAGATATAACAAGAATTCTGTAACTAGCTGGATTAGCAGAGTAGCATTTCTTATCTCTGCTGTCAGTTTATTATCAGTAAGTTACACTATTTAAAAGTGTTTTAGGAGATCTCTTAGGCTTGTTTTCACTATTAGCTATGTGTGGTATTTTATTTCAGATCCTAAAGATGTCAGTTGCTCCTGCACACCATCCAGTGTAAGTAAATGCATTTTCTTTTTTGATTTCTGCCTCCTAATAGACACATTTAATAAGGTGGTTCTGTGAATCACATTGTGTGTGGGGCTCTTTGTGCCAGGCTGTTGTAACTGATGCTGTGCTTGAGGCAATGATTGGTCTTCTGTGCTTCACTGGTAAACCAGGAGCTTATTTTCTCTCAAAGTAAATGAATCAAGAGGTGAATTCATTTGTTTTGGAATAGTTGGTCTTACAGAAAACCAAGTAAAAACTGTCCATCTCTTCTTTTTTCTTGAGTTTTCTTGCTTTTCTTCAGTCTTCTGAGCATCTTTGTAGGGTGTTTTGGTTAAGTAATTAGTATTAAGGTAGGTAAATAAGTAATAAATATTATTTATTTATTAAGTATTTTAGAATGTTGTGTCAGAGGTGGAAAGATTTCCCTAGGCAGTCCCAAGTTACTGTGTGAGATGATTCCTTTTCTGCCTCATGAACCCAAGAAGAGGAAGCCAATCCAAATGGAATTGGAGAAAAGTAAAAAGCAAGGAAATGCAACAAAAAGAGCATTAGGAAAACCAGCTGTGTGTAACTTCTCATGACAGAAATGTCATTCCTGGCCCAGTTTTGTACAGGACTGTGCTCACAGGTTGATCTTGTTTCATATTCCCTGAGACTTTGCTCTGTGTTTGTCTCTACTGGAGCCAAAATCTGGAGCAGTTCTTGCTCCAGGCTCCCGGAAACCCTTGGGCAATCAGGTCTGCCACATTTCCAGGTATTTCTTTGGAATAGTAGAGGGGATTGGCAGAGCAGGCCATGAGGTTTCCCATGTCTGAGGGCAAATCAGGGCTGTTGGTGACAGTCCCAAGGGAAGCCCACATGGAAATTGTCTGTACATGTGGATTCATGTGAACCATGCATTTTCTTTGCCAGTCTCACAGGTAGATTGTATAGATTGTACATTTTTTAACCCTTATATTTTCAGATCAGTGTAGTTTTACATTTTGATTAGGAACTGAATGCTCTTGATTCGGAACTGAAGGCAACTTTTGTAGTCTGTGTTCTCTCTTCTTTTCCAGTTAATTTTTTTATCTTCATACGAAGCACTTCTGAATGCTTATATATAAAGGTTCTGAATGCTTTTGATGGTCTGTGGAACCCCTATTCTTATTTTATTCCTGTGAGACAAGGTGGGCTCACACTATGCTCTGTATTTTTCCTTTTTTTTCTTTTTCATTTCTTAGAAGTAACTTCTGTAAATTGTGAGAGTATTTGAAGTGACTCTCATTGCCTGCTGTTAAGAGTCCCATTTTCCTTAGATTTTATATAGTTCAGAGCATTGTTTTGCAGAATATCCAGTTAAGCTTTACGGAAATAAATATTTATTTGTTTCAAATACGCTTTAACTGGAAAGCATAACTAAAGAGCTCTGCACAGTATATTGCTCATATGTCTCAGTGAGCTGGTGTGGAAAATTCTGACATGGACTATCTACCTATCATGATACTTTAAAAAAAAATAGTATTTTAGGAGCAAATTTCCCCAGTTGCAGAAAAGGAGGAGCATTTGACTCAGTCTTCACTGGTACAGCAGCAGGGTCGCTGCCTCAGGCTCACTCTCACTGTGTGGGATGCATTTGACCTCCTGTTTCCCTGGAAACCTCTCTCTGCAGAGCAAAAGGCATCACTTCTCCCTTCCCTATTCCCATTTCACATCTGGAAATCTGGGAGGAGTTTATCACTTGCCTTGGACTCTTTTCAGATAAAGGTTTGCCTTGTCCTGGGGAGCTTTATGTCATTGGAATTGCCCAAATACTTCACTCCTGAGTGGTCTGCAAGGATTCTAAACCCTTGTGGAAGGGGCTCACAGCTTCTGTTCCCAACAGACAGGTGGCCTTAGAAATTATGAAATTTAATTAGGTAGGAGTTCAAGATGTCCAGATGTAGATGTGGTAATGACAGCTTCTGACTGTAAAGAAAAGTGAGTGCTAATTGAAGGGAGGTTGATGTAGTAAAATAGGAAAAAAATATTTAATCTCTTGTACAAGGGATATAATTTAGCAGGTGTAAAATACTTGCTTTTTGTTTGTTTGTTTGTTTATTTGTTCAGTCATTCTGTTCAACCTGAACAACCTCCTGTGCTTTTGCAAATAGTTAGAAATCTTTTTTTTTTTAGGTTTTAAACACACACACTTGCTTTTCTCCTAAGGCTGTGGCAGGTAATTTTGGCCAGGTGTCCTGGGTAGGTGCAGGCAGCTCTGCACTAAAAACTAAATCTCCTTATGGAAGAATGAGGCCAGTTAAATTTAAGCAGCACTAAAATAAATGCTCAGCACGAGGGAAGGGTTTATATTAAGATGGAGAGATCACAGTCCTCTCTGTGTGATGCCAGTCTTGGATGAATTTGATCTGATGTTTATTTGCAGCATGGTCCTGAGGCCAATATTTCCACAGAGTTTGTAGTGGTGAGTAATCAGATTTCATTGAGCTGTCCAAAACCACAGATGGAGAGTCAGGCACAGAGCCTTGAGCGTGTGGTTCTTTCCCTTTATTCTCTGGTTTCCTGGGCTCTGCTTCATTTGCCTGAATTCATCTTGGCTCTGATTTACCCATCTGAAATTTATTTCCAGATAAATACTTGAGGACAATAAAGTGCTTCTAAATGCTGGCATTGGAAGCTTAATCTTGACTTTCTGGAGGGCTGTACCTATGACAAATGCAAGTGAGAAGTCAGTGGGTGTTATTCAGAATTGCTGCACTTCCTTTATGAAAGTTAAAGAGGAGATTTAACTTTTTGTTCCCTCCTTTGGGAAATGTGATTTAGAACTGGTTTTATTGCTTCTCATCTTTTCTCCCTGTGCCTTTTTTTCCCCCCACAGTTACATCATGTTCATACAAACTTGTCTTTGTACTCTAAGAACTTCCTTTGTCTCCACTTTGCATTCCCAGAAAACTTCCCTCCCTTGAACTTCTGCTGCAAAGTGCTTGTGCATTTAAAAATTACCAGGCTGCAATTTTTATCTCCTGGAAAGGAGGAATAAGTTTAAGTATTAAATGTGCAGCCTCTCAGTCTAGTCCTTTGCCCCAGAGATTTTCTCCTTACTGTAGTAAATCTTATTTTTTGACAGTCAAATGAAAAAGTCATTCATTTTTCCTCTGCTGAGCTGCTGATTAAAAATGTAGATGACTTGTCACTAGGTGATGGATTTTCTTCCCCGTGGATTCTTGTAAATCACATTTTTGACAAGAGCCAGATTTTCTGTAAGATAAAACTTAAAAATCTGTTTTATCAGACCCTGGGGGCTCAAGTATTGTTGGTTTATTTTGAGGAATGCATGTCCAAAACTGCTTATGCCTCAGCTCTGAACTGAGCTGCAGAACTACCACAGTTTATCCTCAGAAGTATTTTTTCTTCTTAGAAGGATTTGATTGATGAAGGGTAATTTGTGTAAAAAAACACTGAAATACATACTTTTGATTTTTTTGGCAGGGGGGAAGAATTACCCAGGAGATGGAGAGTTCTAAATATACACAATTATTCTCAAAAATCAGTGATTGATTTTGAGCTGGATTGTTCAGTGAGGATTTGCATTCCTTTTTGATTTGTGAGCTTGCGGAGAGGGGTTATTTGGGGCAGAGTTTGTAGGGTTTTTTATTGTTCCATCTTGATTTTTTTTTCACTGTGGCATCCAGTGTGTGATTAGACACTTCAACATCTCATCCCTGAGGAATTCACAGTGCTTCTTTTGGACTTAGCAATAGGTTGTCCATACCTGACTGCAGACCTACTTTAGAGCTGTATATTTAATTCAGCAGACAAATCTGAATGTCCCTGGTAAATCTTTTTAGACTGAAGATCTCAAAATGGTGTTTTCCAGTGAATGCAGTGAATTCCAATGGTGTTTTCCAGTGAATTTTGGTGTGAACTGACACAGGAATGTACTTGTTAATAAGTGAGGATAAAAAGCAAGTCCATCTGGTGCCTAAAATGTAGATTTTTCTGTCATTTTTTTTCTCCTGGAACTTGCTGGAGGTGCCCAGACTCCTCATCAATACTCCTGTCCACAAGAACACAAGAATTTATGGGCTAAAAGAATTTAGTGTTTCTGGTTTTTTTACTGAATATAAGCTAAAGGGATGAACTTTTCTCTTAAGGGGATTAGGAAAGTGAAAAATCAAGGGTTTTATGAAACAAATCAACTTCTCTAGTTGCTGCTGGAATCATCTGCTCAAAGCAAAAACTGAGTTTGCAATGTTAGCAAGTACAGTAGAGGAAAAAGCAGCTAAAGATGTTGAGAGGGGCATGATTGTGCTCTGAATTCAGCTCCTTCTGTATAAAACCAGTGTGAAATAAGCCTTCAGATTAATTTGTGAGTGCATTTTATGTCCATTGCCATAGGTCTGTGTAAGCACTTGAAAATCTCAAAACACATCAAATTAAAGATGCTCCAGTTGGGTTATGTGTATGTTACAATGCAAAAAAACTTGGTCCAGAGAGATGATTGGCAATAATGTAATCCTTAAAAAAAAAAAAGGAAAAAAGGCAGAAAAAATGAAAATATAGGTTGTTTTTGTTTTGGTTTTGTTTTCTTTTTTTTTTTTTTTAGAGTTCCAAAACCTTCCTGAACAGTGCCTCTCGGTGCAGGATCCCGATGCCAACCTTAAATGCTAAGGAAAATGGCAAACCTCAGGTAAAATAGAAAATTTTGCTGTAAAATAGCACAGAAGACTCCTTAAGGCTCACATAAAATATTTACTGTTTGTAAAGATTATTCCTCTTTTTATGGTGCTGAAATCTGCTTCCATCTTCACACACAAATGTAACTTCAGAGGAGGGAACTAAGCATTAGCTGCCATAAATAATGCAAACTGAGCTGTGTGAGATTGCAGTGCTTGCTCAATTGGTCTTTTTTGTTTTGTGATCTTGACACAATTCCATCAAAAATAATGCACTGCAAAATGCTTTAAAGGCAGCCCACTTGAAATATTTAAATTATGTATATTGTGTCCCATCCTTGCAGTCTCACTTCTCTCTCTTTTGCTTTCAAAAGCTGTCTGTACTTAACAAGATTATATGTGGAAAGGGAAAGTTCTAAATATACACAATTATTCACAAAAATCTTGCTTAAAACTCATAACCATAAGGGCTGCTATTTCTCACTAGAAAATGAATTCTGGACTTGCCCATTTTGTGGGCAAAATAGCATTTTATCTTGTGATGGACATGAACTGAAAATTTCCGTTTGAAATTTTGTGTCTGTATTCAGTACACTTGGCACATTGTATCCTGAGAGGATAACTTTTTTTAAACTTCTTTCACACTTTTCCAGGAAAATAGAAACTTCCTGTTCTCTTTATCCTTTGCCCGTAGAATAGTAATGAGCATTCACAGGGTTGAATAATCGGTGCTGGTAAAAAAGTTTTGAAATTTTTGCTGAGGAAACACTTCAATACAGCTTAAAAACCCTCTGTACTGAGTTTATCATTTTAGTTTTGAGCTGCCCAGCAACAGTCTCCAGCTCAAAAACCATTTGTCAGTGCTATTTCATAACCAGCTGGAAGGTAAGGGGAGATGTAAGAATATCAGCAGGTGTATTTAGACAGGATGGAATTTACAGAAGAAATTATTTTAAATGTATGGAAGAAAGGGTGGTGAGGCACTGGAATGAGTAGCCCAGAGAAGCTGTGACTGTCCCATCCTTGGAAGTGTCCAAAGCCAGGCTGGATGGGGCTTGGAGCAACCTGGGGTAGTGGAATGGGGTTGGAATTGGATGATCTTCAATTCCTTTCCATCCCCATCCAATCTGTGATTCTAAATTAGGATGACAGAGCTAAAACCCCACAGAAATCAGCAAATCAGTAGACAGAGATTTCCTTTTTAACTCTGCTACTGCCACCCTGTGAAGGGTCTGCCTAGCCAAGGGTGAGGAAATTGCACCCCTGTCCCACTGTCCCTTGGGAGCAGGACAGAGGGACAACACAGACAGTGAACTGGGGGAGCTGCTGCCAATCCTGGGAATATCCCCCCCTTCTCTCTCCTCCCTGCCAGCTGGGGTATGTTTGTAATACAGAGTCTCAACAAGGTTTAAAAATAATAAAATCATTAAAACCCCTTCTTTGTTGCTCTTTGGGGCTTCCTGATTTTCTGCCAGTGACAGAAGAACAAGTCGTTCTGTCAGAGCCAAGCTGAACATCTTCCCCTTTTCACTGGGGTTATTTGGAGCTGATTTTCACAGGCAGCTTTTGAGCCTCTACAAACAGCAGATGTTTTGCATTCATGCCTTGGTCTCCAAGCACACTGGAATGGCAGCTTTTACTGGGTTTTCATTGACCTCTGCAATTACTGTAAAAAGGAAGCAAATACTCAGGATCTGCAGTGACTGAAAGCAGAATGTGGTTTTGGCTGCGTGACCTGAATAACTCTGTGCCTTCACTGCTGCTTGTGTTAGCTTGGCCTCTTAAAAATGACACAAAATTGGGGGATAATGAATCCTTCCCCAGAGATCAAGAGCATGCCATATGCCTAATCATGCTCTAGACAAGCTGGCAAGGCTGTACAAGTCATCTCTGCCAAGCACAAACTGCTGGGTTTATTTATCCTTTAGCTCTGTGCAGCATAAAAACCCCCAAATCATTGACAAAAGTTTCCAGCATGAGTTTAAATAAGTTGTTTGGACTTTGGTCACCGCTGCTGCAATATTTACTCACTCTTCTAAAGCAGATTGAGAGCTGCTTGTCTGAGAAATGAGCAGCATTGCCTCAGACAGTCCTGGCTGGGTTTGCTGTGCTGATTGTGCAGGAGATACTCAGACACCATCTAGAATCCAGTGGGGAGCTTCACTGCTTAAACCCTTTTTTTCTCTCTTTTTTTCCTCTCTCTTATTTTAAAAAAATAGCTTATGATTTGAATTCGTTCTTTTAAAATAGTTCAAGTTTTGAAGTTGCTCCAGTAATTCAGAAGAGAAATATTTTTATGATGATGGAGTGACTCCTGGGCCATGACATAGGTCTGCAGGGCCATGTCACAGGTCCCTAGATGGTTTTTTTATGTCTTCTGGTTAATGCTTTATCACCTGAGCCCAGACACTGGACTCCTGTAAGCCCTACATCCCATCTAACAATCAAATTTAAAATTTGGATGCTGCATGGCAGCTTCTAAAACTGTGCTGAGTGTCTGGGCTCAGGTGTCCAGATGGTTCCCTGGTGCCCTCTCCTAAATGATGTTATTTAAAAACTGAATTTGTTTAGAATCACTGAATGTAAAATAGCAGAATTGAATTTTTCCAGTACTTATGGTTTTTTTCTGCCCCCATCAGCTTAGCAAATATTAATCCAAGTTTTCATCTTTGCAATAAGCACTGGAAATGGCACAGCCTGCTGTTATATCCTTTCTAGCCTGCAGTCAAATATATATTTGAGGCTTGATTCTTCACTGAGGCTTTGTTCAGATGCTGAAGAATTAGGAGAAGGAAGACAGTGTGTGGAATGCATAAACAGGAGAAGTGCACAGCTTGGTAAAGCCTCTCAGCAAGCAGGTGAAAGTGAGGATAGCTACATCCCATCCTCTTTCCAAGTTGGAAAAGAAGTTCTGAGGTTATTTATACCTGACTTTTGGTTTTTTTCTGTGTACAGCTGTAAGATGTAAATTTCCAGTTCTATTCTGAGAGTTCACTTCAGTCTGGTAGAGGATTAAAAATAACATAAACCCTACTGGCTACATTGGGATGGCTTGTTCTTGTGCAGTGGTAACTTGCTCCACAAGTATTCTTGGCAGCCAGTGGAATTCTTGGAATGAAATCCTTCCTAGTACTAGAAAAGATCTCAGAATTCACAACTTGGGCAATGCTGGTGAACCCCAGGCTTTTATATTTTGGGGATTGCAATGCTCAAATGGAACAGGTTTGAAAAAAAAAAGTAATTCCTCAATATAAAGCACTCACTGTCTGTAACTCATGTGGAAAGATGGTCTGTACTTAGATGAGTCAGTAAGATGATGTTACAGAGCCTGAAAAACTGGCTTAGTATTTGTACAGAAAGAAGATAATACATGATTTTGTACAGAAATGTGTCCTTGTAGAAATTTCTTGTACACAGTGTTGTAGGACTCAGTAGCTTGTCAGCTTTAATTAGATCACATTTATGTAGTGGGGTGAGGGAAGATTGGGAACTGTTTTGCTCCATGGAATATGTTCTTAATATGTGGGGGTTTTGCATCTTGAAATTGTTCTTCAATAGAACAGAAACTTGATTCTATTATGGAGTGTTTGCACACAGATACCACCTGATATTCTGAATGTAGTCTCTGCTCGCTCTGTGTACTCTGGCTATCCACACCAAGGCCTTTTTAAAAGCTGCCACTTTTTGTGACAAACTAGGTTCTTGTTTCTAAAAATTATTTTGGAGCTGTTTGATTTCTTGATACATACTTTGTTTTTTGTTCTCTTCTCTCTCTTACCTGTTGCTGGGGGATGTTGCAGGATGCAGAGATGCAGCATTTACTCAGTGACAGTGAGAACTGCAGCGTGGCCACTGGGGAAGGAAGGCATGGGACATCAGCCATCAGCTTCCTTGGGGCCCTGAGGATACCTGTGAGTGCCTGTGCTGCTCCTTTTCACAATCAAGTTTTGCCTCAGAATTCATGTTTCCATGAAGTTCTGGGTGGCACAGTGTGGTGGTGTTTGAGGGTCCCCAGGATAAGGGAAGAGATGAGAATCTTGAATCCATATTTCAGAAGGCTGATTTATTATTTTATGATATGTATTATATTAAAAGAAAATTATATACTAAAACTATACTAAAGAAAGAGAAAGGAGATATCAGAAAGCTAGAAAGGAACGAATAATAAAAACCTGTGACTGCTCACAGCCTTGACACAGCTGGCTGTCATTGGTCATTAATTAAAAAGAATTTCACATGCTGGGTAAACAATTCTCCAAATCACATTCCAAAGTAGCAAAACATGGAGAAGCTGAAGCTTCCCAGCTTCTCAGGAGAAAAGATCCTGGCAAAGGAATTTTTCAGAAAATATGTCAGTAATGGGACAGTAGTGGGTATTAACTTCATACCACAGTCTTGAAATGTAAGGGCTTTGGGCTTGATTCATTTGGAGGAAAGGAGGCTGAGAGGGAACCTCACTGCTCCCTGCAGCTTCCTGAGGAGGGGAGGTGGAGGGAGAGCTGCTGATCTCTCTCTGATGATGTTCAATGGGCATTTGGATAATGACTTTATCAGTGTGCTTCAACTTGTGCCAGCCCTGAAGGGGTCCAGCAGTGGGACAGGGTGGTTGCTGTAGGTCCCTTCTGACTAAAATTGTTTATTCTGTCCTAAAGTCTGGTCTAAAAGTTGACTGAACCTAATGACATGTAGCTGTTAAGGGTGGAATAGCAAACTGAGTCCATAAGTACTTCTGTGTGTCAGAACTTCCTTCTATGGCTCCCCTTTTTACATTCCTCAGCAATGTTTTAAAAAGCTTAAATCTTAAAATCTCTTGTCTGAGAAGTTTCAGGCAGCCCAAACATTTGGACTGCTGGTAAAGGAAAGGAAGTTTCCTCATGGTCAGAATCTGTCATTTTTGATTTTCCTCTTGAACTGAAGCCTGAATGCAGAGTTAAGGATTATTTGCAGATTGATTTGGTCCACGTGTAGAGTTAAAAAAGATCCTGCAGTCAACCACTGTATTCCTGCATCTTCTCATGTTCAGTCTGGTCCTCTACTGTTTTTCCTGTAGTAGAGTGGAGTTACTTCCACTGGGTGAAAAATTGCTGCTGCTGCCACCTGGGATCTCTGAAACCCTGTGGGATTTGTCCTGCCTGGTGTTGGGAAGGGTCCCAGCTGCATGTGGAGTGTGTGTGCTGTTCCTCAGGGTAACTGCAGCCCTCCATACCAGGGATTTAAGAAATCTGCTTTCAAACAAGAAGTTATCAGATGATGAAGGGAATGAAGATGGGATAGTTTAGCAGCAGCTCTGTGCACTAAATGCACTTCTATGTGCTCAGCAGGAAAGAAGATGGAGCCAGTTAGAGCTTTTGCAGTCTGTGATGTGCTCTTACCACATTCTGATCTGAACTGTGTCACACTGGTTTACTGACTTTTTACAGAGCTGAACAATAAGGGAACAATCTTGAACCCATCTGAAGGAAGGAGATAAAGAGCCCATAAATGTGCCAGTTTCTCTGGAACACACTCCAAACCTGCTATAATGCTGTATAACAACTTTACTTAAGGGAAATAAGTGGTGCAGATGTTCCCAAGCAGTGTAAAATCCTTCCTGTTCATTTCTGTGTTCTCTGCTCAGGTTACTCAGTACCATTTTAGTGTTCTCTCTTCAGGCAGTTCAGTACAATTGAAAGGAAACATGTAAGTAAAATACCACAGTCTGCTCAGAGTGCAAGCTTTGTGCTCTCAGGGGAAAAATGCTTCTTTGGAATTCATGAGAGAAAAAGAGAAGCCTAAATGCATGCTAGAAACCATTTTTATAATGGTCTGTGAAAGCAAATAGCTCTAAGATACTAACTCCCTGTTTTCATTATTCTCTCAGGGAGTTGTGGAGTTCTCTCTTTGTCTCCTGTTTGCAAAGCTGGTGAGCTACACTTTCCTCTTCTGGCTTCCCCTCTACATCACAAATGTGGGTGAGTATTACAGGAAAGGGATGCTGAGTTATGGCTGGAGAGTCTCTGCAAATAGGAGCTTGGAATAAATAAGAAAATAAACATTACTGCTTCTGAAAGAGGCTTTCTCTGCTGCAGGAGCAGGGGAGTTGTAAGTCACCAAGCAGGTTTATGAATTCAGTGCTATGAGAGGGCATTTTCAAAACAAACAGAAGTGTCTATAATTCAGTAATTGCGGGCATAAATGCTGTCTCTTGCAAACAAATCAAAAAGTTTTACTTTCTAACAATATTTAAGACTGAAGTGTCCTATTAAAATATACACAAAATAATGTAAATGAGTTTCTTTATCTGTTCAGTAATGCAGTTTTGATTTTTTTATGCTTTTAGAGTGCAAGATGAACCAACTATTTAGCAAGGTCTGTTGTGAAAGAAGAAGGGGTAATGATTTTAGACTGAAAGAGGGTAGATTCAGACTAGATATAAAGAAGAAATCTTTTGAATGAGGGTGGTGAAATGGTACAACAGGCTGCCATAGAACCTGTGGATGCCCCATCCCTGGGACATTCCAGCTCAGGCTGGATGGCACTCTGAGCTCTGATCTCATTGAAGATGTCCCTGCTCATGGCAGAGGGGTTGGACTGGATGACCTTTGAAGATCCCTTTCAACCCAGACAATTCGGTAATTCTGTGATTATAAAAGTGGTAAAATGTCTCTTCCAGTGAGAATAATTGCGTTCAAAAGTCTGTGTTGCTGAATACCTACTTCTGTTCTTACTTCTTTTATACAACATCACCTTATTGTGGATTATCTGAATGAAGAATTCTGCTGTAAGATGCCTTTGTCCTGTCATTACAAGACTGCTGAGATTTCCATGTTTTATAGTCCAGAAATGAGACAAATGTTTTGCTTCTCTCACCAGAGCATCTTGATGCCAAAAGAGCTGGGGACCTTTCTACACTGTTTGATGTGGGTGGGATCTTTGGTAAGTTTTAATTTTATTTCACTCCTGATCACACCAGTTCAGGAAAGGCTCTGGTGTACCCAGCTTACATATTTTATAGTTCACATTCATTGTTTCTACTGTAGAAGAGTAGCAGTAAAGGTACTGAGCTGAGAGTTGAAAAGTGAAAATCTAGTAAAATACCTTCACAGCCAGTGCTGCTGCCCAGTACAGATCAGAATAGACAAATTATGGAATCTTTTATCTCCATCAGCTCTGGCCCATGAGTCTTGGTCATCACCCATCAAAATACTTCTTTTTGTCAGTCTAACTTAAGATTAGTGGTTAATGGCCACAGGTGTTTTGGTTTGTTTTTTTCCTTGATGTCTTATAGAACTGTATGTGATAAAAATGGGAGATCATAATAATAATAATGACTAGGCTCTTCCTGTATCATTTTCAAGGTGACCAGTGAATAAATTTTCATGCCAATGCAGACAGTTTAGTTTGTTTCCCTGGCTGCAGAGAACCAAGTTTTCTATTGCATGTGAGAAATTAAGAGACCAGTGAGTGGACACCAGAGCTTCAGCAGCAGGGCCATGTGACACCTGGTAAAAGGCTTTTTGCCTTGGATATTTGGAATAAATAATGAGGAGGAACAAGTGTCTGCTTCTGTTCTGTTCAGGTCAAAAGTGGTTGGGTTCATGAGGATGTTGCTGTGTGAATTGTGTAACTATGCAGCAAAAACCACTGCATTCTGTTTCATTAAATTAAACTGATGTCTTTTGTGCAAAACACACCCTGAATGTTTTCCTCACACCTGTGTGTTCTTTCAGGTGGCATCTTGGCAGGTCTGATTTCAGACAGGCTGGAGAAGAGAGCATCAACCTGTGGAATGATGTTGCTGCTTGCAGCACCCACAGTAAGAGCCTGCCCCTGTCCCACAGCTGTGACACCATTCCCTGGACAGTTGTGCAGGCACCATCTCCCAGCCTGGATCTAAAGAGTCCAGGCCAGATTAAAAACTGGCATGAAAAGTTGAGCAAGTATAGATACTGGGGTTACACAAGCTGACAAGCTTATTCACTAAACAAGTCTAATGTATTTTTTTTGTTACAGAATATATGGAAAGTTTCACTCTCTTGTAAAATTTGATGTTCAGTTGTTAGCTAGAATTTTAGGCTAAAAGGCTAAAATTTCTGAGCTGTAATTGTTGGAAAACCAGCAGATTGACATGAGAGAGACATTATTTGATTTTTTTCATGCGTTGTATTCTGTGCTGTGTTGAGGCTGCAGTTGGAGAGTTTAAAATTGAATGGTCCCATAACACAGCCCTTCCTTCTGAAAGGACATAGAGGAATGGGATCCTACCCCTTATCTCCCTTCTGTGTCCAATCAAACAGTCATTCTACTGTGGCCTAAAGGGGTTTAGTAAAACCTGGAACTGTCATGTAATACCAGCTAAGATGTCTTGTAGTTAACATAGGGGACAAATGGGGAACCCAGGATTAGTTCATATGTTGGTATTCTGAGTGCTTATTTATTCTCTTTCCAGCTCTACATGTTCTCTGCAGTCAGTAAAATGGGCCTTGAGGCTACTGTGGGTGAGTATTTTTAAATTGTTCTGCTTAGCTTTCCATGAACTTTGCATTTATGAATTTATGACCTTTGATGCTCTTTCCTTTTTTCCCCTTTGTTTTCTATTTTATCTTTTCCTTGGAGGAGGAAGTATGGAATCAAATTCTTAAATTTGGTCTTGTAGGCTTTTTACAGGTTGAAGTAGGGAGATAGAAAATGAGTAAGAGGTGACAAGAGAACAGATCTAATTAATATCATTACTCTTCCTGGAGCTTGTTTTGTCAGCACAGGTTTTTTTATATCCCTTGTGCCAGATGTCAGAGATGTTTAAATATTGCCTGTAGTACTTTTGACAGCAGCATTAACTTCACTTGAATAGGCAGAATTCACCTGTGGCTTTGTGTGTGTTACCTCAAACCAGAAATGGGAACAGGAGTGAGGCAGTGCTGTCTCACCTGCCTGAAGGGCTCCTTCACTTTCAGGGTTCTCTGTTGCCCTACAAGGAGAGAAGGGATTTGTGGGTGTATCTTGTGAGCAACCCCTGCCCTCGTGGCCAGTTTGGTCAAATATTCCACTTTCTGTGACCTCCCAGGATCAGTAAAGACCCTGGAAAATGCTTTTGTCTCAGCCCCATCTTCTGGTATGTTTGAGAATTCACATCATGGAGTGAGCACTGAAAAGAGAGAGGAATGGATGTTGGTTTTTTTTTCCTTTCCCAGTTCTGTATTGGGTCAGGGGAGCCAGGGAAGGATTAAACCATTTGGGAGCCATGGGCTGTGATGTCTCCTGTTGTTATAGTGAACAGTTTCTCCTGCAACTCTGTGGCATTCACATTCTCTGAAAAATCCCTTTGCCCATATTCTTTGTAATAGTTGGAAAGTTTTATGCACAGCATAAAAATTTGGAAAGACAGTAAATATTATCATTATTCTGCAAATGCTTTCACCACACTGACTTACAAGCTTGCCTCCTGCATTAATTTCTTAGTGCATGTAGACTGTCTTATTTAAGATACAAAGATTGTCTTTGCTTGATGAAATTTTCCCCAAAAAGAGCATTTTTCCAACCTTTAAGCTCAGCACGTAAAGAAGGCAAATGATTATGCCTGTGCTGGATAGTCAGGAGTACCTAGTTTAATTGCGTTAATTTTTAATATTATTATTCCACTCTTTACAATTGGAGTGCTTCTAATTTTCTGTGTTTGCCATATAGTCAGTGAGAGACCCTGTAGCTATTGCAATTGTTCAGGTTTGGCAAAGTCAAGGGAGAAAATGGCAACTTTATCAAATTGCTTCTTCTTCTCTTCACTAGAGATTGTGTTGCATCCTTGTTTTGGTGTGGCATGAAAATGACCCATTCCACAAGGCAATCTGTGCTTCACTGCTGAGTGACACAGACTCTCTCTCTGCTCTGTATTTTTTTTTTCTATTTTAATATTTATGTTACGGCGTGGCATTCACAGTCCCTGAACATGATTCCTTCACCCAGGGTTTTTCGGATTTTTTTCCCTGGGAAGCTGAGAGGCCTCAGAGAAAAGGAAAACAATTCTTATCTCATTTGCTTCTCCTGTGTTGTGCTCATGTGGAATGTGTTTGGAGATTGTTTACCCACAGGTGATTGTTTCATTGCATTCTACTGTGAGTTGTATTCACTCTTTGGCCAATTAGGGCCAAGCTGTGTTGAGACTCTAGAAGGAGTCACCAGTTTTCATTATTATCTTTTTAGCATTGTGTAAGTATCCTTTCTGTACTCTTTAGTATAGTTTAGTACAGTATTCTTTAATACAATGTAGTATCATTAAAATAATAAATTAGGGTTCTGAGAGCATGGAGTCACATTCATCATTCCTGCCTTCATCGGGGCACCCCACAAATACAATACATCTCACATTTTCTTTTTTTTTTTTTTCAATTGGAACAGTGATGCTGCTTATCAGTGGTGCCCTGGTGAATGGCCCTTATGCCCTGATCACCACTGCTGTCTCTGCTGACTTGGTGAGTTTGGCTTTCCCTGTGACATTTGGCCTCCAGAGAGAGCCCTTTGACTTCTGCAGGGTCACCAGGGAAGGGGCTGCCTTGGCCCAAAGCAAAGGAGTAAGGAGCTGGGAAGAGGCAGTGCTGAACTCAGCCACTGAGAATTGTTTCAGAGTTTGTGTTTTAGTATGAGTGCCATGCTTGTGAGCAGCTTCTAAATTATTCTTGACCACTCACAAGACTGTGGGTGACAGCCCAGATTGAATCTGAAGGTAGAATGCAAAGCCAGGCCTCTGTACAGGTGCCTTGGCCCCTTTTATATTTTGCATTTTTAAATGATTTTGGGAGCTGTAGCTGTGTGAGACATGAGCTGGTGATTTAATTCCCATCAGAAAGTTATATCTGGCACAGACCTTAACACAAGTAAAGGTGTGTGAAAATAAAAAGTCCAGGTACTTAAGCTGCCAGCACTTCCAGCAGGATCGGGTCTGCCAAGTCACAAATGCCATGTGAAAACACCAACATTGCTCAGCAGGGAGACCTTGGAAGTTTGTTTTGTAATGTGTTGATCCTTTAGGGCAACACGCAAGAGGCAAAAGTCCTCTTATTGTCTTTAGTGCAGGGATATTTTAAATACAGGACAAGGAGCAGGGCAGAAGTTTCCAAGCATCTGCTGGAGCCCTGTCCTTGGCAAGACCGAGGTGACCCCAGGCAGTGCCCACTTCATCCTTGGCCTTGAGGCATCTCCCCAGCACAGAGCCCATGGGAGGGGTGGGAGATGGGTGCTGTTATCAGGGCTCAGCTCAGGGTGGGTCTGAGCCATCTCTGTCCCTCCAGGGTACCCACAAGAGCCTGAAGGGGAACGCGAGGGCCTTGTCCACGGTGACGGCCATCATCGACGGGACAGGATCTGTGGGTAAGCCAGGGCCTCCTGCCCCAGCTCTGACAGCTTACAACAAAGCATTTCCAAAAACTGGGCTCTTCAGGTCACATTGCCAGGACTCAGTTTTGGAAATGGGGAGTAGCACAAACTTCTCCTGAAACATCCAGTGGTCCCACAGCTGAGGGTGGGAGGAAGGGGGATGTCACTGACATATTTTCTGAAAAATACCTGTGCCAGGAATTTTCTCTTGAGAAGCTGAGATGCCTCAGAAATGAAATGTAAGCAATAATTATCTGATTGCTTGGAATGTGGTTTGGAGGTTGCTTACCAACAGGTGCATCTTTGGTTGGTTCCATGTGGATTGTTTTTACCTGATGACCAACCATGGTCCAGCTGTGTCAGACTCTGACACAATAAAATCAGTCACAAGATTTTATTATCATTCCTTGCTAGCCTTCTGATGTCTCCTTTCTCTTTCTTTAGTGTAGTTTTAGTAGATAATTTTCTTTTAATATAATATAATATCATAAAATAATAAATCAGCCTTCTGAAAAATGGAGTCAAGATTCTCATCTCTTCTGTTGTCCTGGGGACCCTCAAACACCACCACAGTGGGGGATCACTGTGATGCCTTAAGTTTTAGCTTTCATATTTTCCAGATCCTGTACTGCATTAGTATAGAACTCTGAACTTCATATAAAGTGATAACAAGTCTTTTGAGACAAAAAAAAATCCTTTTCCAACCCAAGAACCATTGCAGCTTCAGGTCCAAAAAGTAAACAATAGCAAATTGAGGAGAGCAATCTGGGAGGATGGGACTGCATAACCTGAAGCTATAATTGGACAATTAACCCCAATATGGAAATGGACCAAAACTTACAAAAGTGTGAATACTCGTGTCCATCTTGGGTGTAGCCCTGGCCAGGCTCTTGTACTGCCCAAGGTGCATCCTTTGAAGGCCTTTTTAATAAATCCCTGCTTTATTCCTTTAACACTGCCCAGCCTCTGTTCCAGGCAGCCTCTCAAGGCATCAACTGGCACTGGGCACAGACAGCAAAAGGAGATGGCACTGGGCTGTCCTGCTATCAGGGATGTTTTATTTATGCCCTCCATGTAGGAGGGAAAACAGAGTAAAATTCAGCTTAATTACAGGATGAGCATTTTTTGAGCCAAAGGCAGATGTTTATCACACATCTAACTCTTCCAGCTTCCCATCTGTACCAGTAATGTTTTGCACTTATGGGGACTTTTTAATACATCAGGTTAATACTGAGTTAACTAGGTGGAGAAATGGATGCTCTAATTCAGAATAACTACATTTCAGTACAGTGAATCTTAACATTGCACAGCTCTGACAGTGTGTAATATGAAATGCCAAAATATGATGCCAATATTATATTTCAGGTGCAGCTCTGGGGCCTCTCCTGGCTGGCCTTATTTCCCCTTCTGGTTGGAACAATGTGTTTTACATGCTCATGGTGGCAGACGCATGTGCCTTGCTAGTAAGTCTAAAAATTTAGATGATGTGTATTTCCTCTGTGCTAAACTATCCCAAAATGCAAATTGTCCCTTTGCCATTTCAATATCCTGTGTTGTATTACACTTCCAGTGGTGTAGGAGATTTTCAGTCTAACAGCAAATTTGCTTGTTTTGAAATTCTCATCTAATTTTAATCAAAAGTGCAGATCAGTTCTGATGAACTTCAGTTCCTGAGCAAATAGCCAGCTGTTAATTGCTGGCTGAACAGCTTAGAGAGGCATAATTGCAAGTAAACCTTCACATTCAGACCTAGAAGTTGCCTCAGATTCCACTCACGGAAAAATCACTTCTGTTGTCTTTAGAGCCAGTTTCTCAAAGCCATAAAAAACATTTCCTACACTGCTGTATCACCAAAATCACCCTGATAATGAAGCTGTTGAAAGTTAATACATCACATTTTCCAGATGGGCCCTGAGACAGCTGCACTAAATTAGGTGAAGAACTGGCAGTCCTGGCTTTTGACAGTAACCAGGAGCAGATGTTTGGGGAAAGAAGAGAAGAGCACACAGGTGCTGGCTTGGTCCAAAGCACTGAGCTCTGGGCTCCTGCAGAGGAGCTGAGAGCATCAGACCATTCCCTTCCTGACCCTAGAAAATCAGGAAGACTTTGAGTTACAACTTGAGGCTTTTTTTTTTTCCTAAATTCAATTTAAACCCCTATTTTAAAACTAATTTTTTTTTCATGTTTAAGAGTAATTCTCTGGAAATTAAATAAATAAATTAGATGAGTTAATAGCTGAAGTGTGTTGCCACTGGTGGTCAGCAGCTTGTTTCAATATTTGGTATTTCATGCTGCAGAGTGAGGCTTGGAAGGTTGTCATATTTTTCCTAGATAAAGTTCACATTGTTTTTCTCTTACAGTTATTGATTAAAATGAAAAAATGCCACATTTCTTTGAGGAATCAATTAAAACACCTTTGCAAAGCTCTGGTTTTGAGGGATTTGGCTCTGCAGTTGCAATAAATCCTTTTTTGCATAGCTGTTCTGCTTTTCCTGGTTTTTGCAGTGCAGCATGAGGATCATTTGACCTGTGTTCAAATGTTATTTCTCCAAGGATACCTGGAGGGGGCTCTATCCTCTTATGTGGCACTCAGTTCTGTCATTCTTGGCCACTTCTGTGCCTCTGAAAATATTTAACTTCTTAAGACATTCATACTTAACAGCAGTGAGCAAACTTAATTTACAATAGTGAGATTCTGAGGATGACATAACCTGAAATAGTGAGGAACCCTGAAAGCTCCAGTTCTGTCTTTAATGTACATGAGAACCATCAAATTGCATTTGTAAAATCACTTTCCTGCTATTATCTGAATAATCCTTTTAAAGTGCATTGAAATCCCTGATGCTGCACAGACAATTAAATGTGACTGTCTGTACCCACCGTGACTAATTGTGGGAATAAAGCTTTTCACACACAGTTGTTTTTGCAAATAGCAGCTAAAATTTCTTTCTGACCCGTTTTCTTGAAGCCTCGGGGTCCCTCTGCTGGTTTCTTTACACATTTGCTGGTAAAGTAACCAGAAAACCATTGTGGTTTTTATGAAGAAATTGATCTCTCAGATGCAAAAAGGAAATTATTTTCCTCTTGCCTGCTTGTTGTGAAAGCTCCTTTTGCAAACATTACTGAGCATCTGTAAATTTATTTTTTTTAAATGAGTTCAGCATTGTAGGGTAATGTTTAAAACGAGAAACTCTCCAAATAACAATGAATAATTCTGCTTCTTGTTTATCTAAAGGATGATACTAAAGGAGATTTTGTGATTGCTTTTGCAGCTCTTACTCCGTCTTATCCAGAAGGAACTTCAGTGTCATGCAGATCACACCCTGTAAGTGTTTTTTATGGCTGCTGCTCTTTAATAACACCTTGAAAACACATTTCTAAGCCTTCCATATATAGCCATAAATGATCATTAAGGGTGGAAAAACTCTCCAAGATCAATTCCAGCCTTTGTCCCATAATATCTAAATGTAGACTGGACGCATTAAGGTTTGTGTAGATCAGTTTCTGTCTGGTTTAATTCTGCTTCAAAACTCAATTTGATGTTTTCAAACCATGGACATTTTCATTTATAACATCTTCTTTCAAAAAATATCTTAAAACACACCTCTGTCACAGTCTCTTGTTTGTGGAGGTTTTTTTTCCCAAATATTTAATCCTCCACGGGTTTCATTGTGCAGGTGGGGAATTGCCTGCCCTGTGTTTCATAATAGTTTAAAATGTAACTTTTGGAAAAAGTTCTCCTTAAAGAAAAGGGTGATTGTGAATTTACAGTATTTTGAATTAAGAAAAAAAATCACTGAATCCATATACAAAATCTAAATTGAGCCCCTTGATTGCAGAATTTTGGAGAAGTAAAATGGAGAGAATAGAAAAATGCACAGCAGGGGCTGGATGCTGCATTCTGGTGCCTGTTCTGCCTCACACCTCAGCTTTTCCTGCCTGGTTGCTTTTCTTCCCCAGGTTCAAAGAGCACTGAGCTAGCAGAGCTGGGATGAGGAGGGTGCCAGTGGATGGAGCTGCTCCCTGAAAACCCAACCCCATGGGACACCTGATTCTGTATTTGAGGGGTCTCTGTGTGGTGAAGAGCCTTGCAGGTTTGCTGGGAGCAGTGTGAGACGTGGTAAATCCCTGGAGCTCTGATTTTTGCACATGAATAAGTACCTCAGGATGGCCACTGCTCATCAGAGAAGAGATGGGGACTTGGGGAAGGCTTCAGCAGCACGCCTCAACTGAGCCAAAGAGAAATACCAAGTGCCTTTTTTATTTCTTTTGATAGGATGTTTTTAATTGAAACTATGAACTGTGTAATTGCCAACAATCGAGGCAAAGCTAGAGGAGGAGGAAGTTGAAATTTTAGCAGTCTGTGAGTGACTGTCCCAGGGTCAGTGAGCAATGTGTCTCTTATGTCATCTGTGTACACTGAGAGCATCACTTTATAGAGGGCAATATCAGCTGGTTATTAAGATGTGCTGCTGTTAGGGTTTGAAGCTGCTCACACAATAATCACCTGGCTGTGTTATTAGTGTTTAGCTCCACTTCTACTTCCCAAGGACAGCATCCAGCCTTTTGGTAGGTTATAAAAAAAGAATTTACCCTTCCTGTGTACTGCAGTTAGCAGTTTTCACAGATCCTCTGGATGGATGTTAGTCCTCCATTAGGATTAGGCAAAAAAAAATTTAAAAGGAAGAAAAAAAAAGAGTCCTAAGCAACAAAAAGCAGTTTATGAGTCAGAATTTCTAGTGGGGGCTCTAATGGTTTTTCAGGGCATTATAAAATGGTTTAAAATTGTGCATTTTAACTTCCCTGCCAGGCTGGGCTGACATGAGAGGGGTTTCTTTGGGGTGGCAGAGAGCTGTGAGCTGTGCTGTGTGAGCAGCACAGGACTGAGCAGGTGGAGCTGCTCTGGTGCCCACTGGCACAGGGTCCCTGTTGGTTCCAGTGCTGGGTGTGCACGTGGAAATCATCATCAGATCTGGGCCTTAATACCCAGAAATCTCTCTCAAGTGGCTCTGGGTTTCAGATTTGGAGCCAAAATATCAGAGAAGAACAATTACCTGTGTGGGTGGTAGTTTGTAAGAGAACATTTGAGTACCTAGTGCTACCCAGAAAATAGATGGTGTGATGTCTGCAGAACATATCATTTCTTTGTACAGCTGTCTGCTTTGCAAACAGAATGTTTCTGTGATTTTATTTTGCCTTTTTTTAAGATGTACAAAGTGAAAAGAAATCTTTTTTTGTATGGGGTGTTTATACTTAGATCACAAATATTAGGTAATTTAAACTGTGTGTTACCCTTAATTGTATTTATTAAAGCTCCAGGCCTTTGTCTCACTCTATGCTCTTAAGTTTTGTGAGACAGTGCAAGAGTCTTTACACTTGATTAGCAAAACACTTTAAAAGCCCTGCAGAATATTCAGGAATGTCCCATCAGCTGCTGCTAACACTTAATTTCCAGGGCTGTTTTGTACCTGCTCAGTCTTTGAGTTGCTTCTGCTGGTTTCATCCAGCAGGTGCTTCATGCTTGACGTGGGCAGTGTCAGAATGGGCTCATTTTTATCTGTTTAGCTGAGCAGAGGTGCAGGGATGACCCCACAGGGACTTAGGGAAGGTGCCAGGTCCTTGCAGGGAGCTCTAGGAGGGTCCTGTCCCTGCACTTAATGGATGGGAGGTTGACCTCACACATTTTGAGTAAACCAGGGGAGATTCTCAACAACTGAGTTCAAAAATCTGTTCTGTGCTTGGGCTGTGGTTAAATGTGACAGAATTGTGCAGCAGTGTTACTTGGAAGGGTTTCCATCCTCCTGGAATGGGAAACTGCTCCTGGAATGTCCAACTGCTCCTCACTGAACCAGGCTGAACCTGGGGCACTGCTGAAACAGCCTCTGATGGGGCAAAAATAACATTGCAACCCCAAAACAGCTGTCCTGGCACAACTTCAGTGCCTGTGTGGGGAGGGAGAGATGGATGGAGGACCACTTCAGCTGGGGATTCCAGTCCCCTTCCCCAAAAATGTAGAGCTTTATAATAGTTTACTGGAACAGTTCAAGCTCTGCTGCACTCACATTTTGAGAAGCTGTCCCCTGTGGGCTGAAGTCTGATGTTAAAAAGCTTTTGGTTGTATTTCTGAAGATATTTAAGTGTGTTTTGGGTTTTACTTGTTGGGGCTGCTGCTGCTGTTATTTATTTATTTATTTGAATAGCTTTTGCACTGCAGTGACTCGGGTCTGGGGTAATGACAGATTACATTTCAGTTCCTCCAAACTACAAATTTGTTGGACAAAAATATTTGGTTTTCTATTTTAAAAAACTCTAAAGGTCCCCCAAATAGTGAATAAACTGTGTGTTTTGTTAGTAACAGGTGTTTATATCTGGAAAGGGGCAAGACTGACAAAATTTTGTATGTCAAAATGTGAGTGACCAGTAGGTACAGCCAAATTTAAATGCAACTGCAGGGTTGATTTGTTGGTTTTTTTTAATGCTGATTATTGTGAATTTTATCCATTCACCATTCTGTGTTGAATAAAAATAGATTCTATTCTAAACAGAGAAGTGTTGAGTACTTTATCTTTTACCATCTCCATGAAGAAATGCTCCATTTATTGGTTGGAAGGACAGACATCCCTGCTGGGACATTTGCTTGAGTCAAATTTGTGCTGAGTGTGGCTCCTATAGTGACTTTTAAGGTGACTTTTTTGTTGTCTGCTTTGCTTGCTCTTCAGTGTATATGGAATTGACGTGGAAAAGCTTCATCCTTTCTCTCTAGCATTGATCTTCTCCAACTTTTATTGTCTTGATTCTGTTAAAATGTTTGTGGGGATTTTTGTGCCTCTGCCTGACATACAATGTCCAAACCACAGATGCACTGGGGAAAAAATTATTGGAAAGGAAACCAACTTCTGGTTACAGAATTTCTGATCAAAATGTGCCCGAGGTGCCTCCTAGGAATAGGCAAATAATAGCTGGGGTGCCTTATAAAAGGAGGGAGACTCAAATCCCAATTTCTGTTCTGCCTGATGGGGAGCAGGAGCCTCCCTTGTGAAAATCTTTGTGAAAGCCCTGGCTGTTGCTGGACAGGCTGAGGGGGTTTGTATGTAGAAGGGTTATAGGGTGAGAAGAAATTAAAGAAGAAAGGACAGAAGTGTTGTGTTCATAAATTGCTTTGTGACTCCTGTTGCCTCTAAGTTCTACAAACCCACTCTGTGCACCAAGACTTAATCCTGTGTGTTTTGCTAGTAAGGGAAATTCCAGAAGGGATTCTGCCATTCCTTTAAGGAGATTATTGCATGTGCTTCTGGCACAGCATCCTTAGAATGGGATGGGAATCCTCCACGTGTGCTGTGCCAAGGCTGTGCTGCCTCAGACTCTGGCTGAACTCGTGTTTGGGCTCAGCTCTTTGGTTGCTGCTGGAAGGTTTCTGCAGCAACTGATGCCTGGGGTTGTTTGTGCTGCTCAGGATTAGGCAGGTGTAAGAGGGTGTAAATGAAACCAGAGGGTGTTTAGAGCTGTTGGAGGCTGGTGGATTTCATACAGAATGAATTTGGGGTAGGCTGATCACAATTCCATCAAATGATGAGCCCCAGGATGGGGAATGGTGGCAATCTGTGCTCTGAACTACATTTATGGCCTGTGTATTATGTAAATGTTAGATTAGATTATGTCATGGTTTGTCCCAAGCTCTGACAGGATGTTCTGATTGCTGACCTGTGCCCTTTTCACCTTGGAGCAAGTCTGGTTGGGTTTTGTTTTGCTCTCTGCTGAGCCAGCCAGGGGATGTGGTGGTGTTCACAGGGGTCTTAGGATGAGGGAAGAGATGAGGATCTGACTCCATGTTTCAGAAGGCTGATTTATTATTTTATTATATATATGATATTAAAACTATACTAAAAGAATAGAAGAAAGGATTTCATCAGAAGGCTAGCTAAGAATAGAAAAGGAATGATAACAAAGGCTTGTGACTGACCAGACAGTCGAAGATGGCCAGACTGTGATTGGCCATTAATTAGAAACAACCACATGAGACCAATCACAGATGCACCTGTTGCATTCCACAGAAGCAGATAATCATTGTTTACATTTTGTTCCTGAGGCCTCTCAGCTTCTTAGGAGAAAAAATCCTAAGGAAAGGATTTTTCAGAAAATATCATGGCTAAAAGGGGATAGTGGGGACGCGTCCTGCCTCGCTGTCACAGCCTGCAGGGGATGGTGGGGACATGGGACATGTCCTGCCCTGCTGTCCTGATGGTGGGGACATGTCCTGCCGTGCCGTCACAGCCTGCAGGGACTGCAGACACTCCTGGGGGTTGTGTCTGCTGCTCTGGGGACCTTGAACTACATTTGCTGCCAGGCTGAGTTAAAAATGTGACAGCCACCCTTATGGCTAGGAGAGGGAAGGGAGGGTTTAGCTGCTGGTAGAATTCAGCCTCGTGTCCAGTGTCCTTAAATGCTGGGTTATGTCTCACTGCCCCAGAGTTTCATAAACTGGGGTGTTATAAAGTGTTACTTGTTTTCTCCTTTGTCTCCCTTCTTTTGGGTAGTTTCCAGTTTGGAATAAGGAGATAATTAGTTGATGCTTGGGGTGGTTTTTTGGTTTTTTTTGGTTTTTTTTACCTCTGTAATTCCTTTGTCTAGCAGTTCCCCTTTGGCTGCTTGTAAACTGAGAATACAAGAGCCAAACTTTCTCCAGCGTATTTCAGGATCCTGCTCAACTCCTGCATCAGGAGATTAGCTACAAAAATGTGTGCCAAGTCTCTTGATGTTGTACTTAACATTGAGGATTTTAAGGATATTTTCTTCACCTCATGGTGATACTGGGGTAGGAATTCTCTCCCTCCTTCTCTTACAAAGCAGCTGACAAATACCCACATTTCCACAATCTTCCTTTTCGTCCAGTTGTTTGTTTCAGCAGAGGAGGACACTAAACCTACTTCACATGTGCTGCCATGTAGGAATGAACTTTGGAATGCTGTTACAAGGCTGGAGTTATTCTCAGTTTATCTGGTACCTAAACCCTGAGCAGGTGGTCTGAATTTCATGGGTTATTCAGAAACCAGCAGCTGCTTCCAGCCTTGGGGCCAGAACTGGAAGCAGCAGCCTGAGTTCATGTGTTACAACAAAGTGATCAATAATAATGTCCGAGTTCTCAGCTTTCCTCCCTGTGATGTGAAGGGTGGTTGGTGTGGGCAGCCCCTCACAGCTGAATGAAACAAGAAAAACCTTTGGAAGGGGTGAGTTCCCTCTGAATCTTCCACCAAACACGCTGCTGTTGTTTCTGCTGCAAGGACAGAGTATATTATACTCCACTCTGACTCACCCAATTTCACCACAGGCCACATGAGGCTTCAGCTTAGTAAGTACAGCAGGTTCTGAATTTTATTCTTAAATTGCTCAGATCATCTGGTTGGGAGCAGCTGAATGTTGTGTCCTTCTGTGGCAGAATCTGCAGGTTTAGTTTTGTACTGAGAGGTAACAATGGGATTCAATTGAGCCATCGCTGTTAAAAGTCTTTATAAAATCTTCCTCCCCCTCTCCCTCTGGCTGCAGCTTTTCAGTTACATGAAAGGAAGACAATATGGTAAAAAAAGAACAAAAGAAGTAAAAAAATATCTCAAAATCATACTCTTTCTTCCAAATTTTGGTCACTTGCTTGGCACCAAGGGAGATCCACTATCACAGCTGGTTTGTGTGTTTGCCTGTAAATCTGTGCAGTTGCTGAAAGCAGAGAAAAATAGAAACCTTTGGGTTTCCTTGCTCTGATTTTCACAGTGGCAGCTCTCAAAATAGATGTCCCAGCCCAAAAAGGCAGAGCCAGGGTGACAAATCTGAGGTGCAGGCAGAGAAGCCCAAGGATGTTTGGTTTAGGACAGATACCTGTGTTACAGCTAAATTAGATGGATTAGATTAAAATCCCATACAAATCCCTATCAGGCATATCATGAAGCTCTAAACTTACCCCAGGTGTCAGCAAATAATCTTCTGAGGAGGGTGAAATCCAGCAAAGCACCTAGAAATTGAGCTGGAATGGATGAAATCCCATGAACATCTGAAGCAGAGCTAACACATGCATTTCTCAGAACAATATTCACTGTCATTTGAAACGAGACCTCCTGGTAGAAAGGTTGCAGATGATGTCATCCTTACAGTAACAGGGAAAACAAAGCTCCCCTGTTTGCCTGCTTTAAATCCTCTGATGAAATAATGCATCTGTCAGAGCAGCATCTAAATGTCATCCCTCTGTGTCACCAAAGGGGAAATGTTATTCCAAAATGCAGACTGGTTCCCATACACAGGGTTTTTTTCAGGCTTCCCAGACCCATAAAAGCAGGCAGAAGGTTTGATTAGCAGCCCTGGTACATTCACCTTATGCATCTCTGTAAACATCAGAGGCTGGCTTCTGCATTGTTTTTGCTGTCTCTGTTTTTCAAGCACAATTGGAATTGTCCACTTAAATGGATTCTGCTTGGAACAACAGCACAAAAACACCCCCATGATAAACTGCCTTGCTGGTCTTATTTTTGAGGGGGAAAAAAATAAAAAAGATAAAAAGAAAAAAAAAATGATGTAGTGCTGTGTGCCTTCCATGCAAGTTTAGTATTCTGTGGCATGAGTCTGTTTTCAAGCAAGTTTGCCCAAGCAATTACTTTGTGAATTACAGTTTGATTCACCCAGAGTCAGATCCTGGGCTGTTTGTTGCAGCAGCTCCTGCTTGTGCTGGAGGCTGGGCTGGGCTGCCAAGGGCAGGATGCTCTCACAGAGTGATCCTGAGTGATGGGTTCAGGAGGATTTGATCGAGTTTAAACCTCCTCAGCTTTGGAGTGAGAGGCAGAGCTGGTTTCTGAGGCCAGCAGGCTCCCAAGGGATCACAGAGTGGGTGCCTGAGCAGAGGCAGCCCTGGGGAGAAACTGGATCCCAAATACACGAGGAGAGTGTGGGGCTCCTCTTGGGTAGCGCTGGGATATCTTAATCTTGTTGGAGGTTTGTGTATCCTTGCAGAGGACTCAGTGGGAATTCCTAAAATCGACATTCAGCAATGCTAATGGTGATGTTTGTTGCAATGTGATGCTGTAACACGCTGGCAATATTTAATTCATGGAGCCACCAAGAGTCTCAGTGTGTGTGTGTGTGTGTGTTTGAGGGGGAAGGAAGCCTGTTCATGGTGCAGGTTATGCCTTGAAGCTTTGCAGAGACTCTCCCAGACACAGCTGTGCTCAAAGAATATTGTATTTGCAGGGTCCCCTGACCAAGGCAGGAATGATGAATCTGACTCCATGTTTTCAGAAGGCTAATTTATTGTTTTATAATACTATATTATATTAAAGAATACTATATTAACTATACTAAAGAATACAGACAGGATACTTACTGAATGTTAAAAAGGTAATAATGAAAACTTGTGACTCTCTGGAGTCCTGACATGGCTTGGCACTGATTGACCAATGAGTGAAAATAATTCACAGCAGAATCCAATGAAACAATCATCTATGGGTAAACAGTCTCCAAAAACATTCCATGTGAGCACAATATGGGAGAAGCAAATGAGATGAGAATTGTTTTCCTTTTTCTCTGAGGCTTCTCAGTTTCCCAGATGAAAAGTCCTGAGCAAAGGGATTTTCCCAGAAAATGTGAATGCAACAAGAGACCTGCACTGAGCCCAGGCACTCCACTGAGCAGCAGCTCCTGTTCTCCAAACTCAGCCCCAGCCTCAGCCACTCACCCTGGGAATGTGATGTGCTCAGGTGGGAGGAGGGGAGAGCAGTGTGGAGAAATAAAACAGACCAAAAGCACCATTTTAGTAAGAGAAACAAGTGAGGTGTTGCCTTTGGCTTTCTCCCCGGCGTGGCAGGCTCCAAGGGAAGCAGGGCTTGGGTTCCTCTGCAGGAATCCTGCTTGGCTGCTGAGTGATTCTGGGCTTTGCTGCTGCCCCTGGGCCCAATTCCTGGGGCAGAGGGAGGCAGAGAGCTGGTGGTTCTGCTGGCAGAAGGGCTGGATGGCAAACTGAAGGGAGATTGCACCCCTGGGATGTTGGGAAGGATGAAAGCTTGACAAGAAAGTCTCACAGATATGGATGCTTAGCAGAAAGATTTTTAAATGTAGAGTCTGATGAAGGAATAGAGATGGAAGCAAGTTTTGATATAGAAGAAAAGAATTGCTGAGCCAGTCTGTCTGGATAACCAAGGAGGCAAAGGGTGTGAGTTAGAAGGGGTTTTTATGACTCAGAACAAAGGATAAACCCACCCCAAACAAGAAGATGTTTTTACCAAGCAGAAAGAGAGCACAGGCAAACAAGCCTGCTGATGTGGCAAGTAGGAAAAAGGTCTCATAATTTTCCACTGCAAGAAAACTGAAAAACATCTTCTAGCTTAAACTGTAATGTACTGACTTTTAGTGATTGGAGAACAGTAACAGGAATATGGTAATTACAGTACTTATGATAGGCTATAGATAAAAGTTAAGGTATAGATTGGTTCTACTGTATGAAGATGCTCAATAAAGAAAAGTACAGAATGCATTGTAACCAAAACCAAAGGGTCTTCAGGGCTGCCTTATGGCTCTTACACTGGGATGAAGAGGGGCAGGGGAAGAGTGTGGAGCCCCTTGAGCCAGGCAGGGAGTGGGGAGCAGAGCACTGGCCAGAGGGGATTATGGAACAGCAGCAGGGGAAAACAAATGAGTAAAAGTGCAGGAAAAAAGGGTGTGGGGTTGGTGAAAAGAGCAGGCATAACTTTGTGCCCCATTTTGTGGAGGGCTCCTGGGTTTTCAGTTTATTTCTGTGTGATTATTTCTGTACGTCCTTGTTCTCAGTTCCTTGATCTCAGTTTCTTGTTCCTGATCTCAGTTTCTTGTCAGAAAACCTCCTTCCTGTCTATTGGAATCTTTTAGGCAGGGGCTAAGGTCCAAGCAGAGGAAAGCCTTCACATCCAGCGTCCAGCTTGTGTGGGAGCAGCTGAAGGTGAGAGGATATGGGATTTAGGGGGGAAAAGAAAGAATTTGTGTGAATCCAGTGAAATCCATTCCAAGACGAAGGAAAAGGAGAAAGAGGAGGATGAAGGAGTAAGAAGCAGTCATGGCTTCAGCTGTGTTGTGACTGGAGAGGGTCCAGTCTCTAACAAAGCCCCTCTGGAAGAAGCTTCTCACTAAAAGGTTTGCCTGGGGCAACCTCTAGGAAAAGGAGGGTGCAGGAGGGAAGGGGAGGCATGGGCTGAAACCCAGCACCGGGGTGAAAACCTGGGCTGTGTCCAATCAAATGGAGGCTGGAGAAAGCAGAGTGAAAAGTAATCCAAAAATAAAATAAAATTCAAGTTCTGTATGAGGCACTCCTTCCCCCCATAAGCCACTTCCCTTTCATTTTCTGCATTACTTCAGCACTGCCCTCTCTCCTGACCATACCATTAATCCATGATGTTTGCTGTTTCCTCAGGAAATTGGATTGTCTTATTGCATGAAAATCTCAGTTCAATTTTCCTCAGTAAGAGTTTCTGGCTCTCAAAGTTCCAGAGGGAATCTGATGTACCTGACATGGATGAACAGTCAGGTTCAGTGAAGAGGAGCCAACCAAAAAGAGGAGCCACAAATGTGTTATTTGAAGGCAGACAGTCGTGATTTGTCATCCCATCTTTTGAGTTCCTTTGGTGGTGACCTGTGATTTTTGGAGGTGGTAGGAAAGCTCTGGAGGGTTGTGTGACTCCCAGGAAAAGGGACACTCAAGCACTCATAATTTTGGGAATTAGTTAAAAATGTCCCCATTTCATGTTGGCTTCAAATGTTCTGGCAGAGCAGATCAGACAGTTTCAGTGCTGCTGGAGGCTTTTGTCATCTTTTTCACATGGATTCTGTGACGGTTTTTTGGCCTCCCTCCCTAAAAGCTGAGAGACTCTTTCATCTCTTCTATTGAGAAAATGTTCTTCTGCCCCTTAATGGAAACAGCCCTGCACAAAGGAACAAAAATGAGAAAATATCTACATCACAGAAAAAAATCTCATCTATCTGAGAGATTATCTAGCTATTTATGAAGACTGGTACTTTGAAAATGTTAACATGAAAAGTCTAATTTTCAATGTACTGCAAAGAATTGTGCAAAGTTTGCTTGACCCTCCAGGAATTCCACATCACTGGCTCTGAAGTGATGCAGCTGAGGGACAATCTCCCACCCTAAAAAAGCAGCCCAGTCTTGGTTTGGAAAGACAGGAGTCTGCTAAGGAAGGGGGGATTCTCCCCTGAAATGGAGAATGTAAACCCTCCCCACCCCTCTGAATTGCTATGATTTTAAATTAAGGGGCTCTCAGGCAAAAATATGGGAGCAGGAAATAACAGTTCTTTAATAGGGAAAAGAAAAAACATAAAAGGATAAAATAAACAATGCAGTCCACTAGAACAACACTGACAGAGTCAGAACCCAACCTGACACCCTGTGGGTCAGGGTGTTGGTGGCAGTTCCATTGAAAATGTGGCTGCAGCCCTCCTGCAGTGTCAGGTGTGGTTCTGTTGGAGCAAGGGGGTCCTGTAGAGAAGGATGTGTTCTTCCTCTGAAGATCCAGTGGAGGAAGAGGCAGCTGCTGTTCCTCCAGGGAATTCCATGGAGAAAGCTGTGCTGGTGTCTCAAAAACCTCTGGATTATATCTGGGCAGCAATGCTTGGCTCCTCCCTCTGGGCGGAGCATCTCACAATGGGATGTTACAGTTCTTATCAGCCATGCAGGGACATTCAATAGTCTGTTATCAGTAGAGGTCCCATCCCGAGGGAGGTGTGAATGTGGTCACTCAGAGAGAGAGATAAGGCGAACTGCTCACTTGACAAAGGTAATCTGCCATACAGATGGTAATGGAAAACATCTTGCATGCAATCTTCAACACAGCCCCAAGCAGTGAAACCCTTTGCAGACATTGCTGCTGCTGTGCTGATGTTGTTGCAGGGGGTGATCAGCAGACCAGGAGGCTCCAGGGATGAGTCAGGAATGATCACCTCGTGCTTTGCCCATGCCAGGTTTGTGGCACTGTCACTGTGACCACCGTCACCCTGTCCCCAGCTCTGTGAACTGAGGGACAGATTGCACCAGGCTGGCAGCAGCATCAGCAGCCCTCAGCCTCTGGGTTAATCTTTGCCTTGCCAAGATCTGGGGATGTCTGAGCTCTGCTTGTCAGGGACATGGAGGAGCTGATTTGCAGTGAGTCACTGCACAGCTCTGAGCTGCTCACATGGCAGCCTCCCAAAAGAGGCATCTGAGGGAACTTCACTTTCCTGCACCACAGAAAATGCCAGGCAGCTTCCTTCAAGTGGAGCCATCTATCCCTTCTGTCACAGACATCTTTTATGAGAGTCCGAGCCACAAGCCTTTGTTATCATTCTTTCCTATTCTATTCTTAGGTAACCTTCTGAGAAAATCCTTTCTTCTATTCTTTTAGTATAATTTTAATATAATATATATAATAAAATTATAAATCAAGCCTTCTGAAACATGGAGTCAGATCCTCATCTCTTCCCTCAACCTGAGACCCCTGTGAACACCCCCCCTCCCTTCTCTCCAGTCTGGGACCATGGGCTGCAGCCCCTGCTCAGACTTTGCTGCCAGGAGCATGAGCCAGCCTTGCCCAGTGGAGGGAATTGATTTTTCCACTTCTTGGCCACCATCCCTCTGAATGATCTACTGGGTGACTCCAGGCACACTTAATTTCATTTATTTTTTTTTTCTCATCAGCTCTTGAAAATTCCACTTGGGTCTCTTTAATTTCTTCCATAACCTTGTGAAAACACAGCTCTGGGAGCTGGGCTTTCCCAGCAGCTCTGCTCCAGGGATGCAGCAGGGTCATTCCAGCCAGCTCTGTGTGTGTTTGTGTGCTTTGCTCTGCAAACTCCACATCCTGCAGAGGTGTTGGGACAGGATTCTTGGCTCTCTCCTACCTGAAATGAAAGCCCAGGAACAGACAGCTGGATTGAGGCGATGGCAGTGGGACACAGAGGTAAGAAATGGAAAGCAGAGAGGGAAGGGAGGAAATCAAGCAGAGAGGCTGCAATGGAAAGGAGGGCAGCCCCGGCTCTCTGCAGGCACAGCATGGCACAGGGATGGAGATTCCCGGGCTCCTGTGGCTCCTGGAGGTGAAATTGGAATTTGAAATCCACTGGAAATTGGAATCAGGACGGAGGGTGGGCTGTGCCGTATTTCAATGCTTGTGGAGAGTGAGTTCCTTCCACAGCCAGCAGGGAAAGGCAGTGGGTCTGTCCCACTGGGAAACCTTCAGGAAACCAGCCTGGCACCTGCCAGGCACTGCAACTGCTGTAGAAAACAGATCACTGAAAAAAATGCTAACATAGAGGAGGAGAAAAAACGTTTATTCCCTCAATAGACAAAAGAGAAAAGCCAAGAAATGCCAGATGTTATGTTGGACAAGTGCTTTAAAGTGCTTTATGGCTTGAGTCTGCTCTTCTCCATGCCAGCTCTGCACACACAGATATTTGTGAGGTACCAGGGATGGCTGCTCTCACTTCCACGAGATTTGAGCCTATTAACTGGCTCTGAGTGTTGAGACACAGCAAGAATTC
>NW_005054438.1:1075024-1102948 GCF_000277835.1 Geospiza fortis | reverse complement strand
TTCCCCTACAGCTGTAAAGAGCAAGAAGGCAGCGTTGTCACCAGGGTGGCCAGGGCTGCTGGAGTGAGGAGCAGAGCTGGTTCCTGGGTGACTAATCCCACATCTCCCACCCACAGAGCTCTGCTGCTGCACCCCAGTGCCCCAGAGCAGCCACGTCAGATGTCACAGCTCCCCTCCAGCCCATGCTCCGGGGCTTTGCCATGGAAACCAGGCTGGAAGACAGCGAGGGTGGCTGCACTGCATGGGCTGGGCATGGGGCTGGGGTGAGCAACAGCACCCAGAAACGGGGCTGGAGCCAGGAGTGAGGTGCAGAGCTGTGCTGCTGGCTGGGGAGGGGCCAAACATCCCTTTCAGGGTGTTCAGGGCCTGTGTGGACAAATCTATAAAGGTTCTTGTGACAGTGTTCACAGGGGTCTTATGTTGAGGGAAGAGACGAGGATCTGACTCCATGTTTCAGAAGGCTTGATTTATTATTTTATGATATATATTACATTAAAACTATACTAAAAGAATAGAAGAAAAAGTTTCATCAGAAGGCTAGCTAAGCTAAGAATAGAACAGGAAAGAATGATAACGAAGGTTTGTGTCTCAGCTCTCTGTCTGAGCCAGCTGACTGTGATTGGCCATTAATTACAAACAACAACATGAGACCAGTCACAGATGCACCTGTTGCATTCCACAGCAGCAGATAATCAATGTTTACATTTTGTTCCTGAGGCCTCTCAGCTTCCCAGGAGGAAAAATCCTAAGGAAAGGATTTTTCATGAAAAGATGTCTGCGACGGGTTCTAATATTAATAACCAGTCATTCTCTAATTAACATTCAATATGATCACTTCCAGGACTGGGCCTGTGGAAATCTGGCAGAGTGTAAAAGAAAAGTGCAAAGAAATGAGGTAAAATTTCCATGTGCAGCACATCATGATCTTTCTGTGGGTTTATGGAGAGGAGGGAGAGCTGGGCTGGAAAGGTCAGTGGGGCTCCCACTGCCACAGCCACCATTTGGCTGTTAAATCAGAAAGTTTTTTCCAATCAGAAAGTTAATTCCTGCATCAATCAGAAAGTTAATTCCTGCAGAAAGCCTGCATGACTTCAGGTCTGTGGGGAAGGAAAAAAAAAACACCTAGAAGTAAAAATGGCAAAACACCAAAGAGGCTGAAAAGAGGGAGAGAAGACTGAGTGAAGTAGGGAGAAGAGGAGCTGTGGGAGGGAAAGGAAAACCTCTCCAGCTCCAGGGGCAATCTGGCATTTTGGCAGGATGGAGAGGTAAAGGAACAGGTCAGGGCCCTGTGGGGACATGGAGACAGACAGACAGACACAAGGGACCTGCAGCAGGAGGGATTAATGGGCAAAGAAAGCACTTGAAGATATGGAACTGGTAAGGAAAAAAAGTTGATTTCATGTTTTTAATTCTGTTCTCTATTCCCTGTTTTTAATTCTAGGCAAGCTTTTTTTTCAAAGTACAAAATCTTTCACTGGAAGTTTTACATTTTCTGGCTCTTTCCCCCCATTTCAGTCCCTCTGAAGACCCTTGATGTGCAGCGCCCAGGTCTGGATGTGCACACAGTTGGTTGCAAGGGACACTGAATTTCTTGACTGCAGCAAGAGAACCAGGTTTGAGAGAGGCTGAGGGCTGTGTCAGTGACCTCAGGGCTGGGGAAAGACACAGATGGGAGGGGACAGGAATGGTGCCACCCCAGGACTCCATGGAGAGTGACTTGAGCATCCCCTTTCACCCTTAAAGCTTCTCCCTCTCCCTCTGAGCAGGGTTTGCAGCAGGGGGAGATCTCAGCCCGTGCAAAGGCAGCCTGGCTGAGCTGTGCCTCGACAGGGCAACGTGGGATCTGAGCATCCTCTGGTTACTCCTTGGGAACCCTAAAAATCTGCCTCTGCACCATCCCCATGGAGCTGACACCAGGGCTGGGAGACAGAATTGCCTTTGTCACCCCTTGGGAGCGTCCCTGGGGTAGGTGACACCTGGCAGGGACACTGCCACATCCCTGGGACTGACCCTGAGCTCTCCAAAAGGAACATTCCAGCCTTGGAGTGTACAGAGTTGGCCTCAGTAAAAAACCCAGGGGAGGCAAAGCAGAGCTGTGAAACACCTGATGGGATCAGGGGCACAGGAGCCTGGCATTGCCCTGAGCTGGCAAAACATTCCTCTGAGGCAAATGATGGAAAATCACTGCCTGGCACTGTACTGCTTGGGCAAAAGATTCCTGGGCAAAACATTAAGGCAAATGATGGAAAATCACTGCCTAGCACTGTACTGCTTGGATTTGGATTTGAAGGATTTGATGAGACAGGATAATGCTTCCCAACAATTTTTGCCCCACATTGCCCAGGGTATACTGAAATAAGGAGACTCTGGAAGGTTAAAGCAGCTGAAGGCAGTGATCTGCTGGAGCTGCACACTCTCTTTTATTAATATTATCTTTTGTCTTCTTTCAGGCTTGGTCTTAAACTGGGCCTTTGATTGCATCAGGCTTTTGTCATAATTTCTGAGTGCTCAGCTTTTGAAGATTCACTTCTCCATGAAGTTCTTGAAAAGAGCAATAGTCAGCAGTTGTACAGCAAAGCAGTTTTTCCAACAAGTATTAATGTAATTAGGGAGAGGGGGATGTGTGTGGAGCTTAAGAAACAGAATTTTAAATACCCAGGGAGAGTGGATAGGACAAGGACAGTGCAGAGGCAGACTGGGGTCATCACCTGGATTTCAGAGCTTGTCTTTTTGCTGGTCACATTAAAAAAATATAAAAAAAATTAAAAATAATAAAAAAGTAGATTCTCACCAGTGTGAGACTCTGATCATTAGATATCTCAGTGATGTGTGATCAGATCCTGAAATGCCCCAGTGATGTCTGACCACTCCTGGAGTGGGTGATGACAGTGGGAGAGCTCAGAATCCTCCTCCACAATCCCAAATGTCCCATGTGCATCCCCCAGAGAGAGTGTTCTTGTTGTCTCTTTCCAAGTGGCTGCGTTTTTGTCATCGTGGCCATCTTCCCCAGGAACCTGCTGGG
Source organism: Geospiza fortis (assembly GCF_000277835.1). Lineage (NCBI taxonomy): Eukaryota > Metazoa > Chordata > Aves > Passeriformes > Thraupidae > Geospiza > Geospiza fortis. The sequence continues at coordinate 1,099,926 of NW_005054438.1, read as the reverse complement.
TCAATCAGGTCACTGAGGCCTGAGCCACAGCGAAACAGGATTGAAGCAGTGCTTAGCAGAGCAGGGTGTGGAGTGGTGGGTCACAGAGGTCCTGACTGGTGTGCAGAGGCAGTGAGGTTGGTGTGGAAGGGCTGTTGAAGAGGGAGAAGCTGTAGCCATGGGGATCACCTGTGGGGCAATCTGAGGGATCAGCCTCTGGGAGAGTTTCCAGGATAGCCTGTGGGATGGATAGACTGCAATACAGCCCAGAGGACAGTCAGTGGGTAGTGGGCTATGGGACAGGCTGTGGCACAGCTGAGGGGACAGGAGCCCCCAGGACACCCCTGCAGTGCCCAGGGCTCCCTCCTGAGAGACTCCCACTGCCTGCTCCAGGCTGCCAGAGGAAGGATGTGAAGCAAATCTTGCACTTCCCAAAAAACCCCTCCCTGCTGCTGCCTCTGAGAGCTTTAGAAGCACCACTGGCTTCAGCCTGGAGGGTCAGCCTGGCTCTGACTGCCAGGCAGCTCTGGGACCCAGGCAGCCCTCCAGCCCCACAAATCCCCTTCGTGGAGCAGCAGAGCCCTGTCTGCCTTCCTGGGAGCAGCAAACCACAGCCCAGGACAAGCCAGAGCCAAGGAGAAGCCAGAGCCAAGGCCTTTGGCCTCTGCTGGGGTCAGTTTTGTCTCTCTCTGGCTGCACAGAGGCCTCAGGGTGGGCAGGGTGAGCATCCCCGACCACGCTGCCCCAGCCCATACAGCACAAAAAAGGCCAGAAAATGCTTTTGCAGCCTCTCCATCAAAATCCCCAGAAAACCCGGAGCTCAGGCTGGCAGGACGGGCTGTGTGCTGCCTGTGCAGCCTCTCTGCTGCCTCCCAGCTCCGTGCCTGCCCTGGATGCCGGGCAGCGCAGCCCGGGCACGGCAGAGGGCACCGGGAGCACCGCCGGGGCTGCGCTCCCTCCTGCCCTCCTCGGGGGTGATGCCTCTGCCCGGAGACTCCACATCCCCCTAAATAACAAATCCCTTCGCCCCGGGGGTGGCGCGGATGGCGGTGGGCGAGAGGATGGGGTTTGTGGTTTCTTCGTGCTGCTGGAGCTTACAGGGGGGAAAAGCTTCTTCTGTGCTTGTGGTGGTAACGGGAGGGATGTGGAGATGGAGCTGCTGAGTTTCGAGTGAGACAGTCCAAGCCCTGGCTGGCAGTGGGTATCTGAAAGGACACTTCCAGCACAGGGCACTTCCAGACGGGAGCATGTCACTGTGCAAACCGCTCAGGAGAGGCACTTGCTAATAATTACGGTCCTATTTCAGCGTAAAATCAAATTATATCTCTCAGCACCCCGATGAAGGGGGGTTTTTCCTCCTCCGCAGCCCCCCCGGGGGATAAATGCCGCTTGATCTCGTGCATAACAGGAGCCCGTGAGTCCCAGGGTCAGAGCCCGAATGCGGATGCCCAGCGAGTCTCAGCCTCAAAGCCACGAGGGGTTGTTGCTATGGGGATGCAGAGGGGGCTCGCAGGCAGCATCTGGAGCCTGTGCCTTTCCCCGTCCGAGGCAGCTGGATTCGGAGGGAAGCAAAACTAAAAGGAGGTGGCAGAGAGAGACAGAGGCACAGCAAAATGCATGCATGTTAGAGGAGGGACCTTCCCAGAATGAGAGTACAGTGGGATACAGAAGAGCGGGGACACCGAACTGTCAGGCAGCGGTGGCTCGGCCGGCTAGGACAGACCTGATTTTCTGCTCTGATTGACACTGGGAACAAGTCCGGTGAGAGCCCAGCCGCAGCAAGATGGGATCTGCCTCCTCCACTTACCGGCCTAAATGTATTTATTTGGACATTGACGGAAGAATTCAAAAGGTACTTTTGCTGTTTTTCCGGCTGCGCGGCCGATCCCGGACGGGCTCCGCATCCCTTTTCCAGGGGAAGGGGGGGGATCCTGCGTGCCTTCTGCTTTGTACACGGATGTTTATTTAAAGGGGAAGGGGAGGCTGGCACAGGGGAGGGCTGGGCGCTGCCAACACCGAATCGCTGCCAGCTCTCCCTGCCGGCGTGGGGATGCTCGGTTTCGCAGCCGCCTCGGTTTCCCCTCCCGGAGCAGCATCGCGCCGTGTTTACAAAGTTTATCCTGGGGCGAGGTTTCCCCCCCAAGCAGTGGGAGCAGGAATTGAGCTTGCCGAGCTCCTGCGGGCTGGTTCTGCCCGCGGGCACCTCGCTCGGCCCAGGCTCTGTGTGCGATGCCGGGGCTGCGGGACCCCTCTGCCGCCCCTGCCCAAGTCAATGCTCGGTAATGCCGATAATTCAAACTTTCCCCGCCGCTCGCCTGCCTTGTTTGGTTAAGCACGGTTCACAGCGCCGGGAGAAATGTGTCCTGGCTCTCTCTAAATGTGTCCTGGCTAAAAGGGAGAGCTCGCACGCTGTCGGGCTAGCAGCCCGCTGCTTTTAAACAGAAACAATGCCGACGCCTTTCTGCAAGCCTTTTTTTTTTTTCTCCCCTTCTCTTTGTCAGCGGTTCTTTGGCCGCAAACCAAGTGCCTTTTCTTTAACAGAGAGCTCCAGAGCGAGGAAACTCTGATTTGCAAAACTCACATCACTCTCGCCTTCCTGATCTAAATTTTTGAATTGGTTCACCCAATGTCGCCTTTTGTTTGTAATTTTGTAAAGAAACAGCAACGATGCCGTGCCCCTTCCCTCCGCTGTGCCGTGTGAGTGAATGGAGAGCTGGTGCTCACAGTCCCATCCCACCGCACACCTCCGCACTGCCCTGGAAACCCACAGCCACGGCTCAAAGTCACATCCTCAGAACAACCTTGGAGAATCCAGATCTGTGCCGGGTTCCCCAGAGAAAGCTGCTCCCCTTGATCCATCTTAGACGTAGCTTAGTGGTGATGCTGGTCCCTGTGCTGCCGTGAGATTGTCCCTGCCGGCTCTGCTGAGCTGAGGGCTCTGATTCTCTTTTTCCAGCGTTTAATAAATTGGTTGTTTAACAAATTGTGGATCCCCCCGAAGCACGGATTGAATGGAGCCTCCTGGTACCTGTACGGTTCAGTACAAAAATTGTACTGAAATAATTTTTGTACTGAAATTTTTGTACTGAAATTTCGAAAGGGTGGTGAGTGTTTCCATAGATGTGGGTAATGCACAGTGTTTGTCATCTGTGCTGGTTTAAAAAAAAAAATAATAACAATACAGCATTTCTCCAACCAGCCTCCGGACTTTTAACACGAAAGGCACGGGAGAGGCACAGTCACATGAGCAAGCAAATGCAAACTCAGGCAGCATTAAAGGGGGTTTAATCTCGGTAAATGTTAACGGTTTCTTTTGTCAGATGTAAAATCCCGCCCTGTAATGTTTGGGAGGATTCCTGAAGGAAAAATGCCGTGTGAATGGGGTTCACCCAGCGGTAAGCAGGGCATAGCTCAGATTCTCCTGCCTTCTCAGTAACATCATTAGAAAGAAGCAGAAGGGAGAGGGGGGCAAGAAAAGCAGCAGCCCTTAATCTTCCAAGGAATGCAGCAGTGGAGGCTTCTGAAGGGAACTCATTAAATCAATGCTAAGCTTCTTGTCGACCAATAACGAGGAACGAGCTTCATTATAACAGCACTTGTTGAGTTTGAAAGGGCTCAGCTCCAGCCCCAACTGGCCCTGCTGGGCACCGTGCAGCAGAACTGAGCATCCTACCCCAGCCCTGCTTGTGGCTGCAGCTGCCCAGGGCCAATTTTTGTGTTTCCACGGCCTCATCCTGAATTTCCACCGGTGCTGTGTGCTGTTGGCTTTGGGAGGAGGAGTTGTTTCACCTCGGTGCTGGGGTAAAGGAAGGGACAAACCCGACTGCCACCCCTGGGACCCTGCACCCCGCAGGTGAGAGCTGCAAAGCGCTCTGCAGCAGGAGAGTGGAGCTAAACTAAGTAGGTTTGTGTGCTGGCAGGTCCAGAGGGGCACAGCAGCGAGGGCAGAGGGACCTGGTGGTTATGAAAGAAGAGCTGGCTGCCTTTGAAATCCTTCCCAGGAGTTATTAAAATAAAGGAGGCACCATCAGCCCGCTGGAAAGCAGGACCGCGCCGGCGCCAGCACGTCCCAGAGGAAGGACTGAAGTCTATATCTGTCTGTCACAATGTCCTTCTGGACAAAATGTCCAGCCCAAAATGTCCAGCCCACAGCTGGATAACTGTGTGGAAATGGTGGATGAGCAGCTGGCTCACAGGTCAGGCATGAAGGGTTGGAGTGAAGGGGGTGGCATCAGTCCGGTCACTGGTGGGGTTCTGGAGGGCTCCTGTGCCTTTCAGCACCCTCACCAACAACCTGGACACAGGGCTCTAATGAATACTGAATAAGTGTGCTGATCACACTGAATTGGGAGGAGCTGTTGGCTCCCTCAAGGCCAGGGAGGCCCTGCAGAGAGACCTTGACAAATCTGAGGGCTGGGCCATCACCAGCTGGATGAAGTTTAACAAGGGAAAATGAAGGATTCTGCACCTGGGATGGGGTAACCCTGGCTGTGTGCATCGACTGGAGAGTGAGATGCTGAAGACCAGCACCCAGGAAAGGGATCTGGGAGTCCTGGTTGAGAGAAACTTGAATGTGAATCAGCAGTGCCCTGGCAGCCAGGAGGGACATCCAAGTCCTGGAGCCACCAGGCCCAGCATAGCCAGGCAAGGGAAGGGATTGTCCTGCTCTGCTCTGGGCTAGGGCAGCCTCACCTCGAGTGATGGGGGCACTCTTGGGCACCACAATATGAAAAAGTCATTGAACTATTAGAGAGTGTCCCAAGGAGGGCCATGAGGATGGTGAAGGCCTTGAGGGGAAGCTGCATGAGGAGCAGCTGAGGTCACTTTGTCTATTCAGACTGCAGAAGAGGGGACTGAGCTAAACTGACCTCCAGAGGCACAGCCAGGCACAGAATTGCCTTCACCAAAGCTGACCCCAGTGTTGGGCTCTCCTCCAGAGTTGGCTGAACACCTCTCCAAGCTGGGGCAGCTTTAGGAGGGACCTGAGGTGGCCCAGCCCAGCAGATTTCACCTGTGAGACCCTAAGCTGGCAGAGCTATGGTCATACAGGGCTGTGGGATGACAGCCACGCTCCAGATCCAGGGCTCTGCGCAAACTAGCTTCAAAGAGGTCACTTGCTCTTGGAGCTGGGTGAAAAATGAAATTCCAGTGTAACCTTCTTCCTATCCAGCACCCATGTCAAGGGATGCACACTTGGGCGAAACAAGGGATGCTTGGTTTATTTATTTGTAAAGGATCTCTCAAGTCTCTAGCTGCTCAGAGTGACCCCAAGATGTGTTAGAAAGTCTCTTTTCCCAGCCTGGTGGTCGAAGAAGGAGTCAGAGCTCTTCAGTTCTCGGTCTCAAGGTTGTTTATTGTATCTTATCTATAAAATTCTTTCTCCTGTCCAGCCGAGGTCCACTCAGCAAGACAGTCCAGGCACTCTGCCTGCCCCCAGGGTGGTGTTATGTCTTTATACTAAAAGCTACGTGTACAATATTTACAATTACTTCCCAATACCTATCACCTATGTTAGACAGTGAGCTTCTACTCTAAAACAAACTAAAAGTGCCAACATCACAGCAGAAGATGGAGGCCAAGAAGAAGAACAAGGATAAAGGCTGGACACACCCAGATTCCTCTATCTTGCCCCCTGAACCCCCACTCTAAAAACCCCAAAAATCTACTTTTCACCCCGTGATAAATTTACTATCATTCTATTTAACTGTTGTGGCTTGCAGGTCTTCATATAAGGTTGCTAATTTTCTCCATGGGTCACAATCAAAACCACAGGGGTGTTGGGCTCTGTGCCAGGGTCTCTGAGCCCCCTGGGGCAGGGGTCTTGGCTGCTCAGGACAGCCAGAGGGATGTCCTGAATTCTGACAAGGATCTTCTCAGCCAGCAGTCCATCACCCACTTGCTTGGACACACAGCTCCCTCTGCACTTCTCAGGAGCCGCTGGGGCTGAGCACACAGGGGCTGAATCCCCTCTGTGAGCCAGCCCAGCCTTGCTGTGCTGCCAGGCCCAGGAGAGCACAGCAGGGCAAGGGGAAGAAGCCCTGGCTGTGTTCCATGTAGGATAAAGTGATCTCAACAAACCCCCATGGGCTGGGATTTCTCCTCGTTCCTGGAGGGCCACTAGATGGGGTCAAGCACCCAAACCCCCAATATCAGTGGAGAAGTGCCAAATTTAAGCCAGATATTTAAGCCAGATCTGGAGTCTTATTTTCCTTCATACTGTTATTAACCCTTTGGCTGCGTTTTGAAGAAAAATTCCTATTGAGTCTGTTTTGAATTAAAAAATCCACCAGGAAAAAAAAAAGTTCCCCAGCTCATGCCCAATCTTTTTTTCCATGGAGAAACTACTAGGAACATTTTCTTTTGACCTTTGAGATTTAAATGGTAGCAGAGCAGAACCGGCCAGTGGCCTTATTCCCAGCAGGATGGCTTCATGGCTCTCCTTTTTAAATGTCACAGGCTAGTGGCTTTGCTTGCAGAGTTTTAAGGAGTTCATCTGAGAAAAATGCTTCTTTCAAGAGGATTTCTGTTTCCAGTGTCTTAATCAACATCATATTTGTAGCAAGTATGGAAAATCAGAGAGCTACAGAGCCTGAAGTAACTGGAAAAAAAGAAGATGACTGTTGTCTTTGTCAAGGATTCTATGAAATCACTCAGTAGTATTTTCCTCAGAAAGCAAGTAAAGAATTTTGGAGTAGCTTTGCTGGTTTATTGAGTCATTCTGGATGTTAAGCAGAAAATTTGCCTCTTTTTTTTTTTTTTTTTTTTTCCCCTCCCTCAAAGAAATGCATTGAGTTCAAGCTTTCTGGGTGTCTATTGACCTGACTTGTGTTGCAGGACACTGAGCCATCCACAGCCATTGTTCCCCTTGGCCTGAGGTCCCCAAAGACCAGGACAAGGCTCAGACTGAGCTTTGGGGCCGTGGTTGTTGCATGGAAGCATCAGCGCGCAGGAATCGCTTCTGTCACGTGAGATTTTCCTTTCAATTACAGCAGCAGCATCTGTGGTATGAATGCCCAGATTCTAGCAAAGCCAACAGATTTTTCCAAGGCTCACCAGGCTATTTTTAACCTGCAAAACTGGATTCAGATGAAGAACAAAACACGGCAGAAAAAACAATGGCGTGATGATCTCTTCGAGGCGATGAAGAATTTTTGCATCCCCACCACTCTTTCAACACAGCAAGGCGAGCCCATGGAGTCCATGCTGTGTCTGTTTGCACTGAGGATTTAGGGGAGCACCCTTCCAGCTGCCAAACACCAAAGGGGTGCGCAGGATGGGTGTTGGTGGCAGTCAGGACATGAGCACCTCTGGGGGCTGCTCTGTGCCACATCCTGCCCGTGCACGGTGAGCCATAGGAATGTTTTTGTGGGGTCAAGGCCACTTTCTTAATGCTGGCAGAGCTCTGTGGGTGTGGGAGGGAAAAGGTGGAACAGCCTGAGGCTGGCCAGGTCTTGGCTAGCCTTGGCTTTCTCACTGCAGCTGGCCCTGGTGAACTCCAACTTTACTTGTTGTAAAGCAGCACAAAATGAGCAGCAGGTTCCTTGAACTCTGTCACGCTGCAGCACATAAACATTTTAAGGAGTAAAAATGGCTTCAACCCATGCTTTTAAAACCATAAAGATAGAAAGATAATGTCACACGTGGGCCTCTCTCTTCTCTACTCCCCCTTCTCCTTCCTCCCCAATGGGGGCTCCTCAGATCATTTAGGGGACCAAACCATGTTCCCAGCACAGCTCTGTAATTCCAGCACAGCTCCAAAACTCTTCCACACCTATCACCCAGCAAGGCTTGTTTACTGCTGTGAAGTCACACTCAGGATATTGTATTTATTGCAGTTTATGTTCACACTAGTCCAGACAAAGTGTAAGTTTAACACTCTCAGTCTAACACTTTTCTCATAGGTAACTCTGGTGTTACCTATGGGTTCAGAGCAGCCAAATATATCTTATTCTCCTCATAAGCAACTCTTCTGGCTCCTCACAAACACGACAAAATCTCTTTTTTTCTAGAACTGATGCCTTAAGTTTTAACATCCATATTTTCCAGATTCTGTACTGAATTAGTACTGAACTCTGAACTTCATAGAAAGTGTCAGCAAGTTCTCCTCACAGTTCAGTCAGACAAAACAATCCTTTTCCAGCCCCAGAACCAAGGACACCATTGCAGCTTCAGCCCCAAAAAGTGAAAACAACAGGGAACTGAGGAGAGCAGTCTGGGAGGATGGGACTGCATAACCTGAAGCTGTAATTGGACATTTAACCCCAATACAGAAATGAACCAAAACTTATAAAAGTGTGAAAACTCGTGTACATCTTAGGTGTAGCCCTGGCCAGGTTCTTGTACTGCCCAAGGTGTATCTTTTGAAGGCATTTTAATAAATCCCTACTTTATTCCTTTCACTCTGTCCAGCCTCTGTTCCAGGCAGCCTCTCAAGGCATCAGAACCTTCCTCATGAACCTGCTTATATAGATTCCAGTCAGCCTTTTGCTGGTCTCTCCTCAAACCTGCTTTTCCTCACTCCATTAATTAACATTTTCCTTCTAACAGTCCTCTATCACCAAGCCCGTGCCAATGTCAGACTTTAATTGTGTGAGCAGCTTGGAAACAAGCACTTTCACTCACAGCTACTGAGAACATTTGGTGCTAAAGCATCCCTATTATCCAGTTTACAAAACATTTCAAGCCTCATGCCTTCGTGTGCTGCAGGGTTAATTGCACTTAGTACTCCATTAGCAGCAAATGTGTGCCCTTCTTGTGTTAAGAAAAGCCAGAATATAGACATTTGTGCTGTTTGTTAAAGGTTGAAATAAATAATTTTAAGAAATGTTTTTATTTCTGCTGCAGAAGATAGGAGACTTTCAGCCTGGCCCCTCACAATCAGCCTTGCTGGTTCCTGCTTGTGTTCTGCCATTAATAATTAGTACTGACAGATGCAATATTCGCAATATGCCCCTCAGTACAGTCAGTAGGTTGCACAAGTCTCTCCTGAATGTAATCCCCCTTTTTCTATGAGCCCTCGTGACTCTAAAAATCACTGAGATCCTTCTTTGCTCCCAGTGGAAGAGCCAACCTCTGCCATGCTGCCCCTCTCAGTGAGAACCTGCAGGGCTGTCCTGGGCTCACACACCTGTGGGTGCATCATGGACATCTTTCTTTCCTAAAAAGAGGAAAATCCCTTTTCCCACAGCTCTCTTTTGAGGGATGTTACAGGGGTGGGAATTGTGACTTAGCACATGGTCCTGGTACTTCAGCTCTGTCTGGCAGCTCTTGTTTCTCAATTTAGGGCAATATATAGGGAAAGGAATGGGATTGACCCCAGTTAACCACAAGGGAGGGATGGCTGCTCCAGGAGAGCCCTGCAGGCTCCCCTGCAGTCACTGGGGGGTGGGTGGCATCTCCAGGGATGGTTCATCCCATCCCAGAGGGGGTTTTGGAGACATGTGGGCTGATTTGGAGACTGTCCTCCTTTTCTGCTGGCAGCAGAGGGCACCTGGCAGAGAGGCACTCGAGAGATGCTGAGCCTGGGGAGGGTTAAAATTACACCAGACAAACCCCACAGGGACATTTCGTGTTGAAATGAACATTCTAAGCCGTGTCCCTGCCCAAAACTGTGTGAATCAGCAGCATTACAGAGCCGTGGCCTTCGGGATAAAATATCTGCCACACTTCTCATCCCCTGCCGGAGTCAGTGTTTGAAGAGCTCGGGGGAGATTTCATTTTTGCTCAGACCCTCAGCCGAGGGCTCTCGTGTTCTCTCCCCCACACATGGCCATGCACACATGCTCTGGTTTTCTGCTCTTCTCTCAGAGCAGCTCCCACTGCATCAAACAGATGGCCAATCTGGCAGCCTATTTTTAATGCTCCTAACATTCGAAGCTCAGATAAATGAGTGGTTTTCTGAATATCAGCTGTTAATTAGTGCCAGAAATAAAAAAAGGAGACTGAGAGTTTGGGTATAGTTGGGCTGATGCTGTGTTTGTATCTGAGTTTAAAGAATGAGAAAGCTGGAATGTTTTTAAATATGGGATTTTAAGTGAAGCTTCTTTTGGATATTGGGGACTACAAGAGGACATTTATGGGTATTTTTTGAGGAAGATCTATTTGCTTACATGTTGAGAAATATGAATTCCTTCCAGTGATTCCTACAGAGGGATACCTGGATTGTTCTGGATTGTTTTTCATTTTATTATGGATGACAAACACTTCTGGAAAGACAGGGAAAATCACAATGAAAAATTTCACATGAATCTTCTGCCTTAAAAGTTCAGAAATCCTCCTTGAAAGCTGCTCTTGCAGAAACAGCAGCAATTTTCACATTCCATGCAAGATACATAACTGAATTTTACTAGAATCCTTTCTGACACAGTATCCCCCATTCTCATTAGTGAAAGACTGCAATTTAGATGGTTTAAAGCCTGCAATTTCAACCCTGACTCTGAACATTGCTCACTGAGCTGAATGAAAGACATGACCAAGTGCTAAAGCATTGAAGACAGCAGGTTGAAACCAGAAGAAATCAAGTAGAACTGGAAACTGAGGGTACACTGGCTTCAAAAATATTTTTACATTATCTATTTAGGAATTTTACTAGGGTAAAATAAAAATCAAACAGAAATTTAATTCTTGGAAGAATACCCAATTAAAGACAGCAGATCAGAACATGATAATGTTCTGGACAGAGTTTACTGTTTACAGAGAGGATTAGCTGTTCTGAGGATCAAATATAGAACAGAAATTGGATTTGTAAGCTGTGTTTTTACCTATCCTATCTGAAAGCAAAATATAATGTGATTATTTGTAAACTGGTAGGCTGCAGAGCCTGTGCACAACGGTCCTTTAGTAAAATCTCCATCAGAGTCCTTAATCTGAGCTCCTCTCCAAGTGGGGAAGCCAGCCCAGAGCACCAGGGCTCTTAATCCCTGCTCTTCTCAAGAGGGGTTGTTTAATCCTTGTCCTAGACCAGAGGTGGATACTGTGCATTAAGAGAAAATGGCTCCTTATTTCAGAAGAAAATGTTTTTTAAAAAAGCAGAACTGTTTCCAGGAAAGAAACCAGTCCCACAGAATTGATGGCCAGGCCAGGAACCAGGCCTCCCATCAAACTGTGCTGTCCTACTTTGCAGTCCCTGCATGCCTCATCAAAATGTTATTTCCACTCCAAAAAGCCTCAGTCATTATTCATTCTGCTTTTCCCCCAGTTGCGTCACGTGCTTTCCAAGGCACACCGAATATTGCCCTCTTAAATGGAATGGCTGCTCCTTGATCTTGATGGAAACTCCTTGGCACAATCAAGTTAAACATTCAGGCTTTTCCTGCCTTTTTTTATTTTTCTACACGTGGTAGAATCATAGAATTGGATTGGAAGGGACCCTTAAGGGTCTAGTTTAACCCCCTGCAATGAGCAGGGACATTTTCAAATTGATCAGGCTCCTCAGAGACCCATCCAACCTGGCCTTGAATGTTCCCAGGAATGGGATATCCACCATTTCAGAGTTCTATCAGAGTTCTATCAAAGAGTTATCTCTTTGATAACAACAGCAAGGACAGAAATATGAAATCATGTTAACTCTCAGGGGAAAAAAAAACCAAAACAAAACAAACCTGTTTGCAGATGCTGCATGACTTTCCAGGAATTCAGCCTTTTCCTCCTGGCACAAGCCCAAGGGAAATGCAGTTAACAGGGTTTACATGTGGCTGATTCTCTTCTTGGCAATTAGCCATCAATCTGCAAGCTGAAGCAGAGGCCTCTGCTTCCTTTCCCCACGTGGTTTGTCACTGCTCAGACCTGATTTCAGTTCTGCATTTGCTTTCAGCAGCTGAGTGTCTTGTGTGTTGACTTGCAGGAGACTTTCATGCTACCAGGCAATATCAGAGTGCCTATGTCCTCTTTTTCTCCATCCCTGGAGGTCCAACCCTGGATTTTCTGGGCTGACTTGCATGATTATGCACTCTTAAAATGTGTACTATGAGGAAACCTGGAATTTCATTACAGGGAACCCTACACATGCATGATCTTAGCCCACTCCCAGAGCTGGAGGAGCTGCTGTGCTCTCCCAACTCCGGCCTCTGTTAACCAAGATCTCAATCTTCTCCTGAGCAAGGGTATCTTCCAGCACCAGGAATTAATGCAGGGGATGAGGTCCTGTGAGACATCTCAGCAGTGGCTTGTCACCCACAGGGACCTGAGCAAGATGTGGGTCAGAGACAGCTGAGACAGGTCTGAAGGGAGATGAAATTTGGGGCTCAGACCCCCAGTGCCAGAAATGCATGATCATGGAGACTCAGGCTGAGCAGCAAAGGTCTGGGGACACCTGCCCAAGCAGGGACATCTCTGCAGGGTGTTCACAGGGGTCCCAGGATGAGGGAAGAGATGAGAATCTTGACTCCATGTTTCAGAAGGCTGATTTATTATTTTATGATATATTTTATATTAAAAGAAAATGATATATTAAAGCTATACTAAAAGAATAGAAGAAAGGATTTCATCAGAAGGCTTGAAAGGAATGATAATAAAATCTTGTGACTGACCAGAGAGTCTGAGACAGCTGGACTGTGATTGGCCATTAATTAAAAACAACCACATGAGACCAATCAAAGATGCATCCATTGCATTCCACACCAGCAGATAATTATTGTTTACATTTCATTTCTGAGGCCTCTCAGCTTCTCAGGAGAAAAAATCCTAGCAAAAGGATTTTTCATAAAATATGTCCGTGACACATCTGCACAGGGCTGGGTGAGACGTTCTGTCTGTCCCCCAGTGCCAGGGCTGCCTGTCCTCAGAGCTGCAGGTCACAGGACAGCCCACGTGCCACACACGGGTGCCACCAAAGTGTGGCCACCAGCCAAGTGTCCCCACATTGCCTTCCTGCTGCTGATGTGCCCCCAGGGATAACGGACTGCAGGCACACAGGATTCCTGTTCTGTGCTGGAGCCATCAATAGCACCCAGGGCTGTCCTCCCATCCTCCAAACCACATTATTCCAGTGGTGTTCCATCAGCACAACTGGCATCTGCTGGGAGCACAGACCTGGGGACAGTAACAGGAGCAATTGCACATTCCTACAGAACATCTGAGGCTGGCTGCTGGGCTTCAGAGCACAAGGGAGATGCTCAGAACAGCTCAGCAGGCTGCAAAAGAAGGAAGTTTTAATAGCACGTGCTTTTTGATTAAAAAAAACCAACCAGCTGAGGACAAGCATCCTGAGATGAGTACGAAACTGCAGTGGGTGATTCACAAATCCAGTTTTAGCAAACCTAAGTAAAAACGCCAAGTATGGAAAACTGAAAAGCATGTATGGAGATGGCTCATGATCTAGTATCACAACCTTTGTTTCGCTTCCCACTCTTTCACTATTGCATGGAGTAAGAGGAAACATTAAAATTCATCCTCAGTGTGTTGAAAGCTCCTACTGCTTTCTATGAGTCAGGCCAACTTTCTTACTTTTAATGATCCCTAATAATTTTTTTATCTTTTCCTCTCTTGTCTGTCCTGGTCAATAATAATTGATTTCCAGAATAAGAAACCTCAATACCTGAAATAGCACTCCTGGCACATCACAAGCCTTTGGCCTCTGTTCAGCCACAATTAACATCATCTGCCCAGTTACTGCCTGTACCAGTTGTACTCCAATATTCTGCCAGTCAATTTCAGCAGCTATCACTCTGTCAGGATGCTGGCTTCTGCTAGGAGCAGGATTTCAGCCCTCTCTGAACTCCATTGGCTATATTTTATTGCTTTGATTGCTTCTGTGCTTTAATAACCAAGGGTCAGTCTTGACTTTTGAGACAACACCCATTTCCCCAGCAGCAGTTACTCCCTGCCTCAGCAATCAGGTGCCTGAAGGTGTTGTGTGTGCAGGGAATCTCCCAAAGAAGGCAGGAATGATGAATCTGACTCCATGTTCTCAGAAGGCTATTATATTATTATTATATTATATTATATTATATTATATTATATTATATTATAGGCCAAAGAGTCAAAACAATTCACACCAGAATCCAATGAAACAATCACCTGTGGGTAAACAATCTCCAAACACATTCCACATGAGCAAAACAGAGGAGAAGCAAACGAGATAAGAATTGTTTTCCTTTTCTCTGAGCCTTCTCAGTTTCCCAGGAGAAAAATCCTGGGTGAAGGGATTTTTTCAGAGAATATGAATGCCACATGATGGTTTTGTGAAGATATTGCCTGGAGTAATTTCACCTGGGGCAGAGCACAGGGAAGGTGGGTGTGAGTGTGGGTCACACCCACCTCCAGAAGTGACCACCATCATCCTCCTCTGTGTCACAGAAGCCCTGATGCTTTGCTCAGCAGTGAGAAGGCTCCTCACCACCAGTGAAAACTGAGGGCTGGAGCTTTGCTGAAGTGTCTGTGCACCCCCAGGGCAAGCCAGGCCTTGCTGTGCTGTCCCGACTGTCCTGGTACTTCAGGCTGGTGTGCCCTGAGTTCTGAGCAGGCATTAGCAGCAGAGCACACCCTGAGGTCTCCCAAAACTTCCCCATTCCCAGTGGCAGAGCTCTGGTTGGCACCGTGTGACACCTTCAGGTGAGGGATTTCCCCTGCAGCCTGAAGGGCACCTTGGAGGAGCAGGGGAACAGTGTCACACCAGTGCTGTGACAATTTAAGAATTAAAACACTTCAAAGTCAAGGCTGACAGAGTGAAGCTGCAGGCTTAATTACCTCCTGGCACCTACAACTTTCAGAGGAGGCTTTAATTAGATGATGATTGTTGTTTTTCCAGTGTGGTCCTCACTGAACATACAGGGCCTGCTCAATCTAGGAGGCTGGCTGCAGCCCCCCTGTCTCTTTCCAGCTGTCATCCCAGGTGACAAATTCCTTATTCCCTGGGTCACCAGCCTCCAGGCTGCTCTGTAGACATGCACACCCCTCATGCCTGTGGTGGGTGGCAACAGAAGCTGTGCCTGAGGATATGGGGTGGTTGTGGGAGGTGGAAAATCACATTTCCAACACTCACAAGGAGAGGAGAACTTTGACCTTGATGTCCCTGTTCATCTGCAAAATGCAAATTTCTTGTTCCTCCTGAGTTTTCCATTAGGTCAATCTCCACAAGTGCCTTGGAGCTGCTGCACCCTGAGCCCAGAGGCTCTGGGGCTCTCTCCTGTGGGATGTGAGAGGAGAGGGCTGCAGTGCTGGGCAGGGAAGCTGCCCCTCTCCACACCCCTGGAGCCCCCTGTGAGCCCCTGCAGCCATCCCATCAACACCAGCAGCCTCTGGATAAACCATCCCCACTGGATAAACCATTCCCACTGGATAAACCACCCCCACTGGATAAACCATCTCCATTGGATAAACCATTCTCACTGGACAAACCATGCCCACTGGATAAACAATCCCCACTCAATAAACCATCCCCACTGGACAAATGACTCCCACTAGATAAACCATTCCCACCGGATAAACCATTCCCACTGGACAAACCACCCCCACTAGATAAACCATTCCCACTGAACAAACCACCCCCACTAGATAAACCACCCCCACTGGATAAACCATTTCCATTGGATAAACCATTCTCACTGGATAAACCATTGCCACCGGATAAACCATCCCCACTGGATAAACCACCCCCAGTGGATAAACCACTCCCATTTCTTGTTGCTGTTCCTGGCTTTAAGGAGAGTCTGGCTGCAATGAGGCGTTTAATTTCTGCCTCCAGCAGTCACTCAGAGAAACTCAGAGTTGCACTGAGGAAAGGGGCACAACACTGGCAGAAGCATTCAAGCCCCATCCTCCATTCTCATGTCTGCAATTTCTTTTTATTCCGCCCACACTTGATTTTTTCACTGGCAGCAGAGATCCTTTTCAATGGCTGTTTTCCCCAATAAGTCCACTAGGAACAAGATTTTGATTTAGAGCACTGGAAGATTCAATAGTGCAGCATTCACCCAATAGAGGAGATGTGGATTTGGATTGGAAGAAACCTCAGGGACCTCAGTCACAAGGACAGACATCCTACAAACACACATTTATTGAAATGGGACACTCCTCATGCAGAGTGCTGCTGTTGAATTCCTGAGTGTTTTTCTTTCAGAGGCAGTGTGCTGTCTCTTAATCCAACAAGACATCAAATTAGGAGTCCTGGGTTCTGTTTCTGGCCTGCCACTCACCCATGATAAGATACAGGGCAAGTAATTTAACAAGCTTTAGATTGCAGAGTTTAAATATTGCACTGGGGCGTAGTGAGACTGATGGGAAGTGCTGTAATGGTATCATTAAAGTGTTTTCTGACTGCAGAAAAAGCTGTGAGGACCATGACCTGCAAGTCCTGATGGACACAGGAGTCTTGGGGGAAATTGTGGCTGGGATTGTGTCACTGAAGGCACAGGAATAGCAGGGATGGAAAAATGGGATCAGGGATGTGCTGCTCAGTCTTCTCTGCACTGGGGCTGCCTGGTGTGTGTGGAAGGCTGGGGGGTGAAGAGGTGTTTGGGGAGATGGGAAGGTAACAGTGGCAAATTTTGTAATTCCAGGTCTGGCTTCTGACCTAACAACAGGAACATCTGGCAGTCAGTAGGAATTTCGGCACAAGCTCTGCTCACTTTCAACCTATTATAAGCTGGTGTGGTCCAAAAAGCAGTGCCCTTTTATACCATCCCAGGATCTGCTCAAATCTGGGCAGTTTTCTTCCTAAATCCAGGCTCTTACACTCTTTAATTTGCAGTTGTTTTCATCCCACAGCAGCACTGCATTTTGAGGAGCCCCCTGCTCTCAGCTCACACAGGTTATTGCTCCACTTCTGAACAGCACTTAGGTCTCCAGAGCTTGCTTGCTTTATTGACAAAGACACAGGTATTACACAGGAGCAGAGAAATATTCCAGCTCACAAATCAAACCAGATAATTGAAATCACAGACTGTGCCTTAAAATTAGCCCAGTGCATGCCTGAACAGAATTCATATCTCTGTGGGAACTAACCATCCTTTCTCTTTTTCTTCATTTTTTTTTCCCTCTGCTGCTGTTTCCTCTGGAAGGTGATCTTCAGTAAATACTGCAATTCCAAAGATATTATGGACCTTTGCTGCATTGCAACAGGGCTGCCGAGGTGGGTCTGTCATTTGTGACATTCATTTCACTTTTGTTTCTTTCCTTTGGGAGCAATTTAAAGACAGGCCCCGAGTGATTTATTTAGCTGCTATTCAGGCTTGTCTCTTGTTGCAGTCTGCTGGAAGAAGAAACTGGGGCAATCAAGAGCTGGAAAATGTGGAGGCAGGGAATTGAGCCACCTCAGTGTTGGCTGCACATGAGGAACAGAGCAGAATGGAGTAGAACAGAGGAGAAATAATCTAAAATAAAAGCAAGTGAAGAAGCCCAGCTCTGAGTACACACAGGTTGGGCACACCTACCACTTATATCTCAGTGCTACATTTTTGTCCATACTGAGTGAAATGCAGGCACTTGTTTACAACTTGTTTTTTAGGGGAAAAAAACGGGTTAATAAGAAGTATTGCCACCAGGTCATAAGCTTTCTCTTTAGGTGTTTTAAAATCTAATCCCAGGTATGGGATAGTCAAACACAAAGCACCCCAGCTGAACCATTTTATAGAGCATAAATATCTCCAAATCCATTGCCCAGGCCATGTATTTCCTAATTTATGTTGTCTCACAAAGTCCCTGTATCCCTCCTGCTGTGATTTTCTATTTGGCGAAAATCCAAATGGGATTTGTTCCCTTCAACCTCAAGAGCAGTGTGCAGCTGAAACCTCAGTCCTGAGAGGGGTCTGGGGTCATGGGAGGGTGTGTGGGAAAGTCTCGGATGTGGTGGATGGTGTAACATCCATCCATCCATCCATCCATCCATCCATCCATCCATCCATCCATCCATCCATCCATCCATCCATCCATCCATCCATCCATCCATCCATCCATCCATCCATCCATCCATCCATCCATCCATCCATCCATCCATCCATCCATCCATCCATCCATCCATCCATCCATCACCCATCCAGGGCAGCACTGACTCTGACCCTCATTCATGGAGAAAGTTTCCCAGACTTCAAGATAGACTGGAATCCACAAAAGTGTGAAATAGATTATAGAGAGCAGTGTAGGTGTATCACTGGGTGAGAAATTGAGGTTTTGGGGATTTTTAGTATGTTGTGGATAGAAGCAAGATGGAGGGCACAGGGTGTTGTCCTGGGTTTCTTCTTCATGCTTCTTCTTCCTTCTTCGAGTCTGAACATGAATTACTGTCTCAAGTGCCTTCAATCCAGACCCAGAGAAACCAACAACTAGTACCCCCACAATCATCCATCCATCCATCCATCCATCCATCCATCCATCCATCCATCCATCCATCCATCCATCCATCCATCCCCTCCAGGCAGTGGAGCAGGGGAGGGAAGCTCCTCAATCATCTCTAGACCCCTTAATCACCTCAGGAAGGGGGAATCTGCTGTCTCAATAAGGACCTGGAGCAGCACAGGCTGGATGCAACAAGGCAAAGTCCTTATCTCTGGACACACAACTTTACAGTACAGGAAAAGTGCAGGAGAAAAATAAGCCAGTCTTCTAATCATGGTTTTATTGCATGACTCCAGCTCTGAGGATTGAAAGATAAAATTGAATTTGCATAAGCTGCTAGACAGAATTAATGCCCTTTACTGTTTGTTCTATTTCCTCCTATTTGACATTAGAGAGGTTAATAACTCTCATTTTCCTGTGATGTCAAAGACTTCCACTCCATCACCCAGGAAACTTTGTTCAGCAGTTTTAATCATTCACAGTCAGGGTGTTCACTGCATATTTGGCATTTTATTTTCATCAGAAGATTTTCAAAGGAAAATTGCATTTCAACCAGGATCCTGGAGCAAAAGTAAACCTCCAAGGTTTACATCTGAGCCTATGAGATCACCCTTAGCACAGTAATTAAAAAAGAGAAAGACCCCATATTCAGCAAGATATTTGTTTTGTTTGTTTTGGTAAATGAGTAACTAAATAACTTCAAGACATTCATAGCACCAAAAGTCATTTGTATGGCATGAGTCAATACAGAGCTGCTGAGTAAATCTATCACAAAATACAGCTTTTTAACAGAAATTATTATTCAGCGAGTCAAAAGAATAAATGAATTAGCAGGGAGCAAGGTCTGCTCTGAGATCAAAAATTATCACACTTCACATTTTACATGAGTGAAGCATCCAGCCTACCCTGCCCTGGGCTTTGACTCTTTCTGCTCTAAGGTAACAGAGGTGCCAGGCCAGGAGCAAAGAGAAAAGATGGATCTGGGGGAGGGAAGATGGCTCTGCATCCCATGCAGCAGCACAGAATTCCAGCTGGCATTTCCAGGTCACATAACCCTCTTTGGAACTTGCTTTTCAGGAACACCACCATCTCCCTTCTGACAGCAGACAACTGCATGGTGTCCATTGACCCCACGATGCCTGCAAACACAGAGAGGTGAGTGGGCCCTGCTGCCACCTGCTCCTCCAGGACAGGCTCAACCCCAAGGCAAGGCAGGGGCTGCCTGCAGAAGGTTTTTGTGTGCAGTGGGAGGTGGGCAGAGGGAGGGAGATGGCAGAAGAAGTGTGTGCTGGTTTGGAAGATTTTTACTTGTAGCACGAGTGCTGATCTGGAAGATTTTTACTTGTTAAAGCAGGAGTAATTAGAGAAAAAAATACTGTTTTTAGATGTTTAGTGTAGAACATGTGTTCCCATCCCTCTCTGTTTGCTGTCACAGTTCTGTTGTCCCCCCACTCCTGATTGCTCTGCTAGGGCAGAACCAGCAGATTACTGGAAAAGCAAACTCAAAGCCTGTGATGAGTAATGAGTTCAGGTGTCTTCATTGATGGCTTTGGCCCATATTCCATGATGCCTTTCCAGTGCCTTTATTGACAGTGTGTGGTGCAGCCCCAGCAGCTGGGAGGGAGCTCCTGCACAGGACAGTGCCCAAACACAGGGCAAAAAGAGGTTGTGGCTGCCCCATCCCTGGGAGTGTCCAAGGCCAGGCTGGACAGGGCTCTGAGCAGCCTGGGATGCTGGAAGGTGTCCCTGGCCATGGCAAGGGGCTGGGACTGGATGATTTTTAAAGTCCCTTCCAACCCAAGCCATTCTATGGTTCTATGATTCTGTTTCTACATCAGAGAATCCAATCATTCTGTTTCTAAATTCTCTGTAAATCAGAGGGTTGTGTGTTCAGAAAAAGTGCCCATTGCTTACTCAAACTCACAGGTTTTCAGAGAGCTTGGGATATCTTCAGATACTTCTTTGTGCTTCTCAGGGAGCACAGATGTGCAATACAAACTGCATTTTGAGTGTTGCTAACATCAACCCTCTGTGGCTCTTCCAGGTCTCCATACAAAGTGATACCAGTTATGACTGAGCAGCTCTCAGGTAAAATGACCCTTTTGAGCTGAATCTACTAAAGCTGAATTAAGAAAAGCTGAATTTGCAAACATTTGCATGTGGAAATTATGTGGCCATGAGGCAAAAACCCTGAAGATGTCAGTGTCATGGCTGTAGCTGCAGCAGAATAAGAAGTGTTTGATCACAGTGTTCTGCAGGAAAGCTTGAAAAATGTGCCTGAATTTCAATGAATTTGAGGATCAGGTGAGTGGCTGAGTCCAGGGAGCTTTCCCTGTGCCTTGCTCTGGTCTGACTCAGCACTCCTGATGCCCTGGGGAAAGCCTTGCATGGAGCAGTGGGGATTTTTCAGGCAAGAAAAATGAAAGCCTGTCCTGCAGTGTTTTGTTAAACCTGCCCATTCCTCTGCTGGAAAGCTGAGCACAACATTTGAGCCTCGTGTTATTACCAAATGGCTGAGGAGAGAACATAATTTCTGCTGTGGGCATGGTAGCTGTAAGTGTGATAAATATTTAAATTCACCTGACAAGATTAAAGAGAGCCTGGGTGAAAGAAAACATCTGGAGCACATTCCCCAGCCCCAGGCAGGGCTGGAGTGCCTCTCCTCCCACTTCTCTTTGCTGTCAGTACCATGCTCTCAGACACTGGAGCAGAACTTTGGCTTGGGGCAATCCCCGTGAGCGTCTGGCTCGTGGTTCCTCTCATCTGTGCAGCTGCAGAGTCTCCTGCCACACACATCAGGACACTCTGGAGCCACAGGGAGAGGCTGGCAGGGCTGCAGCAGGAGAGGGGACATCAGCTGGGGACACTCCTTGGAGCAGCCAAGTGGGAAGATAGGAGAGACAAAGGGCAGGAGGTTGTGATTGTCCTGGAAACACAGAACAGCAGTGAGACAGAAAATCTGGGGCTGGAAAAAGTGGTGTGCAGGAGCAGGTGAGTTTGTTGGGACAGGAGAGATGATGTTTTGGTGGTCCTACCTCATCTTCTGGCTTAGGGACCTGAATTATGGATGGAAACAGAGTGTCTGACAGCCCTGTGTGTCCCAGACATCTATTTGTGAGAAATCTTTTCTTTAGGATTTTTCCTTCTGAGAAGCTGTGGCCTCAGAAACAGAGGTAAACAATGGTTATCTGCTGCTGTGGAATGCAACAGGTGTGTCTGTGATTGGCCCAGCTTGGATGTTTATAATTAATGGCCAATCCAGGACTGAGCTCTCTCAGACAGAGAGCAGCTTTTGTTATAATTCTTTCTTTTCTATTCTTAGCTTAGCTAGCTTCTGGAAATCTTTCCTTCCTTTTCTTTTTAGTATAGTTATAGCATATGTATATATCATAAAATAATAAATCAAGCCTTCTGATCATGTAGTCAACGTTCTCATCTCTTCCCCAACTCAAGAACCCTTGTGACCACCATCACACCCTGTGCCTTCTAGAAGGGGAGGCACAGGGAACAGAGGCTGTTCCCTGAGGCATCTGCCTTGGCAGAAACATCTGGAAAGGAGGATGTGGGGAGGACACAGAGGCAACAGCAGGGAGATTGTGCAGGGAGCAAAGGTGAACAGAGAGCACAGAGGGTAGGGAACAGGGAAGAACCACAGTGAGATTTGTGAGAAGCCATAAACAAATCCCATGTCAGTGATTGCCAGGAGGAGGGAGGCACAGCCAGGGGACACGTGTGACTGCAAAGGGGAAGGAGCTGTCTGCCAAAGAGTTTCCTTGTTGTGACAAACCCTGCAGCAGCAGCAGCATCACTCTCCTGGTCTGGGAGCACACAGTTTGCATTATCACAGGAGAAAAGGTGGGGTGGAGCACGTGGCTCTGT
Organism: Geospiza fortis; assembly: GCF_000277835.1. Taxonomy (NCBI): domain Eukaryota; kingdom Metazoa; phylum Chordata; class Aves; order Passeriformes; family Thraupidae; genus Geospiza; species Geospiza fortis. The sequence goes on along the minus strand of NW_005054438.1, from coordinate 1,077,798 downwards.
GTCCCAGCTGCGGTGAGTAACCAACTGCCCCATGGCAGAGAAATGGGGCCAGCATGGCTCCAGCAGGGAATGCCACTGAGTTACACCAGCTGGGAAGCTGATTGAGGGGATTTCTAGAAAATACACTCCTTTTTGGATGTATTTTTGTTATTCCCCTAACATGAAGCTAGCAGTATATTTTTATAGGACCGTGGATGACTTTTCACACTCTCCCAAGGCCCTCATTTTTCATCCCCAGCTGACAGCACATGGCTCTGCTTTGTGCAGAGCACAGCTCACTGTGTCAGCAAGATCTCTCTTCACTCCCTGCATTTCATAAAACAAGGATTTCCAAAGATCTGAGCTGAAAAGGGCAAGAAAAATTCTGGCCATAGATTGTCAAAACATAAGACAGAGTCTGCTGTGGAAAGAGGAAGAAAGTTGAGCTGAGTGTGATGGAGCTAATGTTCCTTGGTATCTTTTTCCCTTTCACATGGCTTGTCATTAATCTTAAGCATTCCTGACATTTTGCTGACAGTAGGAAGAATAAACAGAGTGGGAAATTGTTCCTTTTCATTAAAAGAAAAAAAAACAACCAACCCAGCCCAACCAACCCAGCTCTGTTCTGTTCTTCACTTCTCACACAACTCTGCTTGCATCATTCTGCTTCCCAAAGCAGCTCATCCAAATAGGTGCCAAAAAGGGGGTCACCCCAATTTTCCCAGTGCTGGGAGGTAATGCACCTCTCCCAGCAGTGTCCCAGGCAGCTGCAGGAGAATGACACAGGGAACAGAGGGTATAAAAGGTGGGACTGGGAAATTCAATCCTTAGGGAGGGAAAAACATAAGCAGTGGCTGCTCTCCAGCAGAGGAGATATCCGCTGGAGTCCTGCTAAGAAACAGTTCTTCATTTCCTGGCCATAGTCATGGGAGAGGGTTGGAAATTAAAACATTTTTATTCCAGAGAGTGTGGGATGCAGCAGCCATGGACGTGTCAGGGGTCAGGTGTCTGCAAGTGGTGGGATTAGGGTGAGGGTCAGGGTCAGGATCAGGGTCAGGATCAGGATCAGAGTCAGGATCAGGGTTAGGGTTAGGGTTGAGGTTAGGATCAGGGTTAGGGTTAGAGGAAGCCTGAGCTGGCTGGCTCTGAGCCTGTGAAGCTGCTGGATCACACCCTGTCCCTCCTCCTATGGCCTTGGAGCAGAAGATTCATGGCTATCCAAGCAGAGCATCAAAACCCCTGTGGCAAACCCTTTTCTCTGTGGTATTTTAATTTCCAAGCCCGTTAAATGAGCATCCTCTGCCTCCCCCCAGCAGAAGGGCTCTGGTCTGTGTCCTCCTGGTGGAACTGGCTCACAACTCACAAACTGATGGCTGTGTTGTTGCTCTAATTAGTAGGGTTCAGGCACTTCTAGATTTGACAGGGGTGACAATTAAATGAACAAACCCTATTAGCAGCACCCTCTTGAGGGATAACATTGAAATCTGTTTAATCTCTGATAGTGCAGAGAAAGGAGCTGTTATGGAGTCAAAAGTGGTCCTGACAGGACAGGAAAACAATCTCAGGGACTTTCCTATTGCTCCAAAGTTAGGGCAGCAAAGCCCAGCAGCGGCTGCACTGGGATGATTTTCCCCCTGGATGATTCAATACCTGAGACCTTGTGTGGTTTGGTATTGGTAAAACGACAGAAACTTGTCACTGTGTCTAAATCTTCTCGTTCTGGCATCTCTCTCTTCTCCTTTTGGAGTCTTGTTCATGCTCTCAGCTCGGGCAAGAGTGAGGAGGCAGAGACTGGGAGAGAAAAATCCTCCTCCCACTGCTTCTCCCTGCATTGGGATGTGGCCAAGTCCTTTGGGATCGCTCACCTGATGGGGAATTTGCATGCAACAGCCCGAATTAACCTGAGCTGTGAATTACATGGATCTGGGGCTCCATCTGACAGATTCATGGATGTGGGCTTGGGCTTGAAATTCACCCTTTCCTGAGGCTTTTGTCCACCTGGCTGCTCATGGGTGTTTTTTAATTACCCTGCCTGATCCAAGCAAACCACAGAAAGTGAAATGCAGACAGAATCCTGAGCCAGAGGATTTGTGAGAAACAGGGCAGGAATTCACCAGCCTGATGCTGGCAAGGAAAGGGAGATGCCCGTGCCCTCCCAGCCTTGCTTGGCCAAAGCAGAACAACCAGGGGGAATCCAAGTCATCCCTCCAGCCCCAGGGACTCCCTGCCCACAGCCTGCTGAGGCTGGCAGGGTGGCAGGGGCTGGCAGGGTGGCAAAGGGGGCCGCGAGAGTGGGAGGATGGAGGCGGCTCCCTGGCCGTGATCCCAGAGGGTGGGAGGGTGCAGGAAGAGGCTGTGTGAGCAGGCAGAGGGTGCCTGCCAGTGGGTAATAACCCATCTGTGCCAGGGCAGCTCACCTGAGCTGCTCAGCGTGCCCCTGGCACAGGGCTGGCAGGGAATTTCCCCCTGCCAGCCTCCCACCCGGCCGTGGTGGGGGGCACAGGAAAAAACGCTGCTGCCAAATCCCCCCACACCTGCTTCCCTCCCAGAACCTGCTGGGGACGAGGCAGAACAGCTCCTCTCTCCACGGTGTCCTGGCCAAGCTCCCTGCTGAGCTTGGCAGAGGCCATAGGGCAAAGAGCAGGAGTGGCACAGAGCCCTGGGCAGCCTGGGGAAGCCTGAGCTGGGCTGGCCCTGCCCAGCATTAACCATTGCAGCATCCTCTGGGGGGTTCTGCTTGTCTTTTGTCAGCTGCAAAACACCCAGCGTGTTGTGCAAAAACCTGACCTGCTGAA
>NW_005054438.1:1072885-1075011 GCF_000277835.1 Geospiza fortis | reverse complement strand
TATTGCTCGTTTGAAGCGAGGGGAGAAGGAAGGGGAATTTTTTTGGGGATGCTGCAACAGCACCCTCAGCAAAGCACCCAGAGCTGCTGCCAGTGCTGCTTGCAGCAGGATTTCCTTTTCAGAGAGTGAATTGCAGCAAAACAAAGGAAGCAATCCGAGGGAAAAGGTGTCTGTGTGAACCTGGGGCTTCAGCCCTGCCCAGAGGTATAAAAAAATGAGGCAGAGGGTAATGAAGGGAGCAAAACCACACCTAGCCCTCCTGTTTTACAAAGGAGGCGACAAACAAGACTAAATTATGTCAGAGCAATGTGTCATTTTCTTCAGAACCCGGGGTTACCAGAGGTCTTCCCCTCGGAAAGGAGCAGGACAGAGAAATGGATCTTTGTCTCTTTAAGATGAGGCGAGCTGCCACTCTTAGTCATATATCTTTACTGCACCCTAGGGTTATAAAAACATACATCTTCATTTTGAAAGTCTTTTATTACATCCATAAACATCAGATTGCAGCTGACTGTTCCCTGGATGGGAATTTCTTAGTCCTCTGAGTGAGTTTTGACAGGGGGAGGGAGTGAAAGTAAGATTGTTGGGGTTTGGTTTGGTTTTTTTTTTTTTTTTGCTGGAACAGTGTTTATAGGGAACTTGTCAGTCTCTGGCACGCTCCAGCCACTGTCAGAGGGCTGAGCAGCATCGAAGGGAGAGGACAGGGGTTTCTCTGCTTTCCCTGCTTGTTTTCCCTGTTGCTGGACTCTGTGCCATCCCAGGTGCTGCCCACGGTAAGTTTTCCCCCTCTCTTAAATAGGACGCGGCGTTTGCTTTGTTTCAGCGCTTGGGTTTTGTGAGAAAAAATAGAAAATGGGTCTCTGTGGGAAGAGGCAATTTCTGTTTTCTCTGCTAGCCACTCTGCTGGGAGCTGGGGGGGAAAAAAAGAGAAAAAAAAAAAAAGAGAGAATTAGATCTGAGACTTTCAGAGCACAGAATGCTTGCTCCAGTTTTGAGGCACAGGGGGTAACAGGCAAATTGCTTTGACCGGTGGTGTGAATGCTCTTGACAAGTATCACTGCTGTCTCTAATACCCAAGGAATTGCAAATCCTCTCAACAGGTACAAGAAAGAGCTATTATTTAGAAATAAGTGGTAAATGCTGGGCTGTATTTCTATCTGATGCGTTTTGCCTGGGTGATTGCACTTGTGAGGCGGTGTGTTCCCTCGGGGAACGACAAGAAGTATCTGCAGAAATGCCATGGGGTGTTCCTGCGTGGGGTATAAAGAGGTGTTCTGAGATCTGCAGTGTGTTTCTGAGTGCACTCAGTGCTTCCTTTCTGAACATACCCTCAGTGCAGGAATCACTGCAGCACTTTGGGGCAGCTGGCATTAGCTGCTGGGGGAAAGAGGGAACAGTCCCAAAACAGCATCTCAGAGCTCAGCAAAGGTGATTTGGGCTTCTCCTTTCTGTGTGACCATGCTAAAAGATGGGAAAACATTGCTGTCATACTTCTTCCTTCCTAAAGTGTGCTGTCCCTTGAAATCTAGGGTCCTGCTTTGAGGGACTGTTTGCTTTTCCTTGTGCTGGGAATTGCAGTCCTGTGATTATCTTGGGAAGAGGCTGGGGCTCCATCAGGCTGACTTTCCTGAGGCAGCAGAAGATCCTGAGAGCCCACGAGGGCTCCCAGTGTGGAGGAATTCAGGGAACAATGGGATCTTGACAGGATCCCTGTGGCAGCTCCGTCCAGGCTGTGTTCTCAAGGGAAAAGGGGCTGGGAAAGTTGTACCCTGCTGTGTCCATCCCACAAACCAGGAAGGGCAGAGCTCATTCTGCAGGGACAGCACTTTGTCATCTCGTGTTTGCCTGGAGTTTATGCAAGGCAGCACAATCCTCAGGCATTTGCACCAGGAAAAAAATTGGTCTCCAAGACTGAAAGGCAAGCTGGGTTTTATTTAGTGTTCGTGGGCTGGGGGATTGTTCATGGGCTGTGGGGTTGTTCATGGGCTGTGAGGTTGTTCATGGGCTGTGGGGTTGTTCATGGTCTGGGGGATTGTTCATGGGCTGTGGGGTTGTTCATGGGCTGTGGGGTTGTTCATGGGCTGTGGGGTTGTTCATGGGCTGTGGGGTTGTTCATGGGCTGTGGG
>NW_005054438.1:1071662-1072433 GCF_000277835.1 Geospiza fortis | reverse complement strand
CTGTGATGTTGTCCATGAGCTGTGGGGCTGTTCATGCTCTGTGGGGTTGTTCATGCTCTGTGGGGTTGTTCATGAGCTGTGGGGTTGTTCATGGGCTGTGGGGTTGTTCATGGGCTGCGGGGTTGTTCATGAGCTGTGGTGTTGTCCATGAGCTGTGGGGTTGTTCATGCTCTGTGGGGTTGTCCATGAGCTGTGGGGTTGTTCATGGGCTGTGCTGGTCGTGCAGAGACACCAGCTGTGAGCAGGAAATTTCAAAAGCCAGGTGGGATTCTTGGTGTCCCACCCAAGGTCTGTGAAGGGGTGTCTTCTCCAGAAAGTGATGCCTTAAAACAAGCCACCTCTCAGAGACCCAGCCTCCCAAAAATAAAACTTCTGGGAAACCCTGGCTGTAATCTGCGGGGAGAGGAAAGCAGATGAGACAAGGAGTCATTCCCAAACCTTGTCACTCTTCAAAAGACCTAAACAATATTTTGGCCTCCCCATCAGAACTGGAAACCTGGGGACACCACTTTGCAGAAGGGCTGAGGGTGCCTGTGTCTTCTTTCCTTTCTTGTTTTTTTTTCTATCATGTCTTCCTACTATTTTTTTCAGAGAAAGAAGAATTGTTCCAGAATTTATTGGGACAGATTGCTGAGCAGTTCTCGAGGTAAGAAACTGAACATCATTATTAATTTAAAATGCTATTTCTTTTATCAGCCTGAAGTGAAATTTTCACAGGAGGCAGAGGGGCATTTAAGACATCTTTCAAATCCCACTCTGCCTGCCAAATTT
>NW_005054438.1:1069607-1071623 GCF_000277835.1 Geospiza fortis | reverse complement strand
ATTTCAAACCAAAAGCAATTTCAGTGATTATCTTTGATCTAAAAAGGAGATCAAGTAGTAAATGCTCCTTCCCTCTTAGGAAGCAAAAGAAACGCTGCTTCATTGAGCAATCAAATAATCAGATTTGTTTCATTTTCCCCTTTATCACCCAAAAATGTCTCTCCTCAGAGAGGATTTCTCAACATCTGTGTAGCTGCTTATTTAATCCCAGCTGGTTTCAATAAGACAGATCAGTCCCACCACAGCCCAGAAAGCAGCAGCGTAACTCGGCAGGACAGGAGGAGGTTTCAGAGGGTGCAGACACCAAGACGCTGCTCTTGGACAATTATGAATTACCAATTGAACAATTACCAATTTAACTTTGCTTCCCTAGGGGGTACAGTAGCAAGTCATTGCTGAGAGAGGGGGAGATTCCCAGGGCCATAAAAAAAAAATTTCCTGTTAATTTTTCTGAAAATTAAACCCAGGTGTATTTTCTGCCCCAGTGTTAGCATTTCCATGGAAATTTTGCTTTTCCTTATGACAAACGTGGGCTGGGCAGATCAGTCACAGGGACACAAATATGGATATTTCTAGCAGAAGTTCTTAGCACCTAGGGTAGGTAGAGCATTAAATGTATGACATTAATACATGAGGGTTTTCTTTCCAGGGTTTTTAAAATCAATGAACTGAAAACGGAAGTAGCTAATCACTTGGCAATGCTGGAGAAAAAGGTTGAATGTGAGTGTCCCTTTATTCCTATCACAGTGGGAACTGGTGCCTTGTGACCTCTGACCTGTCCTGCTCCTCCACTTTCTCTAATCCCTTGTAATTTGGCCAACTTTGAGCTCCAAAGGCCACAGGTCAGCACTGTGGGGACCAGGGTGGGCTGGCTGGTGCTGCCAGCACCCAGAGCTCCTCCTGTCCTCCCTCTGCGGGGCTGCTGAGGCCTCCACTGAGCTTTGGGGCTGGGGCCACATCCTGCTGTTCCCATGCCCCTGCGGCACAGGGTCTCCACACCCCCCTGCCCATGTCCCCCTCCCATGGCCCAGGGGTCTGTCACCTCCTGCACCCAGCCCTGACCTCCCCATCCCTCTGCATTCCCTGATCCCCTGACTCTGGGGAACCTGGTGCCACCCTCGCAGGGGCTGTTTGGTCTGTAATTCCAGGGGGTAACAGCTTCCTTCTGCTCTCAGTCCCATCCCCCAGAGAATTCACAGAATGAATTCAGAGAACCACTGGGTTGGAAGAGACCTTCAAGACCATGGAGTCCAGCCCAGCCCCAACAGCTCAACTGAACCCTGGCCCCCAGTGCCACATCCAGGCTTTGTTAAACACACCCAGGGATGGGGACTGCACCCCCTCCCCGGGCAGCCATTCCAGAACTTTCTCACCCTTGATGGAAAAACCTTTTCCCTGCTATCCAACCTGTATTTCCCTTGGTGCAGCTGGAGGCTGTGTGCTCTGGTTGTGTCAGTGCTGCTGGAGAAAGAGCCCAGCCCCAGGTGAGCACAGGCACCTTTCAGGAGCTGTGCAGAGTGATGGGGGCAGCCCTGAGTCTCCTTTTCTCCAGGCTGAGCAGCCCCAGCTCCCTCAATCATTCCTTGCACTGTAACACAACCATATTGTTACAGTGCAACAGCCAAATTCAGTTCTACAGGTCAATGAGCTCCTTTTCTGGTTTTTTTTGGTTTTTTTGTTTCCCCCTGTGCAGTTTCTGAGTTGTTTCAGTACATTAGGCAGGGAAGGGATATGAATAAGGTGCTGCCATCCAATTTTGACTTCAAACCCTCTGTCCTTGAGGATGCTCAGGGGCATGGGAGAGCCTTTCCCAGCACTACAGCTGCAGAAAGAACTTTCCTACTAGAGCTGTCTGGGAAAAAAAAGAGTTTCTGGTTCCTGAAACTTCCCCTGACCAGAAGCTACCTTGACCCTGCAGCTGCTCAGGGAGACTGATCCCTCTGTCAGCAGAGGGAGGAAGAAATGTCCTTTGTGAGGAGAAGCTGCAGGGAAACCTCTCCATGTGGCAGCCCCAGC
>NW_005054438.1:1064408-1068863 GCF_000277835.1 Geospiza fortis | reverse complement strand
GCAAAAACCTTTTCCCTGCTATCCAACCTGTATTTCCCTTGGTGCAGCTGGAGGCTGTGTGCTCTGGTTGTGTCAGTGCTGCTGGAGAAAGAGCCCAGCCCCAGGTGAGCACAGGCACCTTTCAGGAGCTGTGCAGAGTGATGGGGGCAGCCCTGAGTCTCCTTTTCTCCAGGCTGAGCAGCCCCAGCTCCCTCAATCATTCCTTGCACTGTAACACAACCATATTGTTACAGTGCAACAGCCAAATTCAGTTCTACAGGTCAATGAGCTCCTTTTCTGGTTTTTGTGGTTGTTTTGTTTCCCCCTGTGCAGTTTCTGAGTTGTTTCAGTACATTAGGCAGGGAAGGGATATGAATAAGGTGCTGCCATCCAATTTTGACTTCAAACCCTCTGTCCTTGAGGATGCTCAGGGGCATGGGAGAGCCTTTCCCAGCACTACAGCTGCAGAAAGAACTTTCCTACTAGAGCTGTCTGGGAAAAAAAAGAGTTTCTGGTTCCTGAAACTTCCCCTGACCAGAAGCTACCTTGACCCTGCAGCTGCTCAGGGAGACTGATCCCTCTGTCAGCAGAGGGAGGAAGAAATGCCCTTTGTGAGGAGCAGCTGCAGGGAAACCTCTCCCTGTGGCCGCCCCAGCCTCAGGCTCCTGGTGCTGAGGGATGTCCATGGAGGGGCAACCTGCAGCTTTCCTACCCCCAGAGAGGAACCCAGCTATGAATTCCTCCCTGTCTGTTTTGCTGCTGCTTCTCCCAAGGCTCTGCTGGTTTATACTTTGACCCTCCCACCAAAAAAAAAAAAAGAAAAGAAAAATGAGCTCAGTCACTCTGCATTTTCAGTGAAACTTCTGCCCAGCTCCATTCCTCAGGGCTAAATGCCATGGGTTAGAGCAAATGAGGTAAGCTGTGGGTCTTTGCATCCCCTTGGCAGCCCAAGAAAGGAACAATCCCAGCCAGGGGCTGCTTTGGGGATCCCTGGCACAACCCTGCCTCTCAACACTGGCACAGGAAGGAGATAACCAAGGCATTCATGCCATTCCTGGCAGGAAAGAACTGAGCTCCTGCCCACTGCAGCACTTTATTTAGTGCTGGTTTAGGGAAGGCAGCATGCCCAGAGCTGCTGGGCCATGCAGGTGGACTGAATTCCCCAAAGGAGGGCTCTCTCCCTGGGTGGGTCCCACTGCTGATGGAACCAGCAGCTGATGGAGCAATCCTTGGGAAAGAGCTGCCTGGGCTGCCCCTCTGCTCCAAATCACACTTCCAGAGTTTGCAACAGAGCCCATTCTGCAGCATTCTGAAATAATTCCCTGGGCTGTCATGTTTAAGAAGCAAAACCGTGGGAGAGAGGGAGTGTCCAACCTCCCTGCCTGAGCTGGGCTCCCAGAGGTTGCTCTGAGCCGTGTTTCACTGCTGGATTCAGCCCAAGGATTTCTTTAGACAGCACAGGGTCTTTTCAGAAGGTATTTCTCCCTGCAGAATAATGTAATGGGCCCTCAATCACTGCACATGACATGGCCATTTATCATTTGCAAGCCAAATGTGGAAAGAATTGTGCTTTTTATTTTGCCTTTTCTCCTGCCTCCTTCAGAGATCCTTTTTCCACCACTTCCACGTGTTCTCTCCAGGATTTCTTCCCCAGAGGGGACATGTGTGTGTGGGGTGGGGATAAGTGCTCATGACAGCACCACATCTGCACCTCACATGAAATGTTCTCAGCTTCCATCCCATTCCTGCCTGGAGACCTCACCAGAGATGTGTTTTCAAGGAGCCAAATCTTTTGGCTGATTTTTAAATCCCAGCTAAAGCTTGTTAGCTCCCCTTGGAAAATGAGCCCATGCAGAGCAAGCGCTGGGAATGCTTTGTCCCATGGCTTGACTTACTCTGCACAGCAGCCCACACAAGAACAAGGAAGCTGGCAAAAAACCCTTTGCAATTTGTAAGCACTTCACATCTACCTTAAGAAAATAATTATGTAAATTCTCTGCTCCCCCAGAGAGATTTGGGATGAAAACCAAAGAGATGCAACACGAAAAAATGCTCAGGGCTGCCCATTTTGCACCAGAGCTCCTCTTCTCCCTGCAGTTGCCTGCCCCACTTCCCCGTCTCTGATAATTCTGCTTGGCTCCCACTGCTTCAAATAGGCACTGGCCACCAATTAGACACCTTGGCAGATGGAATTTCTCCCAGGGGAATGCACCAGTGGTGTACAGAGCTGCACAAGGCCTCCAGGTCAGCTACAGCTGTTGAACAAAGCACCCAAAAAGGTGCAGGCAGGTATCCAGAACTAAGATATCCAATGAGCAGGACAGCAGCTTGCCTGCATCACCACGCTGTGATCACCCAAAGGAATTGTCTGTAACAATGGCAGATGAAAAAATATAAATGCCTAAATGGGATTTTTAAGAGAGCATCCCTGTAAACAAAAATAAACTAACCCCCTTTCCCTTTCCTCTCCTAATTTGTGGCTTAGTTCAGACACATCACTTTCCCTTTTCCCAGTTCTAGCTGCAATCTTTGTTGTTCCTCTCATAAAGGTAAACAAAACTGAGGTCTCTGCTTATCTCCAGAGCTGTGCCCTTCAAGGCAGGGTTTTATCACTTGCTCTCCAGATAAGTGTGATCCAGACTGTGATTTTCTAAGAAAGTTGCTGAATACTGATTTTGCTCCGTGCAAGCAAGGAGTTCAGTAAACAAATGAGCTGTGAAATGATTGCATGTGAATGACATGCAGTAATAAATGGGGCTGTGTCCTTGATCACACTGACAGTGCAACGAGGGGGAAAGAAAAGGGAGAATTATTCTCACACTCTCACTGTGTTGGGCTCTCTCAGCTATGGGGAATAAAGTGCCCTGCTGCATAAAAAGGCAATCAAACTTTTTGCCTCGTGGCTCTCACAATTACATGCAGAAGGGAAATATAGGATTTGCTGTGCTGCATGTAGAAATAACCTTTGATTACAGAATTGATTGGCAAAAAGAAGTGACAGGATTTCAATAGTTAAAAAAAAATAAAAGAAAAAAATCTATCAGATTTCTTTCTTTTTTTTTTTTTTTTGAGCTGAATTTTCACCATTTTTCTCTCCCTCCTGCACTCTCACTTTGGTTTTTCTGTATCCAGCAATGCCTCTCAGAGCTCCTTAATGCTCTGCATGAACTTCCAAATTAAAACCTTTTATCTTAATGGGAATTCTAATCCTAATGGGACGTGTTTGCATAGCCCTGCTTATCATCCCATCAGGGGAGTGGGGCTTTTTCCTGCTCAGGATTTCCTCTGATTCCTGCTCTGCAGCCCAGGAGTGAAGGCACCAGAGGAGCTGCCTGCTGCTGTGCAGAAGCTGAGATGTTTTAGCCATCGAGTGAATTAAAGCTCTGTGGATGTTATCTGCATTGGCAGCAGAGAATCCCTGTGGGTTTCCAAGATCTCCTCTTGCTTTGGCAGCACCTCTCACCTGTGGGAGCTGGATAACCCCACTGGCAGAGCTCCCTGAAGTTGTGCACCATTGTGAAACCAGACCCTGCGACTTCTGGCCATGGTGACAGCCCTGTTGTTTCCCTTTGTTGACAGTGGAAGGCCTGAAGGTGGTGGAGATTGAGAAATGCAAGCGTGACATCAAAAAGATGAGGGAGGAAATGGCAGCAAGGAGCAGCAGGTAAGTTCTGCTCGGCGCCCAACCACAGGAGTGTCTGGTTTCAAACCCTCATGCAACATTTCCACAGAATTATCTCCTGGGTTTAGAAGTAAAAGAGCAAGGAGACCAATAACCATCAATGACAGAGGCTTTATTTTACCATTTGAAGATTTATAGCCATTCACCAGTTAAATTAGCTTGGGCCATGGGAATAGAGAAAAAGGTCCTGGGAGTTATTTGTCACCATACAGAATGGGAATTCTTCATCCAGATTTACTGGGAGAGAGAGAGAGAGAATGGGAAAAGAACTTCTGCACATTGCAGCCTTTGGTTGGGAACCAGTCAGCACTCGAATCAGCTCCAATATATTCTGGGAGATTACCAAATAAGTATGTAGCAGCTCCTCTAATTATGATCTCAGGCTATTGTAAATCACCCGTTTCAAATTCAACGAGAAATTGGGAATTTGCATTCTAATGCAAGGGCTCATTGTGATGGTGGAGCTGGGTTTTGCTGTAATTAAAACAGCAGCAGAAAAAATAGCATTTGCTACGGTGCGTGGTCTCAGCTGGAAAACACCCCCTGTGTCACTGAAGTGCCCCACTAGGACAAACAAATCACTCTGAGACTGGGAATAGTCCTGGGAAGGATGCTGGAGACGAATATACCCTGCTGCTCAAAATGCGGGTGAAGGGGATTTTTCTGCAGAGGAATATACCCTGCTGCTCAAAATATGGGTGAAGGGGATTTTTCTGGAGAGGAATATACCCTGCTGCTCAAAATGTGGGTGAAGGGGATTTTTCTCAGCAAATGTAACTTTGCTGTCTTGACAG
>NW_005054438.1:1052850-1064365 GCF_000277835.1 Geospiza fortis | reverse complement strand
CTAAAAGATTCAGGCTTTATAATCACTCGTTTTTATAAATGTTGCCATGCAGATATGTCAGGAGGCAAAATGATAATTCATTGCCATGAAGACCAAGGCCAAATTCAGCTGTCATATTAGCATAAAAGCAGAGTAACATTATTAACCTCAGATTTGTGTGCCTCAGATTTATCCCAGCCGTGTGGAATGCAGTCTGCCCTGTGACTTGCATCATTTCTTTTTGGGGTGTGTGGAGAAATCTCATTAGAAAAATCCAAGCCCGGGCTGGCAGCCAATGCAGGAGCATGTGTGCTGGTTTGTGCTGGGTGTGATGTGAGAAACGTGTGTGCCCATGTGTCTGTGCCTCAGCTGTGGCAGGGAGCTGGCAGAGCTGAACTGTGATGCACAGTGATGATGATGGGCAGTGAGGCACAGGTGGACACGAATTAGGTCCAGAAAAGGAAGTTGTGGCAAGTCCATGTTCACTCAGTCAACACCACAGCACATCAGGGAGTACGAGGCTGTCCCAGCAGCCATGACTAATTCCCATCCCAGATCCTGTCACCTTCCAATCTATATTCTGTGGTCTAAACAAGCTGTTAACAAGAAAAGCTGGAATGGGGGGTGTTCCATCTGCTCAGTGCAGCCAGCTCCAGCTGGGGTGTCACCCTCACTGAGGGCTGGTGGTGAGACGTGACAGGCTCCAAAAGGAGGGACCAGCACGGGGTGTGAGGCTGGGGAGCTGTGCTAAAGATGGGAGTGGGCTCAGCTGGGCACACACACCCACCCTGGCTTGCTCTGGGCTCACACCCACAGCTGCTCTCCCTGGAGCAGGAGCAGGGCTCAGTCTGCTCAGCATCACCTTGGTGCTGTGTCCACGCAGCTCCGTCACAGCTCCTCCTGGTTACTCTGAGCTGCCTTTCCATCCTCCCAGCTGCTCAAAGGCTCCTCCTGCTCATGCAGAATTCCTCACCCTGTGGCTGTGGGAGCCAAAGCAGCAGCTGGATGTGGGTACAAGTCTGAGGAGATATGCTGCTCCTTGGTGGCTCCCATCAGGAGCTGCTGAGGAATGAGCTGAGGTTCCTTATTCCCAAGGCACCAGAGCCCCCAGGTCACCAGCCTGTGGTGAGCCCAGCCCAGGGATGCTCCACCCCAGGGTGGCTGAGCAAACCCTCTCCTGCTGGCACGGGATGTGTGTGGGAGCAGAGGCATCCCAGGGAAGTGGAAATGTTATTTGCTCTCGTTTGGACCTGTCACCCCTTGTGCAGTGTCATTTGCTAGATAATGCATTGTGGTTGCAATTAGGGATCCCATCTAAATTTAATTGATGTACATAAATATTTGTGAGTGCCTGTATTCCTTCAATAAGATCTCAGTGTACGCAGCTGTATGGGTGTTTACCTTTTCTTATATTTGATGTTACATTACCAAATGAGAGAGTAAGGCTGGGCAGCCAGGTTTGTAAAAGCACAGTGAATTGTGCAGCTCTCTGCTCAGAAGACCAAAGCAGCTCCATTTGCATCCTCCTCAAATTGCTTTTTTTTTGCTTGTCTGTTTGTTGCACTCACCACTGGCAGATGCTAATAGCATTATGGTGTCATTTAAAATCATGATCATTTGCAGATCCAGGTTTGCATTTGTGAAGGTCTGATGCATCCTGGCTCTGGTGTGCTCCCCAGTGTGCTGGGATGAAGGCTTCAATATCCTACTACAGCTGGGAATGAGAGATAGCTGGCTGACCCTCAGCTAACCCTGGCAGTCAGCTCCAATTAGGGCAAGGAATGCCCCAATCTCACTATTTTTATCCTACTAATACCCCACACGGCGGAGTTTTGAGGAAAGGGCTTTAGAAACAATTAAGAGAGCTTTTCATCAAGTGAGAATCTCCTTAAACAGGGCAGGAAAAGGCACCTGGTTGATGTCAGCTGACCACCATGAGCTGTGAAATGACATAACTTTCACAGGATTCTGACACTGCCACCAGGAATGACAGCAGACATCAATGTTAAGAGGAGAAAAGAGACCTGGACTAATTCCCAACAGAGGAGAGAATCACTCAAAAGAGATACAATGCAAAATGTAATAATCAAAAATGCACAAGCCGAGTTAATGGAATGCTTTGCTCGGCTTCTTTGGGGAGGTTTATTTCTGCTTCCTTTGGCAGGGAGCTTGAAAACTGAGAGAGGATAATCCAAATGTTAGGACTCCAGGGATAAATCCCTGGAAGTGCTGAAGGCCAGACTGGATGGGGCCCTGAGCAGCCTGACTCAGTGAGCAGCATCCACAGCAGCGTGGGTGGAGCTGGATGATTTTTAAGGTCCCTTCCAACCCAAACCATTCCACGACTCTATAAATGCAAAATGCAGGAAGATCAGCCTCACACAAGAGTTAATAAAGTCCATGTGGACAACTAGCTGGGAAAAGCCCTGCAAGGCCACCAAGTCCAAGCTGTGCCTGATCCCCACCTTGTTCCCAGAGCTCTGAGTGCCACATCCAGTCCTTCCTTGGACACCTCCAGGGATGGGGACTCCAAACCTACCTGGAAACCCCTTCCAATGACTGACCACCTTTTCAATGAAGGAATTCTCCCTGATGTGCAGCCTGTCCCTCCCCTGGCACAGTTTGAGGCCATTTGGGAGAAGAGCCCAACCCTCCCCTGGCTGCAGCCTCCTCAGGGAATTGCAGAGTGATGAGGCCCCTCCTGGGCCTCTGCTCAGATGGGAAAGCGTCAGCTTGGCCTTTCTATATGCAGAGGAAAGAAGAGTAGATAACTGGCAGTGTTAATAACCAGGCAAGTGTTAATTACGTGCAATTGCTGGCAGTGGCTCCCTTTCTCCAGGAGCAGGGTGCCAGGCAGAGGTGTCTGCCAAGTCCGTGCCTCTCTGCTGTTGTCCCACATGAGGGGCGGCAACCAGGGAGGTCACAGCATCAAAGTGGAAGTTCTCATGGGCTGCAGCAAGGCTCAGTGGGTGCCCTCAGCAGTGAAGCAGCGCAGGTGTGCCCATAGCCAGTGTGGTCCCTGGCAGCCCTGGAGGAGGATGCCTGCCATGGACAGAAAGCTGCTCACTGGAAGTTTAAGGAGGAGTGGTTGGGTGTTGTCTTGGTTTGGAAAGACAGGAGTCTGCTAAGGAAGGCAGGAGCCTCCCAGAAATGGAAAATGTAAACCCCCTCCCTCAGAATTGCTATAAAATTTAAATTAAGGGGCTCTCAGGCAACAAATTTGGGAGCAGGAATAACAGTTCTTTACTAGGGAAGAAAATAAAAGGATAAAATAAACAATGCAGTAAACTAGAGCAAGACTGACAGAGTCAGAACCCAACCTGACACCCTGTGGGTCAGGGTGCTGGCAGCAGTCCCATTGGAATTGTGGCTCAGCCTTCCTGCAGTGTCAGGGGTGGCTCTGCTGGAGCAGGGATCCTGCAGAAAGGTGCACTCTCTTCCTCTGAAGATCCAGTGGAAGAGGCAGCTGCTGTTCCTCTGGGAAATCCAGTGGAGACGCTGGGTATTATTTCCAGAATCTCCAGATTATATCCAGGTAGGAATGCTTGGCTCCTCCCTCTGGGCTCACATCTCCCAGTGGGATGCTGTAGTTCTTATCAGCCATGCAGTGACATTCAATGGCTGTTATCAGCAGATGTCTCCCCAGAGGGAGGAGTGGGTGTGGAAAAGAGAAGGAAAACTGCCCACTGAACAGAAAACTGCCATCCAGATGGCAAATAAAATACTTGCTTTGCAATCTGGAACAGGTATCCATGGATACATGCCTGAACTCAGATGCTTCTCTCTTGAATGCAAATAGACCAAGAAAGGGCAACAGGGGCATTGCACAAGGGGCGAAAATCCTGAGGAGGATCACACTTCCAAAGCATTTTGAGCAGCACTGCATTAGAAAGGGCGAGGCTGTGGAGCAGGGTGGTTCTCTGAGGGGTGGCCACTGGGAGACCAGAGCACTTCTGGCACTTTTTGAGGCACTGTGCCAGTGTTCCCTCAATGTTAAGAGATGAATATTTCATTTCAGGACTAACTGTCCCTGCAAGTACAGCTTTTTGGATGAAAACAAGAGGCCAGCTCCCCGGAGGGATGTACCATCCTACCCAAAGGTACCACACAATCCTTGCTTTTCCCATATTCCTGCTGCAGGGCTGCCATCCTGACAAGTGCTGCTTTACAATGTGTGACTCCTTAGCCATTAATTCCCTGTTATTCTAAATCCAGGGTCTGATCCAAAATGCCAATGGAAAAAGCCTTCAGTTGCCCATGGTGACTTAAAGTTTAATTCTCGGTAGTCTTTAATACTTGAAAGCTCATTAGTGTTTGAAATGTTAATGAACATTGTGCATTCATCAACATTTAACACTCTTTTGTCTAGTTATATTTGTTTATTCTCCACACTCATAGCAACAATCAAAAACACCCTGTAATGCTGTGTTCTGATTGAAAGTAGTGCTGCTGCCTGTTTTCTCCTAATAGATTTTTTTTTAATTTAAAAAGTAATTTATGGGGATGCTTCACCTAGGGAAACAAAGAGAAAATGCGACATTGGATTCTCTCCAAAATGATTCATTGTCCCTGTGAAAATGAGTTTGTGTATTTGCTAGAGAAAACAGTAATGCTGGAAGAAAAATGTCTCCTGGGCAAGTACAACTACAAATCCACAGTGATGAATGAGGCTGAAACCATGAAGAGCACAGGGTCTTGAATCCCAGAACCTGCAGTCTTTGCCCACAAGAATTACTAAAAGCTGCTTGGTTATGTCTGCCCAGTGCCCAGCTCAGATCTTGACAAAACACCAGCTCACACAATTTGCAAATGATGGTTTAACCATGAGCATCTCCTCACACACACCAAAGCTGGCTCAGCCACCCTGAACCCTCACAGTCCTGTGTGATGCAGATCTACCACATGGACGTGGCTCTGTGCACATTTGTCCTCAGAGCCCAGCAGAGCAATAAATTCTGCTCTTTGTTCTGCTCTGCCTCACTAAAGTGACCTCCACTGAAGCACAGACTCTGGCACTTCTATTTCTTTTAGTTAACTTTTGCCCAGGAGGCTTGTGCTCCTGACACTAACACATGATTTCACAGAACACATCAGTTCTAAGCCAGTTTTTTTCCCTTGATAAGTATATATGTCAGATTGAACTTTGATCGACTGCTGCATTAGGATCTTGAATTAAGAATAAAGAGTTGCACTGAACCACTGCAGAGTAAACTTTTGTATTTCTGCATTATTCCTAGACCAAAACTCATGGGAGTTTGGGGTTTTGGAGATTTGCAAAATTTGTCATCAGTTGTCAGGTGCTGGATTTGTCCAATGTCAGCGAGGCCGAAGGACGATGTCATTGCAACTCCAAATCTGTACGGCTAATTTGCAGTTTTCTTGCAGAAAGTCAAGCTAAACGTGCATTGTGTGTGCAAATGCAAAACTCCTTGCCTTTTGAAGAAGAAAAATTATTCTTCTGTGTTGTTCCTCCTTGGATTAAGTGTCAATTTGATGGCTCAGAAATTGTCACTCACCTGCTCGGGAGAGTAAACCCAGACTAGGGATAGCCATGGTAAATGGGCCAATCGAAGCCACAAGGGTTTTGAATCCCAAAACCACTGATAAATAGGATCCTGAAAAGATGAATCTGTAGAGTCCTGATATCCCCATGTCTTTTAACCCTGCACATTCCTTTTCTTTTCATTTTCTATACAACCATAACCGGTGAATGAGCTTGATTTTGTTTAAGGCTTTGAGCGTAATGATAAAAAATCACTTGAATCTTGCAGGCTGACAACCAATTTGAAACTGTGGGCACTCTTGAAAAAACACTCGGAATGAGAGCATAAATCATCTGAAAATAAACATATCATCCCCACCAGCTAATTTAGCACTGTAAGCAGGGACACTTCACACCACCCTCCCTAACTGGCAGCTTCGAGTGCTGCTGATGCTCTGCAGGCAGCAGAACCAGTGCAGGGATGGGTCTGTGCCCTGTGCCTTTGATTTTCTGTGCTGGATTTAGCCATGACCCTCTCCTTAACACCTCCACTCTCCCTTTGCTCCCAAGTTCTGCTCCACAAGGATCTGCCCCAATGAGCAGCTGCCAGCTGGCAGGAAGGGTGAGGAAGGTTGGGTGGCCAGAGGGAGAGATCATTTGCTCTCTCCTTGGGAAATGTGGCTAAATCCCTCATGAATGGACCCCTGGGAGCCCCAGGATGTGCCAGCAGCATTCCCATGGCAGGAACACCCTTGTTTACCCTCCTGCCTTTCTCTCTGCAGTACATGCTGTCCCAGGAGACCATCGAGGCTCTGCGGAAACCGACTTTTGACGTGTGGCTGTGGGAGCCCAACGAGGTGAGGATGCCAGATTGGCTGGGTTGGCACTTTCTGAGAGCCAAAAAGGCCAGAAGAGCTCTTTGAGACAGTCTGCAGGGTTTCCCCCCCTTTCCTGCCCCTTATTCTCTATATTTTTCTCATTTCCATACCACACCAGAAATGCAGTGCTTCTTCCTCGCAGATGCCAGGTAGATGATGCTGCTTATCATAGCCTGGCTCCTCTTTATTTGCTCTTTAATCTCTTCCTAGTAAAGTCCCTCAACTGGTGCGCTGTCATTACTGCCACATGAGTTCTCCCATGCCATTTTATCGGAACAAATCAATCCCCAGTGAAGTGTGTGCTTAAGCACATCATCAATAACTCCACTCAGATCAATAAAGCAGCAGGCAGAGGTGCAGGCATTGATTCACAGCCCTTCAGCTGAGGGTTTTTTCTGCAGCTTGTTCTGAAGAGGTTGCAAGGCTGCATTCAAAGCCAATTAGTATCTCCTTATTGCTTTATTTTCTTCTAACTTCTATTAGTGTTATTCATGGTTCATCACTTGTACTGCAGAAGGTTCTGGAAGGTTCTATGTGTAAACCTCCAAAAGCATGAAGGAGAAGGATGTTAAGAGTGGACAGCTTATGTAAAACCAGATAGATATAATATAATGTATAAAAACAGCTTATAGTATAATGTAAAACCAGATATATATAATATAATGTAAAACCAGATAGATATAATGTATAAAACCAGCTTATAGTATAATGTAAAACCAGATATATATAATATAATATAATGTATAAAAACAGCTTATAATATAATGTAAAACCAGATTTAGCAAGTAGTAAATCTCACTCAATAAAAACATAATGGAGGCCAGGACTAAATGAGGGGTTTAGTGATGGTTTTTTAAATCAGGGAAAAGCTTGGGTAGATCTGGCAGCACCCCCAGCAGCAATCACCCAAATTACTTAATTTTCTTCCCTTTTTAACTGCTATTAGTGTTATTCATGGTTCACCACCTGTACTGCAGAAGGTTCTGGAAGGTTCTATGTGTAAACTTCCAGAAGCCTGAAGGAGAAGGATGTTAAGAGTGAACAGCTTATAATATAATGTAAAACCAGATATATACAATATAATGTATAAAACCAGCTTATAATATAATGTATAAAACCAGTTTATAATATAATGTACAAAACTAGTTTATAATATAATGTAAAACCAGATGTAGCAAGTACTAGCAAATCTCATTCAATAAAATCATAATGGAGGACAGGACTAAACCAGGGGTTTAGTGTTGGTTTTTTAAACCAGGGGAAAGCTTGGGTAGATCTGACAAAATCCCCAGCAGCAATCACCCAAATTACTTAATTTTCTTCCTTTTTTTAACTACTAATTTTCTTCTTTTTTTTAATCTGCTATTAGTGTTATTCATGGTTCATTACTTGTACTGCAGAAGCTTTGCAGCAAGCCTGGCTCCTCCTCCTCAAATGCCCTCTCCCTTTTCAAGCCTTACAAGGGTCCCATTTTCAGCCTTTTGCTGCTGACCAAGAAAGCTGAACATGAAAACTGAGATTCCCTTGTGTTCAGGGGCAGGGGTTTTGGGACTGAGAGTCTCCTCCTCACTCACCCAAAGCTCTCTTGGCAACAGCTGCATTTCTAATTCAGCACTTCTGGATAAAGTTTCTTGTCTTGGAAAAGTCTTTTATTGCAAAACATATATTCTACCAGGACAAGGGGATTTTCAGCAAAATGCTGTCCATGTGATCTGAGCTCATGGCATTGTCCCTCAGGTCTTGCAGGAAAGTCTCTCCCTGCTTGGATTACTCAAAATCAGCCCAGTTGTTACTCCATGACTTATATTTATATTTCCCTGGATAAATATAAAGTTTCATTAGATTAAATTATTTTTTCTGGTGAGCTTCTAAGAGCCTAAATAACATAAAACTGACTAGAAATGCCTTCAGGACTGCATTTGTGATATTGTACCCCTCATGTTGAAACCCCTGGATTGCTTTACAGTCTAAAAACTGCATTTTCTCACACAATGGCCACATTCCATCCCCTGCAGATTGAGCCTTCAGAAATGGGGATGCATTTACACATAAACTCCTGAACTCCAGGAAACTTGTTCATTTCTGACTGGTGGAAGCTGTTAGATTGAGATTATCAAGATATTTTGTTTTCAATTCTTCCAGATTATCAATCTCTTTTGTTTCAATTCTTTGACATTATCAGTATCTTTTGTTTTCAATTCTTTCAGATTATCAATATCTAGAGATTATCAGTATCTTTTGTTTTCAATTCTTTGAGATTATAAATATCCTTTGTTTTCAATTCTTTGAGATTATCGATATCTTTTTCTTTCAATTCTTAGAGGTTATCAATATCTTTTTCTTTCAATTCTTAGAGGCTATCAATATCTTTTGTTTTCAATTCTTTGAGATTATCAATATATTTTGGTTTTAATTCTTTGAGATTATCAATTTTTTTGTTTTCAATTCTTTGAGATTATCAATATCTTCTGTTTTCAATTTTTTGAGATTTGAGATGTTGTCTCAAAAGAGCTGCCTGTGCCTGCATTTCAGCTGTAGGAATTCATAGTTGCAGTCTCCAAGAGGGGATAATCACAAAACTGCTGCAATTTCGTGGGGTTATAATGGGAAATCTTTTAAACAAGAAATATGAGGTAAGATAGTGGAGTTAGGAGCTCACAAGAAGTCATAAAGAATGAAGGTATTGACAAATGTGTGAAATAAATGTTTCTTCAGGGATCTCGTTTTCTGCTGTCATTTACTATTCTGCTGGAGCCTGATCCATTTCTGTGCAGCCAGGGAGAAGCTCCCACTGGTTTCACTGAGCAATAGTTCACGTCCCAGCTGACCTGGGAAAATGGCAATGCTTTATTTGTGAGCAGGAATTGCTGTGATACACACAAATCACCGTCACTGAAGAGGGCTGGTGTGATATTCAAAGCCCTGCACAAAACCTGTGAAGTCAACAGCAGCGTGTCTGCTTCAAAAAGCTTTCAGCCCTCTCTGCCTCCCCTCTTGCACTTTAATCATGCAGTCTTTGAACATCTTTCTTTCATCTAAAGAGGGCCCTGCAATTATTTGATGCTTGCAAGGGGGAAATTCACTTCACAGGGTGTCCTCCAGGGGTATTTACAGAGCCAACCATAACCTGCCTGTTCCTGGCTGCAGATGCTGAGCTGCTTGGAGCACATGTACCACGACCTTGGGCTGGTAAAAGACTTCAACATCAATCCTATCACCTTGAAGAGGTGGCTGGTGAGTATTTCAAGTTACTGGTGTTTGCAGTTTTTCACGTTCAAGAATCGATAAACAAGGCATTTAGTCGTGGAATTAACATGACTGGCATGAGTAATCCCAATGAAAGCAGTCAGTCTATACAAATTCTTAAAATTTAAGCACTTCAGAAAATGTTTGCATGCTTGTGGTCACAAATGACTTTATTTTAACTGTTTTGCATGCATTTGCTGAGGTTGCCATTACTGAAAGCAGTTCATTTCTGCTGAATGCTCTTGATACCTACTGTAAATGGAGGCAAGACAAGTGCCTTCAGATATAGCTAGAAAGTGCAATAATCATTCAAAGTGCTAAATCACAGGGAGCAGAGGAAAGAGCAAGTCAGGAAGGAAAAGGAATTGCTGAGAAGGTAACTTTCTGTGCTTTAGTCTTTGATGTGAGAATGTTGCAGAGATGCAAAATGTGAGAAAGATGAGATCATACCAAAAGTGAGATGGCTGAGGCAGAAACACTGGAATATTTAAAAAGCAATGAGTTTTCAGGTCCAAGGGAGAGCAAAAGAAAGTGTTTGCTAAAAAGCTGACAAATATATTGGCTTTCTTAGAAAAAACCCATCATGTTCCTAGAGAACTCTAAACCAGTAAATATTTTAACAATTATTTAAAAAGCATCCAGGGATAGCCTGAGGAATTATAACTAGTAAAAAGTTACCTCTGTGTCTCACAAATGCATTGAGACAATAATTAAAAACATCATGGTGTCAATTCATCATGAAGATGTTTTATAAAATAAAGACTTACAGCTCATTAATCTCTTCTAATTCCCTGAGGGCACTGTTTCAGATGGATGTAGACTCCTAAAAAATTCACAAAATTAAGAGGTGGCTGGAAGGACAAAGAAAAGACTGGGTCCATCACATGTTACAGCACAGCAGGAGGCACAAGGGGCTGTCACTGCTGGGTGTCCTGCTGCAGGAGGGACACAACGAGGCACAAGCAGAGCCTGGAATAATGGATAAAATGTCACCACACAAGGCAGGAGGCTCACCTTAAATTTATTCCCAGCACTGGTGAAGCCTTTTTAGAAAAATAATATTGATTGCATTAAAGGAGACACCAAAAATTATCAAAATCTAGTAAATCTCTCCCTCTGAAGAAGGCAAATGAAAAGCTGGGTGGTGTTGACCCTATAAAGCAGCAGAAGACAAGGGGTGGGATGAATCCCAACACAAACAAGGGTAACACAGAGTAGTAGATAAACCAGAAGATCTCCTCCTCCTCCTGTTTCACAGCCCAAAAACATGGGAAGCAAGGTGATATGTCAACACACACCAACAGCCCGCCCACACTCTGCTGCAGGCAGCTTCCCCAAGCTGTGTCTCCAAGCAATTTGTCACCACTAACATCTAAGGCAGCCTCACTCTGAGCAACAAAAGGGGAGTTTGTTGTGTATTTTCTACAATGGTAAGGCAGGCTGAGGTCTCCCATCATCTTGAAGAAAGAAAAATGATTTTTAAAAGCCTCAAGGGCTCTGCTCCAAAGTGGCCCAGTGTGGGCATCACTTTGTGCTGCCACATTTCTCTTCACAGAAAAAAGCAAAGCACGACTTCCCAAAAAATTTCTAAAATTCATATTCTCTAAACCTCAAAAAAACCCCCAAACAAACAATTCTTATCTCATTTGCTGCGCCTGTGTTTGTTCACAAGTAAAATACACTATAAAAAATTATTTACCTAAAAAAACTAATAAGTAAATTCTAGTGTATTTTAATTCGCTAACCAATTATACATACATATGTATGTATATATAATTGGTTTTTGAATGACATATACATATATATATATCAAAATTGTCAACAAAAAATCACAAAATACTATTCAATAAAATACAATGAAAAACTTAACAAATTCAATATATTACATAATATTACATAATATTACGTAATATTATGTAATATTATGTAA
>NW_005054438.1:1045965-1052840 GCF_000277835.1 Geospiza fortis | reverse complement strand
ATTAACCTTCTAATAAAATCCTCCTCATTATTCCTCCCAAACATCAAACAAAAAATATCACAAATAACTTTGAGCTCAAGTGGGAGAGAAAAAGCCACCTCATGCTTATCCCACATGCACTGGCTACAGAAGTCTTCCAGAAAGAGGAGGAAAAAGTGATTAATGCAACCCAGTCACTCCATCCCTCCTGAGTCAGGAGTTCCCCTGGGATGCTCTGGGCTCCAGAGCTGGATGTGCACATTGCACCCATGGAGTTTTGTGCAGTGCCATGTGTAGGCTGTGAGATCCCACCTGACAGCCATATCAGGCCATTCCTAAGCCACTTTATAAAAATGAAATGTGTTTCTAAAATCCTTGCTGCAGAATGATCTGTGCAGCTTCTGCACTGAAGCCCACAAATACTGAATAAGCACTGAAATATCACGCTTCTCTTGACCTCATCCAGAGCTTTGAGGTCTCCTGGAAGTCAGGTGATGGGTTGAAGCATTTGATCCTGATGGGGTGTGAGGACTCCTGAGGTAAATTCCTGATTTAGCTGGAATTCTGTCCATGTCCTTAATTCAGGCTCAGTTACTGAGGCATGAGGGCTCTCCAGGCTTTGGAGGAGGATTCAGCAATGCTGCTGACTCTTGGCTGCTCTGTGAGGGGCAGGAAACCAGAGCAGCACTGGAATAATGACCATGGCACGTGTCAGCTGTGCCAGCCTCCCTCTGCCAGCCTGGCTGGCCCCAGCCAGGACACAGGGACACAGACAGGCTTTATCCTGCTGTGGAACGAGGGCAACCAAGCCAGCATCTGTAGAAAGTTAAACCACACAACAATGGCTCCTGTGAGCCCATGACAGCTCAGTCTCTGCCAGGCTGACAGGCAGAGAAAACCCACCCAGGTGTGCTCCAGCCTGCTGTGCATTCACATCCTCCCTGTGCCAAGCAACACGTCCCAAAGTGCCACCTCTGAGCGCTGGGAAATGATGTGACAGCCCCATTTCAGCCCTCAAGGGATCAGAGATGCAGCTTGGATTCGGCAGGGGACCAAGGGTGGGCTCTGAGCCCTTGACAGTCCCCCTTTAGCCACTGCAAGGTTTGAAATACAAATTCAGGATGAGAGGACAGAGATGCAGCTGTGCTGGGATGTTTGCCCATTGCTGGCTGGCATGAGAGGGGATTTTCTGTGAGCTTTACCTGCTGGGGAATTCTTGGAACACACAAATGTGAAAAACACCTTCACTCTCCTGTGCAAATTTTAAAAGTTTAATAAAGGGCAATAGGAGACAAGGACCATAGAGGAAAGGTTGTTATGAGTGCATCTTGGCACTCAGCTAAGAGCACACTGTTATCTTCAGGAAAACCCCTTAAATACCTTTTAATTACATCAGCCCTTTGCATATTCATAGACCCTCATGCATAGTAAATTTTCCCCCAAACTAGTTTACATGTTCCAAGAATTGTTTAGCACATCTCCTCCTTGGGATCCACCTTTTTTGAGCATGCACATTCCTTGGGTGTGGTTTTTGTCCTTTTTTACACCTCCAGTTTTGGGCCTTGGTCCACACTGTCTTCAGACAGTGAGTGCTGATAATTGGAATATCTGTACAGGTGTCCTCATCCTGTGTGCATTGGGTTTCATCCCATCCAAGCAGGAATTTTAACACAAGCATACTTACATCACTATTTCACTATTTCATCACTATTTCATACTTACATCAGCTATTTCACTACGTCTAAGCTTAATTAACAACAGAAATACAAACTGTATCTTTAAAACTAAGTTATAACACCACACATATAGAATCCAATTTCATATTTGCAAAAAGCCAATAGAATAATATGTATTATAACACAAATCACACCCAGGAAGGCAGAAAGTGTCAGAGGCCCTGTGCTGTCACTCTGTCTTAGCAGAGAATAATCCTGGCCCCATAGTATAGGAATGTGCCCCTTCTTGATGGAGTGACAAAATATCCTTTGTCTCTTCAAAAAGGAAAAGAGCCCAGAAGTTTCTTTCCTCAATTAGGTAAAAAGACACCTCACAGGACTTGGGGGACTTCACCTCAAACTTAAGGATAGCTAATTGGACAAGAGCCAAAAATTCTGGCCTGAGCAATTTACTAGAAAAAGAAGAGAGCAAAGGAACTAATGGCTTTTGTGAGGTGTTTTACCAGGAGCAAGAGCTTCTTTCACCTGGCTCGGTTTTTCTCTGTAGAGTTTTGTTATTGTGCCTTTTATTAAGACTTTTCTGTTTCCAACACTACCACAGCAGGCATCCTGCTGATTTCATGCCATCTGAGGTAGCTGAGCTATGTCGGGTGTGATACAGATCTCCAAGCGCTCATAAGACCTGGCTTGAGGAGACTCTTATTTCACAATAGGACTCCTTTAAAGATTTCCAGTGCTTGGCAAAGAGCTCTGCCACCTCTGACAGCTCCATTCCCTCTCTCTGCAGCTGTGCATCCACGACAATTACAGGAACAACCCCTTCCACAATTTCCGGCACTGCTTCTGCGTCACCCAGATGATGTACAGCATGATCTCGCTCTGCAGCCTCCAGGTACTGCCCCTCCATAGCTTTATGAGGTGTTAGAAAGTCTCTTTTCCCAGCCCTGAGATTGAAGAAGAAGGCAGAATTCCTTGGCTCTGGTTCTCAAGGTTGTTTATTTTTAGTTATCTATCACATTATTTCTCCGACCCGCTGAGGTCTGTCCAGCAGGTTCATGGCACACTGACTGCCCTTGGGGTGGTGTTATCTTTTTCTAAACTACAAACTACGTGTACATTATTTACAATAATTTTCCCATACCTATCACCTATGTTAGACAGTCTGTCTCTACTCTAAACCAATCCAAAAGTGCCACCATCACAGCAGAAGACAGAGGACAAGAAGGAGAAGGAGAAAGAACACACCCAGATTCCTCCATCTTGCCTCTTGAACCCCCATTCTAAAACCCCCAAAAATCCATTTTTCACCCTGTGACGAACTAACTATTATTCTACTTAGACTTTCATGGCTTGCAGATCCTCATGTAAGGTTGGTAATTTTTTCCATGGGTCATAATCAAAGTCACAGGTGTCTTGGGCACTGTGCCAAGGTCTCTGAGCCCCCTGGCAGGGGTTTGAGCAATCCAGGACAGCCAGAGGGATGTCCTGAATTCTGACATCTTTTTATACTAAAAACTACGTGTATTTTATTTACAATAATTTTCCAATACCTATCACCTATGTTAGACAGCCTGTCTCTACTCTAAACCAATCCAAAAGTGTCACCATCCCAAAAGAAGATGGAGGACAAGAAAGACAGGACACGCCCAGATTCGTCCATCTTGCCTTTGAACCCCCATTCTCAAAACCAAAAAATTCTACTTTTTCACCCTGTGATAAATTCACTATCACTCTATTCAAACTCTTGTGGTTTGTAACTCCTCACACAAAGCTGTTTCCATGGGTTAAAATCAAAGGCACAGGTGTCTTTGACTCCTTGCCAAGGTCTCTGAGCCCCCTGCCAGGGTCTCGAATCCTCCAGGGCAGCCAGAGGAATGTCCTGGATTTTGACACATGGCACCCACTCCATTCCCATCCTGAAACCTGAGCCACTTCTACTGCAGAATGGGCCACCAGCCCGCTGGCAAGTGGTGGCCTTTGGGGAGGCTGCCCTTGCTCAGTCCCCAGGTGTGGGAAATGGATTTGTAGGGAATTCTCCAATCCTGACAGGAGGCTCGCACAGTGTGCATCGCTGTGCAAACCCTGAGACAAGGAATGCTGACTTAGAAATGCCGTGGAATAGGACAGACATGGTGGAGAGAGAAATGGAGCTAGAAACAAGTTGGAAAGGATGGCCTTACAAAGGATGGCCTCTGGATACCTCAGGGAAATAGAACTATGAAAGGTCCATTGTATTAAGACCCACAAAGAGTGATTTTAAATGATTGACTTTAAGGAATTTACAGTATTAATTATGGTATTAATTGCAGTATTATTTAAAGTATAGCATGGCAAAAACTGATAGGCCAAGAAACACTTACAGTGTATTACAATTAAGAAATAGCTGACTTCTGATTGTGCTGGTGTGAATTATAACATCTGTATTGTCTCACCCTTCATATGAAACTGAAAATAGAATAGAAGTTTTTTAAATGCCTCTCAGTTACCACATGTCTAGATCAGAAAAAAACTGAATCTGACACCCAGGCACACAAGGAGAGGTGTTGCATTTCCATTCCTGGGCCCCAGCACCTGCACAGCTTTCTGAGGCTGCTGGGGAGGTAACTTCACCTCCTGGATGTCCACAGTTTGTACTCTGATGGAGTGAAACATTTAGGAATGACAGACAAACCCTTACTGAGTTATGGTCTGTGGGTGTGTTCTTTGTTTGGGGCACAAAATGTTCCCACAAGAGGTTTTCTCCAAATGTGTGCTTGTCCTGTAGCCTGGCATGTATTGTATGCAGGACACACATTTCACCTTTATTTTGTCCAAAACAGCAGGCATCAATTAATTTCACTGTCTGGATAATCTGCACTCATGTATTCATTTCATTTCTTTACAAAACTGCTTTTTTCACTTAAAAAAAACCTCCTTTTTTCTCTATAGTTACACATATCAGTTACTGGCCTAATTCTGTTTTCTTGCCATTAGCAGTATGAAGAAAAATTTGCTTTAATGTAAGTCCATGCTGTTCAAAAGCTGTGGGAACACAACATTTAATTTTTCTTGCTCTTTTCCTAACTTTATTTAATGCAGAACGCAGTGGCAGCAGAGCCATCTTCCAGCCCTCCCTTTACCTAATCAGGGTGCTCAAATGACTTCTAAGAGACTGTACTGATGTCTCAGAGCTTTTATATCATCTCTGCAGTAATAGCAAGCTTCAAGGAAATTGCCTCCTCTGAGCTGCTGTTATTTCATGCAACAAAGGCAAATCTGAGTCATTTTTACTGGAAGGGAAGGCAGATTTCTCTCTCTTGACTGAAGTAAAGTAATCTAAGGAAAAATGCTTCATTTTGGTCAGATTTGCATTTCTCTAAAAAGTAAATATGTCTGGTTTCCTTATTTCTTTTGATTTACAGGGATAGGGAAAGTAGAAATCACAATACTACATTCATGTTTTGTATTTTACAGGAGAAATTTTCCCAAATTGACATTTTGATTCTCATGACTGCAGCAGTGTGCCATGACTTGGACCATCCGGGCTACAACAACACGTGAGTCTGTTCTCTTGCTTTCTCTTCCCTTAAAATCTCTTGGGAAGGTAACAACTGGAAAGTTGGCCATTTTTGCTAGATCAGGTTTTCCTTCTCACAGCTTGACCTTTTTCCTAAGGCCCTGCTGGTCACTCTCGTGGGCCAAAGCAGAACTCAGGTCTGGGTTGGGGTTTGCCAGCTGTCCTTGGCTCTGTAAGGAAAATGGGGTTTTTTTCAGATTTCTATTCAAACACTCTCCCTCCTAACTCCTGAGAAAACAAAGTGAAATACTTCACAGCTGGTAACAGAGCTATAAATTATTATAATGGAATAATTACACTAAAATTCAAAGGGGGATTTAGCTTACACTTTATTTCATAATTATAAATCATGAAGTGTACTTTACTCTGTTTATTTTCATGTGAGGAAATTATTGCTGTTGACCCACAGACACTTCTGTGTGCATGTGAAAGAGAGAGAATCTGATTTATTTGTAACCACTCATTAAATAAGGGCAGAACCCAGTTCTGATTGGGTTCAGTGAGAATCTCTGCATCTGCCATTAGTAGGGGTTGAATGAAACAGTTCCATTCTGGTTTTGTTCTACATAAAAAAACCAAACAAACAAACAAAAAAAAACTATTTAGATGGTTTTTTTAGAGGTGGGAAAACATCAAAACAGTTTTTTATTGTTCAAAACCAAAAAAACCAAAACCAGTTCCTTCTGGTTTTGTTCTATGTCATTTGAAACCAGAAACTTGGCAAAATATTAAACTAGAAATTTAGATGAGACATTTTAAATTAGAATTGTGGTGAAATTTAAAGAAGGAATAAAAAGCTTTTGGGTTTTTGGGGTTTTTTTTGTATTGGTGTTTTAGTATTTTATATATTATATATTATATTTTGATATTTTATAATATCTTTTATATATTATAATCTTTATTGTTATACACCCACTGAGGGGAATCAATGCGTGAGATGATATTAAATATCTATTTTCTGTGAAAATCTGACTTAATACCATCAACCCAAAAAAACCCAAAGCTGCAGCTCATTGAATAAGCATAGGAAAGAATGCAAGCAGGTGGTTTGGAGCAGCTGGGGGGTGTCTGGGGAGCTTTTTGCTCAGGGTGTCCCTGCCCTCAGGTACCAGATCAACGCGCGGACGGAGCTGGCCGTGCGCTACAACGACATCTCCCCGCTGGAGAACCACCACTGCGCCGTGGCCTTCCAGATCATCTCCCAGCCCGAGTTCAACATCTTCTCCAACGTGGACCAGGACCAGTTCAAGCAGATAAGACAGGTAGGAGTGCTGGACACGCCGTTCCTGAGGTGATAAACACGCACAGAGTTCCCTGCTCCATGATGGGAGGGATTCGTCCTCCCTGGAGGGCAGGGCTGAAAAAGCCCCTCAGACTCGAGAGGATCTTGTTGAGGTGTTGTGAGGGTCCCCAGGATGAGGTGAGCGATGAGAATCTCTCCAAGTTCTTAGAATGTTGATATATTATATTATATTATATTATATTACATTACATTACATTACATTATATCATATTAATGTTGTATTATTATAGTAAATAAATACTTTTTATAATATTATATATTTATTATTTATTTATATTATCTATATATTATTTATTTATATTTATTTATAGAATACTATTTATTTATATTATGTATTATATAATTTCTTATATAATTATAC
>NW_005054438.1:1032341-1045919 GCF_000277835.1 Geospiza fortis | reverse complement strand
ATATAATTATTTATTTATATTTATTTATATAGTTATATTATATTATATTATATTATATTATATTATATTATATTATATTATATTATATTATATTATATTATATTATATTATATTATATTATATTATATTATATTATATTATATTATATTATATTATATTATATTATATTATATTATATTATATTATATTATATTATATTATATTATATTATATTATATTATATTATATTATATTATATGAAAATTATATACTAAAACTATACCAAAGAAAGAGAAAGGAGACATCAGAAGGCTAGAAAAGAATTAATAATAAAAACTCGTGACAGAGAGTCCGACACAGCTGGCTGTGATTGGCCATTAATTAAAAACAATTCACATGCTGGGTAAACAATTCTCCAAATCACATTCCAGAGGAACAAAACACGGAGAAGCTGAGGCTTCTTATCTTGTCAGGAGAAGAAATCCTGGTGAAGGGATTTTTCAGAAAACATCACAGTGACAGATCTGAGAGGGATTCTTGGAAAACTTCCACAGCAGCACTCCCTGGAATGCGTTGCTGAGGAATAATGAGTGCATCCTGATGATTAAAGCCTATGACATTTTGGGGGTAGATGTTTAGATTGTTGGAGGAGCCAATTAGCTCTGACTGGAGAAGGATTAAGCTCTCAGGGCAGAAGTTTGTGCTTTACGGGAACACTGTATTAATTTTAAGAGGGGCTTCAAAAGGGGAAAAGATTTGCAGCAGCAGAGCATTTGCACTCTTGGAAGAGGCCCTGGTACACTGGGAATCATCACAGTTATGTCTGAGGCACTGAACAATGTTACAATTCCCATCAGGGCTCTAAGGGTCAAAATTCAGTCTTAATTTCCACATTACACCTTCCTCACATACCGAGTGAAGAAGCAGTATAAGGGCTGGTTGGAGTTCCTGATTTTGCCAATGTGTGGGAAACTGGCATGGGCCCAAAATGGACTGTTCTGTATGAAAACCCACAACTTTAAATTAACCACGTTTTCCCTTCATAAACTCTGCACAGAAGGAGGATACAGAGCTCCCTGTCCTCATCCAAGTGTTTCAAATCCCTTAATCCAAAGAGGATGGGCACAGCTGGCATCCACATCATGATTTTTGTCTCAGGGCTCTAAGAGTCAGCAGCAAAACCCACAGTGCCTTCCAAGGAGAGGAAAGTGGATCTTGGCAGCCAGAGTGTGGCTTTCAACATCCTGTTGTATGGTTTGCTTTTCTACAATTAGTCAATGAGAAAGGAAAAACCTCAATGTCTCTGGAATATCACAGAAAACCATGATCCTCATGTACCACGAACTCTTTATAACCCTCTTCCCATTTCCTTGGCAGCTCCAAGTCAGAAACTTCCCCTTCCAGCATGAGCAATTCAGTGCATTTGAGGCATTTTGTGTGCAAGACAGACCCTGCTTTGGCTTTAGCAGACCTTGTGAGGAATGTCAAGTTAATATGTGAACATGTTTTCTTTGCTAGGGGATAATTACGTTAATCCTGGCTACAGACATGGCGAGACATGCAGAAATACTGGACTCTTTCAAGGAAAAAATGGAAAACTTTGATTACACAA
This sequence comes from Geospiza fortis, assembly GCF_000277835.1. Lineage (NCBI taxonomy): Eukaryota > Metazoa > Chordata > Aves > Passeriformes > Thraupidae > Geospiza > Geospiza fortis. The sequence goes on along the minus strand of NW_005054438.1, from coordinate 1,044,328 downwards.
ATGAAGAACATATGACCTGTGTAAGGAGGTTTTGTGGATTGTTATTTTTCTGTGCATGGAGTGAAAGCTTGTAGATTAACTTTTGTCTGTTGAAAAACTGAGATTCAATATATATTATCAAAAACTAATCCATCCTAGACCAAAAAATAATTACAATTTGGAAGTGCTCTTTATTAAATAGATTTTTCCAGCTTTAGAAATCCTGGAATCCCATCAGGAAAATTAAAAAATTTACTCTATTAGGCCACAAATTCTTACCATTCTTTACTGTGGGGCAAAAAAATTCCATAAGAGTAAAACCACTGGTCTCCTCTATTCCCCAGTGCAGCTGTGTTTGATTTCCAGGGAAATCTTTTCCCAGCTGCCTCTGAGTGTTCCACAAAAACCTTAATGGTCACTTGTGACTGAATCTCTTCCTGCAGCAGATAAATGCACATCCCACTGTGACACATCCCAGAGAGGGGATAAATGATTTATACAGAGCAGCTGAGAGAGGGATAAAGGATCCAGACCATTTAAGATCTCTGGTTAAATCCTGAAATTGTCCTTTCTGGTTGAAAGCATTGCAAGGACAGGGGTTGTGGAAAAGGGGGAAAGGGCTGGCTTTAGGAGTGCAGCATTGAATTGAAGTGTCATCCTCTTTCAGCTGAAGATGGTGCTGATAAAATGCTGTGACATCTCCAACGAAGTCCGCCCGATGGAGGTGGCAGAGCCCTGGGTAGATTGCTTGCTGGAGGAGTATTTTATGCAGGTAAGAGAGAGGGAGAGATGCAATTGCACAATTTCACAATTTTCTGCTATTTCCAAATCCCACGGGTGCTTCACTGTTTGACAGCCCAGTCTGGTTCTAGCTCTGAACTACCTGGTTTAGTGGAAGTTTCCCTGCCCATGGCAGGGGGTTGGAACTGGATGATCTTTGAGGTCCTTTCCAACCCAAACCATTCTGTGATTCTATGGAAAGCTTCTATCACAGAAAGTCAGAGAAAAATGCCAGCAAAAGAACCTGCTCAGTAAGCAAGTGGATGCAACTGATTTTCTCTTTTAATCATTAGTAAAGAATGAGATACAATTTCTGTTTGAATACCTGAAAATAATCACTCTCTGGAGAACAACGAGGAAATCACAGAACTATTCCATCTCTCTCAGAGCAGCAAGAGCCATTACCAGCTTTCTGAATGCTCTGAAATATTTTACCTCACAAGTCCAGTGGGCTTGCAAAGGGAGCCAGCCGCCCTGCAAGCCTGGAGGTGAACACTTTGATGCTGGTGCTGAGCAGAAATAACTGAACAGAATTCTCTTTATTCAGATGCTTCTCTCCACAAAGCAGAGACATTGCCCTGAGGGCAGCACATCCTTGTTCTGTGCTACCTCCAGACACCTCTGTGATCTGCATCTGAGGGCTGCTCATCTGCTTGCTGCATCGCTCTCCTCGCAGCCTGCTAGACAGGATTAATATTTGTTATCCCTGGCTTTGTCATCTCTGGGTTGTTTCTCTGGGTTTGTTCCAGAGCGACCGAGAAAAATCCGAGGGGCTCCCGGTGGCGCCGTTCATGGACCGCGACAAAGTGACCAAACCCACGGCACAGATCGGCTTCCTCAAGTTCGTCCTCATCCCCATGTTCGAGACAGTGACCAAGGTAAAGTCACCCAGGGCCAGAAACCAGGCAGGGGGAGAGCAGAGCTGCAGTGTTTGCCCCACCAGGGGTTTGGTTACCCAGGGAAATGGGGATGTACCTTCCACGCCCCATTTTCAGCATGTACGGTTAAACGATGCAGCAGCAAGTTGAGAAATGCAAAAGGAAATGCTGATACAAGTCTTTCTCTTGTTCCCACCTAGCTGTTCCCAGAAGTGGAGGAGGTGATGCTCCAGCCTCTGTGGGAATCCAGGGACCACTATGAGGGGTTAAAACAGATAGATGATGCTATGAAAGAGGTAAACTCCAATTATCTCCTTGATACTGCAAACATTATAATTGAATAAGCCAAACATTATAATTAAGCAGCAGCCTAATTCTGAAAAAGTGGGAATGCTCATGGCATAATCATTATCCTGATAAACACATGCATTACACCTGCCTGGAGAGAGGTGTGTGCCACAAGCAGTAAAAACAAGTCCTTGCAGAGTCCACCAGGAACCACACAAGTATGGGCACGGGACAGGAGCTGCTTGCAAGGCACAGACTCCAGGGATAACCCCTGAAGGGTGCACAGCTCTCCCTGGAGGGATCTGCCCTCCCTTGAGAAGGAATTTGCCTGGGTTAAGCTGCAGCAAAATGCTCTGGGGCTGGGCAGTTCAAGTTTTGCAGCACCAGTGCATGAGTTTGTTTTCTGGGAAGGAACTTCCAGTCACCTGTGCGTCATCAAGGATGCTCTTGGCATTTTATGAGGAATCACTGTGTCGTGCAAAGCACCCAGGAGGATTAAACACGAGTGAAGCCCTTTAATTGCCCACTGGGGACTTTAATGTACAGAGCATCTCTCATTTTGTAAGGCTCAGGGGAGGTGGGAATTCCAGGTAACCACATCTGCTGCCTCTCAGCAGGTCTGCATTGCCTCGGGAGCCTGGCAGGGTGGAGAGCAGTGCCCAGGGCAGCACTCAGAGTGCTGGTCCAGCTCCCTGTGGTTCTGCACATCTCTTCCAGTGCCTCTTTTCCCTGCCAAGATCCACTACAAAATGTGCCCTAATGGCATCACAGAGTAGGGAGCTTCTGACATGAAAAAATTCACCATGTAGGCAGGCTACTATCAGCCACTCCATCATTAAAATAAGGTGGGAAGTGCCCTGGAGCAGCAGTTGTGCTGATACTGTTTGATATGTGGGTAATGAAGGTCCCTCCACTTGATCATCCATGAGTGGAACTGAGGCTTTGCTGTAGCTCCCATCTCCTCCCAAGTGCTTTGGAGAAAAAGCCCCTCAGCACTTCAAGTACTGAGGCTGGTTGATCAAAGAGCACAGGCTCTGAGGGCACTAAATTTTAAAGGAGAACAAAGCCTTTTGGGCATTTTTTCCTTTTAGACAGGAGCATTTGTCAAACAAGGGCAAAAGGACTCAAATACGACTACCAGACTTTCTGAGTTTTATTCACCTTTCAAGTTGAGCTGAGATTTTACTCCTGGTTTACAGAAGCTGCCAAAACAGCATTTTTATACAAACTGATGGAGCTTTAATTGCAGTGTATTGGCACAAGAGGCCTTAAAAAATAGGAGCTGCTTGAATTCAGAAATATTCTAAAACAAGAGGACCTAATTAATCATCTGAGAGCCTGGTACAATAGCCAATGAGAAAGACTGAGCTCTGTTTGCCCAGGACGTTCATCCAGAACTGTTTGGATGAAACAATGCCTGTGATATTCCAAGCTGCTGCCTATTATTTCCCAGGAAATGTTGCAGATGCCTTGTGGGGAGCACAGCAGCACTGTGAGTGTGAGTCAGGGGGATTAATCCTGCTCTGCTCTTCATTCCAGCTGCAGAAACAGAAAAGTGAAGGTTTGACCACCAGCAGTACCGAAAAGTGAGAGGAAACGGCCTTTGAACAAATAAACCGCGAGCCTTGAGGCTACCCTGCTTTGAGAAATGCTCCATTGGCCAAGCAGAGGTGGTGGCTACATCAAAATCCAAGTGGGACCATGCAGTGAGAGATGGATCCACAGCCTGCAGCCTCCTCACAGAGCTGCTGCTGCCGTCGGACACTGCGGGCAGCACAGACTCCTGAATTCCCCCCACAGCCTCCTGGCAGGATTCCCCAGGCTCTGAATCCTCACCACAGCCTCCTGGCAGGATTCCCCAGGCTCTGAATCCTCACCACAGCCTCCTGGCAGGATTCCCCAGGCTCTGAATCCTCACCACAGCCTCCTGGCAGGATTCCCCAGGCTCCTGAATTCCCACCACAGCCTCCTGGCAGGATTCCCCAGGCTCCAGCATTCCCACCACAGCCTCCTGGCAAGATTCTCCCTGTGGACGCTGCTCAGGCTGCAGCACAGCTCCATCCTTCAGCAGATCTGCCTTCCTGGTGACCCAGCTGCCCACAGTGTGTACAGACAAATCAGAGTTTAGCTAAGGAGCCTTTCCTGGGACATGATCCCCTGGCACCAGGGGTTGTTTTAGTCAAGACACTCTCTATATGTGTACAGCAGGATGCTAATTACAGCATAGCTCACCCGATGCTTATACACTGACAAGGGTCCAGGCATGCATTTTTGTTTGCCTGGTAACCCCTAATGACACATTTCTCCTCATTATTCTCTGAATTTTATAGTTCACAGTACATTCAGAAGCCCAACGTAGTGGATGCAATTTTCTTTTCTTTTTTTTTTTCTACATTAGAAGAAATCAGAAGAAACCTTCATGAGTTTGCAGGGTGGCTTTGTGACCTGGTACAGCTGGACACCATGGGATCCTTCAGCACGAGCAAAGAAGGGAGCACAAAGCTGAAAAAACTACAGTGCAAACACATTTTTATCCTTGTTGATGCAAAAAAAAAAAAAAACCAACAAGAGACACCTTCAAAGATGTACAGATTTTTTTTTTTTTAACTTTTAAACCGATCTGCTAAATAATATATTCTTCTACAGAAATGGGTGTTATTGCTTCATTTTGTGTATGTGTTCACACGAGAACAGTCCATGTTCCTAAAGCCCAATAATGAATACAAGGGAAGGGGCTGTACAGGAGAGGGGAGGGATGGCTTTCCTTGGAGGAGAAGCCTTGGGATTATTCCTATGGTATACCATGGAAAGCTGCAGTTCCATTGATGGTTGGGTGTCAGGATCTCTAGCTGCTCACAGTGACCCCGAGAAGAGTTAGTTAGTTAGTTAGTTAGTTAGTTAGTTAGTTAGTTAGTTAGTTAGTTAGTTAGTTAGTTAGTTAGTTAGTTAGTTAGTTAGTTAGTTAGTTAGTTAGTTAGTTAGTTAGTTAGTTAGTTAGTTAGTTAGTTAGTTAGTTAGTTAGTTAGTTAGTTAGTTAGTTAGTTAGTTAGTTAGTTAGTGCCAACATCCCAGCAGAAGATGGAGGCCAAGAAGAAGAAGGAGAAAGGCTGGACACGCCCAGTTCCCTCCATCTTGCCCCCTGAACCCCCATACCAAAAACCCCAAAATCTACTTTTTCACCTTGTGATAAATTCACTATTATTCTACCTAAACTGTTGTGGCTTGCAGATCTTCATCTAAGGCTGGTAACTTGCTCCATGGGTCATAATCAAACCCACAGGCACCTTGTGCTCTGTGCCAGGGTCTCTGAGCCCCTGGCAGGGGTCTTGGCAATGCAGGACAGCCAGAGGGGTGTCCTGGGTCCTGACAGTTGGGAGCCAAGCTGTGCCCAGGTGTTGCGGCAGCGAGAACAGACAGTGCTGGGATTGATTCCTGTGCACCACCACACCAAAGGGAAGGCTGGAATAAATCCCCCACAGGAATCAAGCCACAGCCATGCTGCTCACCTGGTTTCTCCCAGCTGGGAAGGGTTGTTTTTGCTGAGGGTTTCAGGCCCTACCATGGCGTGGGAGCAGGGATTCCATGCACCCAGTGCTGGCATCTCCCACACTGGCAGTCACAGGCATGGACATTGCTGAGCTTCCCCTTGTTCCCCCAGCTCTGTAAATCCCAAAGCTGCAGCTGGTTTGTCAGAGGGATGAGCAGAAAGGGGAAAATCCTTCACCCCATGGCCCTGGAAACACTTCAGGCAGCTCAGCCTCTCTGGCAGGTCTCTGGTACCAGCCCTGAACTGCCAATCCTGCCTCCTGCTCTGGAAATTCAGATTGTTCTCCTCTTGTTTCTGCACATTAATCCTGAGTTTATCTCTCATTTCTCCCTCAGTGCAATTTCCCGTGTTTGGTCTCTTCCATTAGCACACAATTGTGTTATTTCAGTTACTCTCCAATCTCTCAGGGAGATTCAAATTACCCCAAAACTTCCATCCCTCTACTCTGTTCCTACCTGGAGGTTTCCAGAGACCCAGGACAGACTCACAGCTGGTTCTGTCTGCTGCTGCCTCGTCCTTCAAACAGCTTTTTGTGTGTGCTTTTGGGCTTTCTGCTGCAAACTGGGAAGAGCTCTGATCCCTGGATTTGAACAGATCCCAAGGGAAATGGAAAGATCCAAGCCCAGGGTCAGCTCCAACTCACACAGAATCTTCATGAATGGATGAACCACACCCTAGGTTTGATTAACCTCAAACTGATGCTTGAAGGTCGAACCTGAATTACATGGTGTGAGAAACAACTGCTCACTTTGAAAATCTAAAAAGGTTCATTAAACCTTGACAAAAATACAACAAAGGACTGCATAAGGAAAAAGCTGCAGTGCTGGGAACTGCCCCTCATGCACACCACGTGGCCAGTTCATCTTCAGGCTGGATGCTCAGTCTGTTATACCCCTGGGGGCTGCATCAGCCAGCCCTGGCCCCTCCCAAAGTCTGTCAGTCAGCTCTTCTTTGCCATTTATCAGTGCAAACTGCTTTCCTGTCACTGCATTGGAGCTCAGGTGTTGCCCTGCCTCACCCCCTAAGCACCCCCAAGCTTTTCCATTCCCAGCTGCCCCATGCAAGGGACACCTGTGCAGCTCCTTTGTACCTGTGCTGGACAGCCCAGGCTGTGTGATGGCAACAACACAGGGGGAAAGGGAACTGTGGGGAGAACAGAGGGCATCTAAACCACAATAACATAACCATACATCACTAAAGCTTTTATTAATATTCACACAATCGTTATCCCTTGATTGTGAGAGCCAATCATCTCATTATCCATCTATAACATGTTGTTTGTGCCCTTTTTCTTTCCTCAGTCTTACAATCCAAAGTACATTCCCAGATTGTTCCTCTGTGGAACTCTTCACCACTTTTGCACGAGTAGATGGAATTTGCCATCTCCATTCAGGCAGATTTCTGTCCCAAACCAGCTCCCAGGGCAGATGAGCTGTGCAGGAGCCATCAGCAATTGCTCAGGCCTTGCCAGCACTGCTCACACCAGATGAGAAAAGCTGCTGTGCAAACTTCACTGTCCCCTCCTCCCACTAAAACTTCCTAAGAGTTAGATCCTTACAGGAAGTTTTGTTTCGGCTGGAAGGGTTTTCTCTAACCACAAACCTTAATCCAGCAATTATTTATCCATCTGCTTAGCTCCCACCAGCCCTGGCACTGAAGGAGCTTCTTCCTTGGCTTTCTCTGACTGAAGGATTTTTGGGAATTGATTGCTTGTTTTGGCCTGCAACATTTTTAGGAGCAACCAAAAAACAAAAAAAAAACCTGTTTACTGGAGAGAGATGAACAAAGGATGTTGATGAAATCCTGATGAATGTTTTGGAGCTGCATCAGAAATGTGGAAAAAGGGAATGCAACCCATCCTCAGGGCTGCAGCAGTGACTGTGGTGATGGTGTCATGGGCTGTGAGGGTTATTGAAAGAACAGGCAACACCCAGGCTGCTTTCACAGGCAGCTGTAAAATTAAAAAAAAAACCCATGTAATCACAACCAGCTGATGGTATAAATGGGAATACCACAGTATTTTTTTTAAATCTCATTTGTCTTTGTAATATTAGATTTCTATGAGACAGTCCTCCCAAGATATGTTTAATCAAGGGAAATGCAAGGCATTCTCTCATAACTCTAGTTTCTTATGCTTTTCCCACAATATTTAACATTGTGATTCATATGCTAATTAAAGGATTTGAGAATCTCAGGCAATCAGCCCATTAAAATGTCACTCATTTTCAAGGTGGCATTTTAAAACCAGACTCAGCATGAGAATGAGGTTTTTTTGAGGCAGGGAGACAGATGTCTGAGCGTGATTTAATCTTTTCTCCCCCTGTTCCAATGCCTAAGGGTGGGTATTGTGTCTCAGTGTTGTTTCTGCTTACAGTAGGTGTCTTACAGAGAATTTTCTATGACCTGTTGCAGCTTTCAGCATCACGACAGTGCCAGGTGCACCCCAGCCTTGCACTGCTCTCCCAGACTTGTGATCAAAGCTGAGCATGAAATGGGTTATAACAATCCCACACCATTTAGCCTGGGAAACTAATGATGAGCTCTGGGATTTTACTTCTTTTTTTTTCTTTAAGCTGTGAGATCCCACAGCCCATTACTCCGTGTTTTAGTGTGGTTTGATAATTGGATCAAACTGAGGCTGCATGTCTTGGGAGGGAAACAGCTTTTTAAAAATGGGAGTGCCCTCACAGCAGCCAATTTACAGGGGAAGTTTAGTGTCTGTTAATACAGGAGCCATGTAATGCCACAGGAGTGTCTGTACATGGAATTGTTCATCTCAGAGCTGCCTCTGAGCAGCAATAACAGCATCTGCCCCATGTGGGAGTTTGAGCCCATCAGGAGAAGCACTGCCATGCCCTGTTCAATTTTCCCATTTTAACAGCAGGTTTTTGCTGCAAACTTCTCTGTAAAAACATCTGAAGAGCAAGTTTACCTGCATGCCTGGTTGTCAGGGTCTCCAGCTGGTCAGAGTGACCCCAAGATGTGTTAGAAAGTCTCTTTTCCCAGCCTGGTGCTTGAAGAAGGAGTCAGAGCTCTTAATTTCTCGGTCTCAAGGTTGTTTATTGTATCTTATCTATAAATTCTTTCTCCTGTCCAGCTGAGGTCCATCCAGCAGCACAGACAGAGGCACTCTCCCTGGCCCTGGGGCAGTGTTTGCTTTTTATACTAAAAACTACGTGTACAATGTTTACAATTACTTTCCAATACCTATCACCTATGTTAGACAGTGAGCTTCTACTCTAAACCAATCTAAAAGTGCCAACATCCCAGCAGAAGATGGAGGCCAAGAAGAAGAAGGAGAAAGGCTGGACACGCCCAGATCCCTCCATCTTGCCCCCTGAACCCCCATTCTAAAAACCCCAAAATCTACTTTTTCACCTTGTGATAAATTCACTATCATTCTACTTAATTTGTCGTGGCTTGCAGATGCTCATCTAAGGTTGGTAACTTGCTCCATGGGTCATAATCAAAACCACAGGGGCACCTTGGGCTCCGTGCCAGGGTCTCTGAGCCCCTGGCAGGGGGCTTGGCCATCCTGGACAGCCAGAGGGATGTTCTGGGTTCTGACACCTGGTCTGTGGGATTAAGAGCCACACTCTGCTTTTATTCTCCTGTCATGCTGTAAAAATTTCTGTGAGAGAGCAAACAGAGAGGGCAAATCCTCTACCCCACTGACACAAAACCTCCCCTATTTGCCTGTTTCCCATCTCCTTGGCTTACCTGTGGCTATAAAACAAAGGATCAAGCCTGTCAGGGATGAGGAGCACTCACCTCCAGCCCACAGGAGGAGTTTATAGGACTCTTTCACTTACTTCATAATCATTCTAGTTTTATTCCCCCTTGCAGCCACCGTAGAAAATAAACTACCCAAACTCTAAAGGAGACTCATACAGAACCATCCAGCTGCTGCTCTGACTCCCAGCTCAAAGAAATTACTGCCCAAGAGGTGATTCTGGGGCCTCCTGAGCCCCCCTTCTGTATGCACCCCCTCTTCCACACAGCACCTTTGTCAATAGGATTGTTCAGTACCAGAAAAATACAGCAAGAACTTTCTGAAGTGTGCTTAAAATAAAAGAGCTTGGATGTTCCTTTTCTAGGCAAGACGGGAGAGCAGCAGGTGATCTCTCCTTTCTCTCAGCTCTCCAGGGCAGTGCCTAGGCAGAGATACAGTTTGGACTCTGAAAAAATGGGACCTTGGAGGTCTGTGTGTGAGTGCTGTGATGGCACAAAAACCCCAGTGTCAGGAAAATTAATCCACAAACACCAGAGATTTATATCCAAAAAGGAGACAGAGGAGTCCTTTTACTTTATTGGAATAAAGGGAGAGGCCATGGGGCATTCCCCTGGGGTCTCTCAAATTTTTGGAGGACTCAGACTCCTTTTTATCCCAATTCCCCAGCCTCTTTTCCCTTCTCTCTTTCCCCATTGGCTGAGGTACTTGAGAGGTACAGACTGCCCGGAATCCCTCTAATGTATAACCCTCCTTTTTCATTTTTAATTCTTATGGAATTCAGGGGTTTTTCTTCCCCATTGTTTCTTTCATCTTTCAATGTCTAATTTCATTTATCAGCAAACTTACAAAAGTTTATTTGTAAAAGCAAAGGTCTTTTCCCATTCATCAATCAGTGAAATCCTTCCCATTGTTTATCTCCCAGTGCTGGTTTTATCTACCAGCAGACCCACAGCTTGTTTGTAAAGACAAATCTGCTATTCCTCTCACCAGTAAATCATAATAATAAATTTAATAATCTGCCACTGGCTTCAAATCCCTTCTAGAGCGAGTCAGCAAGCCAGGGCTTCCCTCTCCTTTCAAACAATCCACATTTGTAAGGCACCTTGTGGTTTTTTGGATGCAAAACCCAACATTCCCGTTACCAGAAAATAAAAACTTGTGGCCAGTTTTTGGATGTCCCCATAAAGGAAGGAGCTGTAACCAACAGGTCAGACACTGAGGTGTAGCAAATCTGGCTCTTGGCTAGTGAGAAGTCAAAGTCACAGACACAAAAAAAGCTTTCTGCCTATTTTGGCAGGTAGTCAGGAATCACAGGTGTACTCAGGCACAAGCACACACATAAAGCAGCTATCTGCAGACAATTTTGTAACACCACTCTTGGCTCTGTTGCAAGACAAACAGAACCAGGAGGGTTTGGGAAGTGCAGACCGGTGTTGTCGCAGCCAACGTTTGCTGTAAAGGCTCTGAGGAAAAATCTGCTTTCCAAACTGTGTGGAAGCACAGTTACAGCCTGGCTGGCAGACCCAGCATATCCTCTGCCCTAAAGCTCCAAACTGACAGGGACTTGGAGCAGCTCTGTCATTTTATAAAAAAAAAAAAAAAACAAAAAAACAAAAAAACCAAAAACCCCCACTTGTTCTCTTGTTCTCAGCCCACTGATGGTGTTCTGGGCTCAGGATAGCTGGGACACACTCCAGGCTGGAAAATGGCATGAGAAAATCAACACAAAACCACATAAATCCTCCTCAGATTCGTGTGCCCAAGCCATGCCTTCTGGAATGCCCAGCTAGCAGCTGCCCTGGGTAAGCCCTGGGAGCCAATTTGTCCCTCAGTGCTGCTGCTGCCGCTTCAGGGCTGGCAAAATTACATCTTGTAATTCAGGGCATTGCCAAAACACACCTGAAGCACCAGCAGGCTTGGGGCACTAACCCCCTCTCTGGGAAGGTGCAAAGATTTCCCTTTTGATGGGCAAATTCCCCACCAAACAATCCCAAAAGCCCAACAACCAACACAAACTTGAGAGCTCGAAATTTCATTTTCTTTACTGAGCAAGCCCCAGCTAAATGAAATGAGCATTCAGAGCAGTGCTTATGTGTTTGAGTTATTATTTCCCTTCCAAAAAAAATAATTAATTCATTTCAGGCAGAGTTATATTAACAAACAAACCCCTAACATGCCTAGTAGAAGTGTTTTCTACCACTTTTCCTTGCCAGGCTTTGAAGCAGCCATGGAAATTCATGGTTGGGGCTGGGATCTCTGGAGAGTGCTGGGCAGCAAAGACATGGCTAAGGCACAGGGAGCAGGTTAAACACCACCAAACCCCGCTCACACTGGGAATTTGGTGTTTCCCCAGTGGCAGCTGCCCTCCCACCACTCCCCAGAGCTGCCCAGGGCAACTGGACCCACCGGTGCCTCCAGGACTGGCTGCTGGGAGGTGAGTTCTTATTGTAGGAGAGAGCTGAAGAAATGTGTTCCTAAAGGTTATGGGGTCAAAGGTCTAAAAAAATATGTTCCTAAATGTTATGGGGTCACAGGTGTAAAATATATATTCCTAAATGTTATGGGGTCACAGGTCTAAAAAATAAAATGTTCCTAAATGTTATGGGGTCTAAACCACCATGTCCTCCTGACAGCTCACCGGGGCGGCGTGTGTGTCGCAAAGGACAATTTCATTTCTTCATTCCTTTTCTTCTTCATTTTTCCTCCCCCTCACCCAAGATTTGATCCTCCTCCTCTGTCGCGGACATTTCTTTTATGAAAAATCCATTTTAGGATTTTTCCT
>NW_005054438.1:1010780-1032198 GCF_000277835.1 Geospiza fortis | reverse complement strand
ATATATATATATATATATCATAAAATAATAAATCAAGCCTTCTGATCATGGAGTCAACATTCTCGTCTCTCACCTCACCTGAAAACCCTTGTGACCACTGTCACACTCCTCCTCCTGCCTGCTGTGTGTGTTGCCAAGGGCAGATCTCCAGGGCAGTGACTCCTCCCAGCTCCTCTGCCTGCAGAGGACACATCACCCATTTTAGGGTTGTTGAGCCAAGGCTGTGTCATCCAGAGGCAGGGAGATCCTGGCTTGCAATGGACAAAAAGTACAGGAATGTCCCCTTTATTTACAGTCTTTCATTTTATCCTCCCAGCTGTGTCATTTCTCCACCCTGCAGGGTGATTTACTCCTTGACCTGTGCTTCAGGCTGCCTTTTCCACCCATGCAGGAAGCATCAGGTGCTGCCTGATGGCTGCAATTCCACAGAACAGAGCTAGGACAGCTCATCCAGCTTCATCCATTGGCATCTGCATGCAAAAGGCAGAAAAAAATTGCATTTCTAAGCCTACATTTTTATTTATGTATTTATCTAACTGTTTCTACTGAGGAGAAAATTGTGAGCACTCAGCAGCTCCCACAGCTTTGAACTGCACTGAATTACAGACATTCACATGGCTTCACGTAGGTGTTCCACAAATCCAGGCATCTTTTGCATGAAAATACCTAAAATTAAATTGAAAAGGTTACAAGCTGATTAGTATTAAAAGCTTGCACCAGTTAGCATGGTACAGCTCTTTCTTTCAAATATGAACTGAGCAGGCTAACTCAGGGTGTTTACAACTTCCAATGCTGAGATTAAGTCCATTATTTCCAGTGCAACAACCTTGTGACACCTCTGAATTTATCTCCAGGACAAAGGGCTTTTCTCATCCCAGTCGTTAACATTTAACCAGGGAGACAATAATCCCTCTGCAAGACACATTGTACATGGAGAGGGCTTCCATGGCGTGACTTGCAGGAGGAACTCCGAGTTTGCAGAGTGAGAATGGTGTTTGCAGACTGTAAAAGTGAATAACAACCTTTATTCACATTGACATTCTTTCAAAAAAAGAACCGAGTCCTGTGCTTTGCTTCATGATGGATTTATTACTCCATACCGTGGGGTCAAAATCAAAGCCTCTTTGCCAGATGGGGTTTGCCTGAGGTTTTTAAATTTTATTTTTGAGCCCAGTCTTTTTCAGAGCTCAGCAAAAAGTTCATTTCAGCACCCTGAGTCATATCAAAATGTGCTCTCTGAATGTGCATTTACCCAGGGCAGTCTTCCTGAAGCTGCAGGCTGGTGCCTGCAAGAAGAGCCTGGAAAATGAGCTTGTCTGAGAGCACAGCAGGGCAGATGGAAGTGCCTGGATGAGCTCAGGGTGTGGGGCACATGCTGCCCTTGCTGCCCTGTCCCAGCTGCTGCCTGTGGATGCTCTGTGCTCTGGGGCTCCTTCCTTCCTCCCTTGCCCAGAGGAGGAGGAGGAGGAATCACTGTCTTGGGGTCTCTAGCTGCTCAGAGTGACCCCGAGATATGTTAGAAAGTCTCTTTTCCCAGCCCAGCTCTTGAAGAAGGAGTCAGAGCTCTTCATTTCTCAGTCTCAAGGTTGTTTATTGTATCTTATCTATAAAATTCTTTCCCCTGTCCAGCCGAGGTCTTCTCAGCAAGACAGTCCAAGGCACTCTGCCTGTCCCTAGGGAGGTGTTATCTCTTTATACTAAAATCTACATGTACAATATTTACAATTACTTCCCAATACCTATCACCTATGTCAGACAGTGAGCTTCTACTCTAAACCAATCTAAAAGTGCCAACATCACCCAGAAGATGGAGGCCAAGAAGAAGAAGGAGAAAGGCTGGACATGCTCAGATCCCTCCATCTTGTCCCCTGAACCCCCATTCTAAAAACCCCAAAAAATCTATTTCACACCCTGTGATAAATTCACTATCATTCTACTTAAACTGTCATGGCTTGCCATTCTTCATATAAGGTTGGTAATTGTTTGTTCCAAGGGCTAAATCAAAGGCACACGGGTCTTGGGCTCTGTGCCAAGGTCTCTGAGCCCCCTGGGCAGGGGCTGGAGTTCTCCAGGGCAGCCAGAGGAATTTCCTGGGTTCCCACATCACTGCAGGCATTAAAGGAGATCTGCAGCCAAACCCTTTTGCCATTTCCCTCAGTGCATAGCATGAGGATTTTGATCTGCAGGACAGGGAGCTGATGCTCCAATCTGCATTCCAGCAAGGGCAGTGCCTTTAAAGAGTGACAGGACAAGGGGAAGTGGCTTCAAACCATAAGAGTTAGATTAGAAATTAGAAATAAATCCATCCCTGTGAGGGTGGGCAGGCCCTGGCACAGGTGCCCAGAGCAGCTGTGGCTGCCCCTGGATCCCTGGCAGTGCCCAAGGCCAGGTTGGACACTGGGGCTTGGAGCAGCCTGGGACAGTGGAAGGTGTCCCTGCCATGGCAGGGGGTGGGACAAGATGATCTTGAAGGTCCCCTCCAACCCAAACCATTCTGGGGTTCTGTTTTAGGCTCAGGAAGGGCACTGGGGTCCCTCCTGCTGCAGCCCCCAGGGCAGCTGAGCCAGGGGGACACAGGACACTGACACCCTCACCTGCACCTCTGTGTAAAGGATGAAACTGAGGGCTGGGCTGGCTTTAGCCAGGAGCAAAGTGCCAGGCACTGCTGTCAAACACCAGAACCAGGTCACCTGCACTCCAGTTAAATGTCTCCATGCTGCTGGTGTGTCTCTCAAGGTGCAGCACAACCTTTAACAAAAGTTTGGCAGTTCCATTTGCACACTGATTTGCAGACCAGGCTCATTGGACAAAATTCCAGCCAGAGATTCATGGGTGCAGGAGGCCCAACAGGTGGATTCCTGCCAGGTGATGGCTGCAGGAAAGACATCAGGCATGATTTTACCTCCTCCTGCCCAAACTCAGGTTTATCAGCTGGCATCAGCCCCAGCCATGTCCCACACTGCCCAAAGATGAAACCTTTTATCTTCTCCACCGTCTCATTTTTTCAGCATTATAGTATCAGCTACTCCAGTCCATTAAGAGCCTCTTTTTAGCCCATCTAAACGTATTCTCATGTAAGGAAAAGCAGCATAATAACACGGACATGTATAAGAGCCTGACATTTCTTTTCATGCTGGTACATACTGTTCACAAAGTCCCAGAAGAATATTAATGTCTGTCTTTACACAGGTGAAGGGGACTAATCATTTGAAAGGACTCCCCATCTCTGAGAGCTGTTTCATTATCCCTTCACAGAACACATTGAAATCCTTCACATGACACCCACATCAGTCTCCCCACTCCCAGCTGCACAACCACTGCTCTAAAGAATTGCCAAGGGAGGATCAAAGAAGAAAATTGCACAAAATTTTTAGATTATTTTTATCCTCGAGGAGTTAGCGGGGTGGAGAGGATAATAACCACTTTTCTCTGTGATTACATGGTGCTGGCAGTAAATTCTGCAACTATCAAAAGCTACTGATCACTTCCAACACCTCTGCCAGGAATATGAATCCATAAGAAAAGTACATCAGCCACCCAGCCCTGAGTGGTTCCACAGGCAGAGCCACCAGAAAGACAAAAAATCCCCTAAAACCACAGCAGCTGAAATGGAGCCACAGCTCACCCTCTCAATGTGACCGTGTTCACAGGGGTTCAAAGGATGAGGGAAGAGATGAGGATTTGACTCCATGTTTCAGAAGGCTGATTTATTATTTTATGATATATATTACATTAAAACTATACTAAAAGAATAGAAGAAAGGATTTCATCAGAAGGCTAGCTAAGAATAGAAAAAGAAGGAATGATAACAAAGGTTTATGTCTCAGACAGAGAGTCCAAGCCAGCCGGACTGTGATTGGCCATTAATTAGAAACAACCACATGAGACCAATCACAGATGCACCTGTTGCATTCCACAGCAGCAGATAACCATTGTTTACATATCATTCCTGAGGCCTCTCAGCTTCTCAGGAGGAAAAATCCTAAGGAAAGGATTTTTCATAAAAGATGTCTGCAACACCCTCAATACCAAGTCCACCATAAAGTTTTTCCAGTATTTTCTTCCTCCATATCAAGCAGAGATTTACCAGTTGGCAATTTTACAACAATCACAGATGTGATTATTATTGATAGTAATGGTCTCTGCTGTGAATCATCCCAAATGGGTTTGGCTCAAGCTGCAACTTTGACCTCAAATCTGAGACTAAATCCCTCAAATCTAAACCCTGCTCCTTCAGTCTGGCTCTAGCAGCACTTGCACAGTGCTGATCCCCATGGCTCCACAAAACTGTCACATTGCTCTGGGAGTCTCTCAGTTTAAAATTCATCCACCTTTCTCCAGGAGACAGATCCCTGCCAGGATAAGATGGGAATGGCTGTCTCCTTTTCCTAGGAGAAGCAGATGACATTAATTTTATTTCCATTTCTAATCCTGCATATTACTTCCTCTGCAAGAAAGCCTCAAACCATGGAAGCCACAAAGTGCTGGGCAGGCTGCAGTTGGGAAGTTGTCCTGGTTTGAAAAGGAAGTGAGTTTTTTGGGAGTTTGGTGGTCAGAAGTGAAGCACAGTTCCTGCCTCAAGGAGCTGAGCACATAACCCAAAAAGGGACATTCATGAACTCCAGAGGTGCAAGCACATAACCCAAAAAAGGGACATTCATGAACTCCAGAGGTGCAAGCACATAACCCAAAAAGGGACATTCATGAATCCCAGGGGTGCACTGCATGCCCCAGGGCAGGGCAGCAGATGATGGCAGTGCTGGAGTTCTGCAGGGACAGCAAACTCCTCCTCCCACCTCAGTCCTTGTGCAGGTGCTGCTCTGAACCTCTGGGTGAACACAGTGCTGATCATCTGAGAGTCAGGAAAGTCACCAGCATGCAGAACCCAATCAGTAAAACACTAATTACATTCCTCCAGAGAGAAGCTGACAGTGCAAAGCCATTTGCACTTTTTGTTTGTTTGTTTGTTTTGGGGGGGGGGGGGAATTGGGGTTTTTTGGTTTGTTTTTTGGGGTTTTGTTTGGTTGGGGTTTTTTGGCTGAAGTTTCTTGCTTGGTTTTTTAGGGGGTTTTTTGGTTTCTTGTTTTTGGGGTTTTTTTTGTTTTGGTTTTTGTTTTTTTAGCTTGGTTTTTTTTGGTTTTGTTTTGTTTTTGGTTGGTTGGTGGGTTTTTTTTTGGCTGAAGTTTCTTGCTTGCTTGGCCTGTGGCAGGGGCAGTGATGGCTACAGTTTGTTTCTCCTGTTGTAGCTCAGGAATGATTTGCTGGTTGCTCAACTCCTCCCCATGGCAGGGTGTGTGAGGACTGATGCAGCTCCTCGACAGGCAGACAGACAGACAGACAGAATCCTGCTTAGACACTCTACAGAAGGGATCTGCTCACTTCCAAGAGGCTGAAACCCCAGCTCCAGGAAGACTTTCCCTTCCTGCCCTAGATCCCTGTGTTCCCCTGAGCATTCAGCTCCTCTGATGAGTTTAAACCAGCATAATTTAGATATGGTTTCCTCATGAATTAGTCATTTTATTGTAAGTGGATGAGCTGGGCTGGGAACACTGTGCTCAGCCCAGCTGAGTGCCAGGAGCCCATTGAACTCACAAAGCAAAGAACCCTGGGGTGAGACCAGGCAGCCTCTGCCACCCCAGGAAAGGCTTTTCCTCTACATGGGGTGTGCTTTACTCACCACACGTGATTTCCCTGGAAATCAATGCCCAGTGCTGCCTGGGGAGCAGGGCAGAGTGTCACCACAGGTCACTCTCACTCCCAGGTGAGTCAGGGCTGGGTAATTCAGTGCCCATCACAGGGGTGGTGCAGCCCTGTCTGCCCCAAGAGGAGCTGGCTTTGCTCTGTCAAGGCTAAAAACGAGCAGTTGGTGCTCACTAGGGCTGAATTCCCTTTGTTTGGAGGTTTAGAAGGATCTGACTCAAGCAGGGTAGAGGGGCTGAGCGTGTGTGTTTGGGTGGGTGCATTGTCATCTTATTGCAAAAGTTACATACCTTCTGTGATTTCTCATGGGCAGCTCCTCACAGCACAGCCAACAAACTCCAACTCTCTCCTCACCCAGCTCACCCACTCTTTTATAGCACTCATCCTCACTGGACACAGCTGTGGCCTGTTAAGGGCAGGCCTGTTCCTAATCTTTGGTGATTAGCACAGCTGCAACTCCTCAGGGGGGAGATTGCCTTCTGCACTATCTTTATTTTCTTACATTCTATCCCCCCACATGTGTGGTGTGCTGCAGGTGGACAGGAGCTCTCTCTGGGCAGGGGCTGGGCAGGGTTTGGCAGCTCAGGGCTGCAAACTGGGTGTTCCCCCAGCTCTGGAGCAAAGCCTGAGGGCAGCTGGGCTTCTCTGGCATCTGCTTCTGCAAATGTCCCCGTGGCTTAGAGCTGGCCAGGGTGGGATCAGCTCCCAGGGACAGTCCCTGACGCCCTGCCTCTTGTCCAGGGGCAGGAAAACACCACAGAACACTTTGAGAGGAATAGTGGGTTTGTCTTTACAAACCAGCTGTGGGTCTGCTGGTGGATAAAACCAGCGCTGCGAGATAAAAGAAACAATGGGAAGGATTCCACTGATTGATGAATGGGAAAAGATCTTTGCTTTTACAAATAAGCTTTAGGTTTGCTGATAAATGCAATTAGACATTGAAAGATGAAAGAAACAACGGGGAAGAAAAACCCCTGAATTCAATAAGAATTGAAAATGAAAAGGGAGGGTTATACATTAGAGGGAAATCTCTGGTATCAGGCGTTCTGGGCAGTCTGTGTGTGTGTGTGTGTCAGGACTGTCATGTGACAGCCACGAGATTCTGGGCAGTGGAGTGCTTGGCAGATTCAGTTTAGATGGAAAGTAATATAATGAAATATAGTATAGAATAATATAGTATAATAAAGTAATTAATTAGCCTTCTGATAATGGAGGATGGAGTCCTCCTCATCATTCCTCCTCCATCGGGGGCGAAAATATCCACTGTAGCTGTGATTAATTCACACGTGGATTTATTTCCCTTCTGTTACCTCCACAACGCTGCTGGGTTTCCCAGCAAGCACAACAGAATCTGAGAGTGAAAAAAACCTCTTGCTTTTTGATTTAATCAACTTGTTTCCAGTGCCTTCCTGAATATATCCACTGCTTATTTACAGGAAATGAAAATGTAGCAGCTTTTCCATGCCTGACACATCCAAACAGAGCTGCTACACCTGAGTGCTCTGAGTGTTCAGGGGTCTCTGCAGCTGCTAAGGTGAAACAGGAGGATTTCCCTCTTTTTATTTTTTCTTTTTATTGTAGATTGTACCTGTGCTGAAACTTCCTCCTGGCTGCACCATGGAGAGGAGAGAAGGGACAGAGTTTGATTTGATATGACTACTTTTGACCAAAAATCTTTGAAATCTTATTTAGGTGGCTTTACACTGAGCAGAGGGATCACTGGGGTCTTTTGTTCTAATTGGCCATGGGTTGGGTTTTTTTGTCACCTTGGGGTTTTGGAGATCTTTTTTTGTTTTTAATGAAGGTGGTGGCAATAGAGGGAAAAGGCTTAAATCCAATTTTAAGGCTTAAATTCTATTTTATGATGTAATGGCCAAAATCCCTGTGCCTCTCTATTAAAACAAGCGGGTAAAAGCTGCTCTTCCCCCTAAAGAAACTGTCACAGATTCCAGGGAAGCTGAGAAGTACCTGCTGATTTATATTGCTCTTGCTAGAAGTTGCATGACACAGAACAGTTCTGCCTTGTTTACAAAACAGAATTTCCCAGTACAGCATTCCAGAAGTTGCAGTACATGCAAATCTTAGAGACAGTGACTAAATACTACAATCATTATTTCCTTGAAGATAGGAAGTTTTCACTTTTAAATTGCTGGTTTATTTCCTGAATACTGTTGGCTTTAGAGGCAATGATGAGTTATTACTTCAGGTAAAACTAAATGCACATAGATAATAATATGAATTCTTCCACAGGCCAGGAAACGGAAAAAAATCAGAGTAATATTGCTTTTAATTTGATATAGCTGGTGTGTCACATTCTGCTCTTCTTGAGCTTTGAAATATTAGAAAGCAAATGAAGCACTGCTATGTGAAATATTGCAGTGATAAAGGGGAAATGTCAACAGAGACATCCAAGACATCCAGCACTGTAAAAAACTAACCAGAATTTACATGGGATGCTGCCATCTTGATGCTGATGAGAAAATGCAGTAACACAGCTCTTATTTTAAAGCACAAAATGCTGGTGGGTTGCAGCACAGCTGCAAAGGCAGTGGATCAAGCTGCAAGCCTGAAAACCTGCACAGATGGAATGCCAAAAATGGATGCTTTAATTGTGTTTTCACGTTGAATATTGTGTTTCATAACTGCCTACCTCCTGTAGTCACTTCAGAAAGGATTAACAGCACATACTGTGTTTTCTTTATACTGTGTTTTCTTTAACACAAGGCATGGGAAACTCTAAAGTGCCAACCTGTGCTGCTCCCTGGACATTTCACAGGAGTGAGATTGTCCCTTTCTCCCACAGAGGGTGAGGAAGTGAAGGCCATGTGCAGTATGCAGAATAATTCCTTTCCCAAGTACAAATGAAGCTTAAGCCAAAGGGTGATATAACAGCAAGATACAACACATGGTGAGAATTTTGTGTTAGAAAGAAGTGTGGGTCCATGAATAGTTGGGGTTTTTTGTTTCATGGCGAGTTTCTTACACTCACACACACACATATATATATACACACATAATATTATATAGTTATATATTTATAGTTATATTTATATATGTTAATATATTTATATATTGTTATATTTTATATATTTATATATTGTAATATTTATTTTTTTATTTCTACATATATCCATATATATCCATATGTTTTATCCTTAGATCCATATAGATATGCATATCTATCCATATATATGTATATTTATCCATATATATTATACATATTTATTTTTATATATGTATGTATATATACACATATATATATAGATGTATTATATATATTTATATATACACATGTGTGTGTGTATATATATATATATACATATATATACATATATATATATATATATATAGATAGATAGATAGATAGATATGAGTAGGTCTGGCAGTCCAAAATCAGAATTTCTATGCCAGATAAGACTATTAAATTCTTATTATCCCTATGGCAACATGCAGAAACACTACATCCTGCCTGCAGGTGTAAGTGTCATAAATCTCAGAGAGGTGAGGAGCTGTACAAAGCTTTCCATGGGGATCTGGAGCCCGGCTGTTGACAGAAGCTGGGGAGGCTCCATGGCTGAGTTCAATTTGCTTCTACCTGTATTTGCTTCATGCTGATTCTCTGGAGTTAACTGCCTCCACCCAGCTATAAAGAGTTGTTTGAACTCAATGTTGAATTAAGCAACAACAGCACCCAACTCCCATGCCCAGTGCCCTGACTCTAATAAATTTTCCAGAAGCTGTTCACAGTCAGGGCTATAAGTGCTGGTTAGGAAATGAGGGGCAGCCACTCCTCTGGATGTTCAGGTCATGCCCATGGGCATATCTACCTGTGCAAACACACCCATTACTTCTATTAATTGAAAAGGAGAGGGAAAATAGAATATTGAAAGAAGTATTGTGTGCAGTAGTGGGGGATAACCTGTGCAAATACATTTAAAATCAATATTTAATTCTCTTTCCAGCCTCTGCATCCACAGCTATTGACAAATCACGTTGTGCTTTCCCCTCACCACACTCCAAGTCACCCTGGTCTGCTTTCACACCAATGACAGTAAAAGGTTTTAAAATCATAAAATTCGGGGAATTAGAAAGAAGCTAGACTTGGTGGGGCCCTGGAAAAATGTTAAAAATAGACTCTGAAAATGTTAGGCTTTGTGTTTGCCAGATCATGTGAAATTGCACCTGCGTAAGCAGTATATGATAATTGATATAATTGTTAGATGTGATGATTGTTTAGTAATTAAATATAATTATTGTTTAATCATAAGAAGAATCATGAGAAACTATGTTAGAAGTTTGAGGGGGACCACAAGGAGCCCATGCTTGGATGAAGTCTATGTATACAACAGAACAATATAAGTTTAATAATTAACATGAAAGTTATATAACGATAGAATATAAAAATATGTTCATCCTGAACCCATGTTGGAGTCAGATTTGGGTTTGTACCCCTGACAACAGAGCTCTTCAATAAAAGCACCTCCATATGATCATTCTTGTGATTATGTGTTTCTGAATGCTAACACCAGGACTGATGGCAGCAGGGACAGGCAGTAAGAGTTAAACCCACAGGGTGGTTCCTCCTCAGATCAAAGCACTCCACACAAAATAGTTCAGCAAAGAAAGCTGAGGCAGATTTTGGAGTGCACTGAAATTGGCAACAACTTTTTATTAGCCTGGAGATAAAGCAACTGCATTGTATTGGGGTTTTTCTTTTTAAAGAAAGCAGTATCTTTGTTTACAGGCATTTTTGTTTATAGAACAAGCTTGTTTTCAAAGTTTTCTTAAAAATGTAAGGACTGTTCCAAAGCATAGTTCCGGGCTGCATTTGATTAGGGTTCCTTCCTGCTATGACAGATAAAATGTCACTCTGCTCAACTATGTGCTGGTCAAGGGGGTTTTGGTGAAATCCCAGCAACAGGAGTGGGAAGGATCGGTTTTGGTTTGAAATAATGAGGAAAACAAACACCTTTTCCCCTACATGCATTTTTAAAAGCTCCTTGGACTGTCAGTGCTCTGGAGAGAGGCAAGGGAGTTGCTCAATCACCACAAAAAGCTCCAGTGCAGTGTGGGGTGAACTTCTGTGGCCTACAAATATTCTTGGAATGGTTTGAGGGTTTCCAGTCCTGCTATAAAACTACACCCTCATTGACCTATTCCCTTTTGCCAGGCACACAGACAGGCCTTGGTTCAAGTTCAGAAAATAAACACAAGCAAGTGACTTCAGGTTTAACCACTAGAAATAAATAGTTCAAATTCCAGGGAAAGGAGTGCTGTCTTCCTCTCTGCAGCAGTGGTATCCACTCCCTTTTAATGCTTTGTGTTTTCCAGTTAGACAAGGCAGATAGGAAAACATCTAAAAGAAGGATTTAGACCTTCCTTTCTCTGATCACTTTGCACAGAGCCCTTCAAAGCAAAGCCCAGGTACACATGGTCTCACAACTGAAGCTCAGGAGCTGCTGTGTGCAGAAAAGGAAACATGAAATGGAATGGGAAAGGAGAACTTGCAGGAAGAAGAACAAAAAGGTTTGAGCCATCTGCCAGATATCACATCTCATGTCACTCCCACACACCACAATCTGTCATGAGTTCAAGTGTTGGAAGAAAATTTGGGTTTCTTCCAGGAGAGCAGCAGGGTGAGGATCACAGGAGTGCCTGAAGCCAGTGGAGATCACTGTCAAGGTCTATCCTGTGCTGGGGAAAAATATCCCTCACAGGAAGAGGAATTGTCATGGCAGCCTCTGATCCTTCAGAAGTTTAATATTGACATACAGGATCTGAAACCAACCACTGAAGGCAGTTACCTGTGTCCTCCTCAGATTTTCCTCCAGTGAGAAAATGGGTTGCAAGTGACCCAATACAGGCTCCTGCTGCAGATTCAAATTTGTTAAGAAATGCTCAAGTTTGCATGGTGTCTGCAAGCTTCATCATGGGGTCATTTGTTTTTCACAGCTAGCAAAAGATCTAGTCAGAACTTTTTCCTCCTGCCCTGTCTGGTTCACAGGCAGTGTGAATACAAGCCTGTTTCTGGTGGTATTTTGCAGAATCTGCACACCAGCAAACTCTACTCCTAAATAAAAGCTACACTCTGAGGCTGAGCTTCCTTAAATGCTTCCCCAGCTGCTTTCCCTAGAGCCTCTCTTCAATTAAATAACACAAGAACCACCAAGTTTTAAAAGCCAAGCCACCACATCTACCCAGTATCAAAGTACTTCAGATGGCAGCTTCTCACCCCTTCCTGAGACCCAAGAAAAATCCTCCTCACCAGTGCTGCACCACTGCACTGGCTGTTCCAGGTACAGCCCAGCAGGTTTTCACCCCACACCTTCCCTCAGAAGACTGAAATTACAGGGTTTTCATCCCAGCATGGCATTTCTGTGAACTACCAAGAAATTTGCCTACTTGTTGCTGAGCTCTATTATTGACATTCAGCATCTTCCACAGGAGAAGGAGAGAAGCTGTCAGCAAACCAAGGAGCTGGACCCCACATCTGCATTTGAATGCAAAAATTCTCTGTGTCCAGACACTCCAGAGAGAACCACTCACAGTGCACAGGTTAATTCTCAGTATTTTTAATGGACTGTACAGGTTTCCACACCTGGTTTTGTGAAGGACATGATATTCCACATGAACATGACACCATCTGGCAGATGAACACATCTTCTGCCCCCCTGATGAAGCAACAAGTGGCCCCACAAGGCTGTCACTGATAACTTCTCAAGAAGATGTATCTCTTGGATAATTAAAATGGAAAAGTTCTCGATGAAAAAAGCAGGATGCACTCCAAATTTTGCTCCCAGGCCTCTGGAATGATTTTCACAGACACCAGTATGATCATATTGCAATGGAAGGAGCTTCCAATAGCACAATGTTGACTGACACGTTTTACTTTTACGTTGCAGCATACAAAATTAACTTTTGCACTTCTTCCTACAGAGATATTCCACAAGTAGGAAGTAATGGATTAGAAGCTAGGCAAAATCCCAACCATATGAACCATATGAACCAAAGTTAAAGGATAAAAACAGAGAAGGCAAAGTCTCAGCTAAAATCTCTCATACCCAGCAAGAATTTTTTCTAGACTCCCTTTCCCATACCCAGGCACACTAAGTTAGTTACATTAACTAACAGACTTTTAAAAAAAAGTTTAAAAAAACCCCAAAACAACCCAAACCAAAAGTAATAAAAACAAAGTTGCATCCACTTTAATCAGCATGTTTCCACCTGAAAAAAAAGCCTGAACACAGTAGGCAAAAAGAACATCCTGTTGCAAGGAAAAGAGCATCTCCAATATTCATACAACATGCATCAGAGATTCACAGGACTGAGCCACTGTATTCTGCTAGAAAGTTTAGCTATGTTGTAAATGCTTTACTTGCTGCAAACAGGATATTGCCATATCAGCCTGCCTGAAAACCTGAATAAAATTTTAAACCAGTCCTTTTGCATAATTCATTTCTCATATAAAAACAGTCCACAGTTGGATCACTTCCTTTCCTCAAGGCAAAGATCACAAAGCTCACAGCAGTCATAGTGATGGCTCTTCAGTCTTCATCTTTTTTTTGGCCTGTCCACTGGAACCATGCTGCAGATCCTGCTTTTTCTTCTTCTGCTGCTGTAACCTTTTCTCCTTCCTCTGCAGGTACTCATCCATGTTATCGAAGGAGGCCTTGTACAGGTGGCTGTAGTAGCTCCCTGCACCAACAAAACCTGGAGTTGGGCAAAGCAAGGTGTTTAATTAACAGAGCTGTTAATTCCCTCAGAGGTCTCATAGATGACTTCCTGGACTGTAATTTTAGATAGTGGCATTCCAGTTCATTTACTGTGGTCTATCCACTGTATCAGCTTTCCAATATCTCAAGGGGCTCCAGGAGAGCTGGAGAAGGATTTTCACAAAGGCAGGTAATGACAGGACAAGGAGGAATGGCCTTAAACTGAAGGTGGGCAGATTTAGATTAAATATTGGGATTCTTGACTGTGAGGGTGGTGAGGCCTGGCACAGGGCCAGAGAAGCTGTGGCTGTCCCTGAATCCCTGGAAATGTCCAAGGCCAGGCTGGATGGGGCTTGGAGCAACCTGGCATAGTGGAAAGTATCCCTGCCCATGGCAAGGGGATGGAATGAGATCATCTTTAATGTCCCTTCCAACCCAAACCACTCTGTGATTAAATATCAACATTTACACTGTGTAAGCCTGATTTGTGTTGGCAAGCACCTGTTCAGCATTCACCAGCCAGGCACAGCCTCCATAAATTCATACAGAGTCAAGCAGCTCACAGTGAAGCAAAGAGAGGCCACAGCTCTCCTCACACACTGGACACTTGCAAACTTCAGGGTTTCTGTTTTTCAGCTGTTGAAGTTGCTCCCTCAGACCCAAGCACTAAAAGGGAGTTGACACCTAACTCTGCTTAGCTGGATTTTCTCCTAGAGTATTAACTTCAAAGAAGAACAAAGGAGCAGATTTCAAATAGTCATGTTCTACAGCACATAGATTCCCAAGCATTTGTTCCAATGTTCCACCTTCTGTGAATTCAGGGTAATATTCCTCACAGCATCCCCAAGACTGCAGGTTTAGATGAGTTTAGCAGGGAACGAACTGCTATCCAAAAATCCCTCCTCAGATTGTTTCTGTAGGGAACACACAATGAGACCAGCTGGCTTGGTCCATATTTGTAACAAATTGTTGGAATGGCACTTGACAAAGCCAGTTATCTCCAGTTCTCATCTTTTCCCACTTACCAAAATTCACAATCTTTAAAGGACAAATGAAGAGAAATCCAGTACCTGCAAAGGTCTGGTCCTGAAGCTGTGTGCTACTCCACAGAAACCCACATACAGCATCCCCCTGTTTCTTGGTAGACCAACAAATCAAGTTTCCCTCTGTGGTACTCAGCAATGCTCAAGCTTTCACTGTCAGGGGTGTTGCACTCATAGAGGCTTTACTGGCCTCTGGCCCTGGGAGAAATTGCATGCTGCCAGTTTGAACAGCCATGCTGCTCTCCACCTTATCAGTCTGCACTAAATCCTTTCCTGGGATCAGTTACAGCACAATGCCAAAGAAGGGGGAATTGCTTCAAACCGAGAGTGGGTTTAGATTCAACATTAGGAAGAAATTCTCCCCTGTGAGGGTGGTGAGGCACTTTGAACAGAGAAGCTGGGGATGCCCCATCCCTGGAAGTGTTGAAGGCCATGCTGGATGAGGCTCTGACCAACCTGGACTAGGGGAAGGTGTCCCTAACAAGGAGTTGAATTGGGTTGTCTTTAAAGTTCCTTTCAACCCAAACCATCCTGGGATGCTGTGATACTGCCAGATTAACCATTGCATCCTAAATCCTACAGAAACCGCAGACAGGTGAGAAAAGCTTATAAAAGGACAATATGCAGGGATTGGGACTGAATACAATGTAATAATCACTTGTTTCAGAAGACATAACTCCCTTTAAAGCACTAATTATGCCCTGGAATAAGTGCTCATCAAGTGAGCCTCCCCTTACTAATTAACACTAATGAACCCTGTCATGTGAGCTGTGCTCCTTTCCCAGCTGCAGATGAGCTGGTGACTGAGTTTCCACGTGCTGATTATGCCCAGAACCTCTCCCCCTGCCTGCTCTCTCTGCTCCTCTGTGCTCATTTCCACTCAGCCCTCATCCTCCTAATTATCTGCCTGCCTGTAACTATCAAGTCTGCAACATCTCCATGCAAACATCTTTCCAAAGAACACCTGACTTACAAAGACTGCACCACCTTAATTACAATTTAATGACCAGCTTAATGACAGCTACATGCTAAACCATCCAGTACCAGATATTAAGGAGACTTTACACCAGACTGAACATTTCTGCAGCTCTTCAATCTTTACATTTGGCCACCATGAACTGACCATAACACTGGTGGGAACTGTACCATGGTTTTGAAGGAAGATTCCAGTCTCCCAGCAAAGTGCAGGATAGAAATTTCTATGACTGAAGTTTCAATACATAATTGGTATTTTAGCACATGCCACAGCCCTTCTCTACCCTGCAGCCACAACCACTGCTATAGTTTCAGCTGGGTGTTTTTTGTAATACAAAAAATCCTGGAAACATAGGGTGAGTCTGAATGAGGAAACCAGGCATTATTTTTCTGACAGAGACTGGGAGTGGGGCAGGAAGCAAGAATAAAAGGAGCCAGCCAGACACTTAGTAATGTCATCTGTTGTCCCATCGAGGGTCACACCTTCCAGTCACATCAGGCTCCACATTCTGCCCTGCCAAGGTGGACCCAACAGCCCATCTTTACAGCAGAGCTGTTCCATCCTGACTGTCTCCACTGTACCTGTGATAAAGTCTCACACCCAGGCAGGAGACAAGACAACAAACACCAGTTTTTGACACCACAGCAGTAAGACAGACTCCAGCAGCTCTGCCAGAGGCTGTTTTGATGCATCCCTGTGATAAGGAGTCTATGGAAAAGTTATAAGGCTGCAATTCAGCTCTAAATATCTCCATGGTTCTGTGATAACACAGCCCTCAACACACTTCATTATCTGCACTGACTTCCACACCAGACAGAATGATGAAACTGAGAAAAGACTGAGTGACTTCAAGAGCCAGCTGAACTGACCTGAACTCCAATCTTGTTCTAAATTTTATGCTTCAGCTGTAAAAACTGCATTCCCTAAACCTTTAGGCCAAATTTCTCACCTTCAAACACTGTCCAGTTGTCCTGAATGTATTCTGACATCTTCTGTAATCCCTTGTCATCAGTTACAGCCTGGGAAAAGAAGGAAGGCTGCATGTTATTTTGGGATTAACAGACAATTTCATGTTCCACAGCATGCTGAAAATGCACCAGCTCTCAGAAGTGTGTAGTGAAACAGAGCAGGTGTAAAACCTCTATGATCTCTTCCAGGCTCCTTTTTTCTAGGACTGTGATTGAAACCTGGCCTGAGAGCTCAAGTTCTGCTAGGAAAGCTTTGCCATTTGAACAAAGAAATTGATTCCCCACTTGCTAATCTGTGAGGAAAAGAAATATCCCAGGGAACACGTTAGGGTCAAAGAACACACTCAGAAGTTCCATTAAAGCCTCTTCACAACCAGACCATAATTAGCTTGGGACTTACAAGGATAACAAATGAGTTTCCAGTTTTTTAACAGGTAATAAAAGATAACTTGATAGCACATACCCCAAATCTGATCCCCTGTTCTCATTGAAAATAAAAGTAATTCCCTTACTGCTCCCAGGGTGCCTTGTCCTGCAAAGGATCCCTCAGAGGCAGGCACAAGGAAAGCTGTGTGGGAAGAATTCCTGAGCAAATCCAAAGGGATTTTGTAGGTTTGTGGTTTTATTTTTTTTTTTAATCATCAAGTGTAGCCCACAGAAAGCTCAGGCAATGGTTTAAAGTAGTGAGTGCTGACAAGGACTCTGATGCTGCTGTGGCAGATGGCAGCTTTAGCTCAGAACAGACACACTGGGGTTCACAACATGCTCCTGACACCTTTGCATCACACACAGGTGAGAAGAAGAATGAGATGTGTACCTATGGCTTTTACTCCATCTCAAGAGAGAGAAAGGTGCCTTTTTAGCTGTCATGGAACAGCAAACTCCACTTCTGTGGTGGCCTCAAGACACCACCAAACAGTCAGGATTTTCAGCATTAGAAAAGTACCTTCCACTGTCCATCACATGCTCTGTACATAAGAAGAGGAGCTTCCTTGTCTTCCTGCAAAATCCACAGGTCTCCCATTTCCTCAAATGCAATGTCCCAGCCTTTGTGTTTCAGGGAGATTTGCTGTTTGTAAAGCAGCTGCTGGGCAGTGGCATCGAGCTGAAAGATGTAGACTGTGGGAATACTTTTGAGAGGAAAAACTTAATTACCATTATTACCAAATCCACCTACAGCCATCACTTGTGCAGCAAACTACAGACACCCACTCCACCAATTCCAAACAGAGCCAAAGCCAAGTGGTTAGAATGAGCACTTCAAATGCTGTTTGCTTACATGATCTGAGTCAGAAGCTGTAAATACCCAAAGTGTCAAACAGCTTTTCAAGTCTTATGAGAAAGAAAAAGCAGCTAGTGGTGCCTCCTCTTTAAAAGAAAGGGTAGTAAAGGGAATTTCATAAGGATTACTAAGGACTTTTATGAGTGTTGCACTGTGACACACTGGCCTACAGGGCTGCATTTGAAGGTGAATATACAGCTGAGCACCAGCCAAAATAAAACATCACCAGCTCTTGTACATTCCATCCTTGTGTTTCCTCCACTGAGGGAAAGGCATCACAAACTCTGAATCACTTGTTTGAATCATGTTTGAATCACAAAAATTAACTGAGCCAGGTAACCCTTGCACTCCCCACTGCACTCAGAGCAAGCTCAGGACACAAAGGCTCCCTGGGAGGCCACAAGCATTCCTGGACATCTGGAGATCCACAGTACCAAGAACTCCAGGCTCAGGGAAATCTGCTCATGCTTTTGCAGTAGCTGTGATGATTTCAGGCATTATTCCATGTGTTCTTACCTGTCACACAGAATGGCAACATAACCACCTTGACAGCAGTAGGTTATTCTTGACACGGTGTACTTCTATTAGGAATAGAAAAAAAACCATCCTTTTAAGTTAAGGCCATTTATGGGCAAAAAATTCACATTCCATTTCACTTTGAGCCTTTAAAATTTAGCAGATGTCTTAATTCACAGCAAGTTAAGCAATTTAATTACCTTCTAACTGCAGTCAAGGTTATTTTTGTACCAGTGTTTGCTGTTTTATAAAGTTTTCCACACTTCTCCCTTCCACACTGTCCCGAGATCAAATGTAAAGGTGTGAGTGAACTACTCTTAGCAGACAAAGCAACAGATGAAGGAAAATACAGCACCTCCAAACATTCTCTCCTGCAATGCTGATGACAAAAACATTGACATTAAGCCTGCTCAGGCAGAGTATCACTCCAGCAGCTCAGACATTACAAACACAAACTATTAGCTGCTGTACTGTTTGTTAAAAAACGAAGATAGTGATGCATAGCTAATATCCCCAATATCCCTGCTGTGCTGCCTCTGCTCCAACCTGAGTCTGGGTGAAGGCATCCTGCTCCACAGAAAATGTGTTCTGAACAACAAGGAAGGCCTGCCTGAGGCCATTTTCCTCATTAAAAAAAATAAACCAAGAAAACCAACACAAAACCAAAAAAACCCCACATCACACTCCTGTTTTATCTGAGAGAAGCAGCACCTTTGCTGCATAAACCATTCTACTTGAAATATAAAACAACTCATTTGAGGCTCCTGGAGTGGGAAGAACTTGGGAGGAGTAGAAAAACTGCAAAATGATGTCCTGGGGTGCTTTTTCAAAAGTATCTATTATATAATGTGAACAGCAAAACTGCAACAGCAAAAGGCTGGTTCTCAAGTGTATTTTATAAGCAGTGACAACACCAACACTGGTGATGACTAAAACCTTCCAAGTAGAGAAGCAGAGAGTTATTTCCTTTAGGGCAGGGAAAACACATCTTTTTGTCACTCTGCTGGCAGAATTCTGATGTATCCTCAAATATTCATTTTTTAACTTCCACCTTCTTCCCTAACACAACACTGGTGACTGGACAGAACCTCTGGTTCACAAAGTTAGGGTAAATTTGGGAGCTACCACAGGATTTTATCCTTGCAGCTACCAGCTGATGTATAGGCATTGTCAGGGTGCTTGTTTCACAGTTTTGCAATCCATGTAGGAAAGCAAAACAAGCTGTACAGCTTCCAAGAATTCAAGTCAGCAAGTTTAACACCAGAAGCTAACCATTTTGTCAACAGCACATGATGCAACCACTAAGAGATAAACCAACTGTGGGAAAGTAAATTAATTCATGGTATAACAGAGCTGAAAACTTTTTTTTTCCCTCCAGCATATAAGAAAAACTGTGTGATACAATTTCATAGGGGGAACAGCATGCACACACTTTTCACTCATCTCAACCACCTGTTTAAACAGAAGAGGAGCACTTAATAAAAAAATATTATCGAAAGGACTGATATAGTTCAGAGCTCCTGGGAGCAGATGGGACTGATCTCCTGCTACTCTGCAGAAATATGAAGTTATTAGTCCATATTTAACACTGGGACCCAGGACTCCTGTTTCACACAGACATAAAACAAGTACCAGGTAGGATGAGTGGGCTGAACCAGAAAGGTTCTGTGTAGCCAATGTGGCTAAATGCTGTTTCTGCAGGATGGAGCCACTTACAGCACAGCCTTGGAGTAGAACTGACAGCTCCTATTTACTGTAAGCCACGAGTGGATTCTTCAGACACTTAAAGGAACAAGCCAAAATAGATATATATGTATATAAAAGCTGAAACCTGTGCCATTTATTTCTAATAACAAAGCTCTGCCTCTCTGCCTGTTGCCTGACAAACATGCAGGGAAGTGCCCACCTACACAGCCAAGAGCTTTGTTAGAGAGACAAAGGGCTCTGTGAACTTGAATTAGGCAGCAGCTCTCTCCCAACCCCACTGGAGGAGGGAGGAGGAGGCTGTTTTGATTTAAACCAGGTTTTATTCACAGTTGGAAAGAGACAGGAAAATGCATCTTCTTTCCAAGTTCCTTCCATGTGTGGGTAAGTTAAAAAATCAGCAAAATGAATGCAAGACCCACAGCATATCATGGTCAAGGACAGGGCTATGAAATCAGTTAAGGAAGGGCTACAAGAACATTCTGTGACAAACAGATGTTCACTTGATACTCTCTGAACTCAAGACAGTATTTATATGGCACTGTTATCAGCCTGCCAACACCTTAAAATTAACTTTTGATGTCATCTGTGAGGTGACCCTATAAAAAAATAATGTACTGGTGCATTGGGGTAGAATTGTGCAATTCATGTTCTGGACTTTAAACAAGCTTCTGCTGTCAGGAGGATCAGATGAGGTGAAAGCTCTGAAGCAGGAAAATATTTATGTAGCACTATGGAATTAAGAGAATTACTCCCATTCTAGTGGGAAAATGAACTGAGGATCTGTAAGCCATCAGCTGAAACCAATGCTACACTGCTCAAAACACTCCTACATTCCCCAAACAGACACATATTCATCATCTGCCAAGCAAAATAAGCCCACATTTTTGTGCTCACATGACCCACCATTACTGATGATTCCATCCCCATTGAGCTTCAAGCTGTGTTTAAAGTTCCAGTGCATTCACACTGGCTATCAATGGTAAAAATAAAATGTAACAATACCAAAAAAAAAAAAAAAAAAAAAAGAAAAGAAAAGAAAAAGCACTTCTATCCCCATCTGATCCCTGGCTGCAGAGTCCTTTGCAGACACTGTGCTTGTTAAAAGCTGCAAAGTGCTGGCTCAGGAGATTGTGCCCTTAAATTCAGACCATGAATGTCCCTCTAGGTTGTGGAGATGACCTGTGACATACCTGGATGCACAGCATGACTAAACACTGTCACCAGATGCCACCTCTGGCATTTCTAGCACTATGATGCCAGCAGAACACAAGGTTTTTTCACTGCAGAATACCTGTGAGAGTGAGCAGTGTCCAGGATTTCACAGAGACAAGTCACAGGCCACCATGTGGCTTCCAACACCACACATGGCAGTGGATGGGAAAACTGCAAAGCACTGCAGGAATAAGGTTTATTACTTAATTACTGTGTTCTATTTATTAACCCACAGTTTATGGGCTTTCCCTTTCTGTCTTTGCTTACTCACACTGGGGTAAAGAAGCTAAATGGAGACTCCT
>NW_005054438.1:1004881-1010732 GCF_000277835.1 Geospiza fortis | reverse complement strand
AAGGGATTTTTTGGAAGGGAGACAAGGCAAATATTACTAAACTACATTTAAAAATATTCTAAGAGAGTTGGAGAGGTTTTCTTAGATCAGCTCCTACCTGCAGCAACAAGCTATTTGACATTTGCTTATCCAATGCTACATTCAAGGTTTATTATATAGTTCAGTATTAGTTTTTGATTAACTTGTTTGGAATCAGTGGAATTAGGGTTCAGTGTGAGATCAAGCACTGCTAATTTGCTCACAAGCCATCTTAATAATGCTAAGCCAGTCTAAAGAACAAATAGCATTTTTAATATTAATCATAGAATCCCCCACTTCAGTTAGTTGCTTACTTGTCCTCAGTGATCCTACAAATCTAGAAGGCAAACTGTTTTAAAATAAACCCATTATTCCCTCTAAAACAAATGCTGCACCCAGAGTTTCAGTGATGGGCTTGTCACCCAATCTTGTACCTTTTTCACTTGTCAAAAACCCCAAGAACAGCTTTTTCAAAGATTTCAAGCACTGGCATCAAGCTGAAAAGAGGCAGAGACCTTGTGAATGTGTGTGAGAGGTGTGTGCCTCAGGTGTGTTTTCAAGAAGACTCCAGGGTCCAAGGAGCAGCTTAAATTGTCCATATGGATATCACCCTGAATCTCTGCTAACAGGAACCCAGGAGCCCAACCCTTGGCCAAACCCAAGATTTCCAGTATGTAAATGGGACAGCTGTGATCAAAGTGGCTCCCCCAGCTGCTGGGAGGTGAAGCACAACACATCTCCACCACCAAAACCACAGCACAAAGGAGGGGAGGCAGAATTTTCAATTCAGTTTCTGCCTGGATATGGATTCCACAGTGGATTTGCCTCAAGAGCCCTGCATGGCTTCCCAGTCACCTGACAACTGGGAGGCAGCTGTGATCTGCAGGGAAAGAAGTGTTTTAAGAGATCCACATGAAAAATCACACACAGCAGGATGGGTGGTGAGGAGAACTCAAATAACCCAGCAGATGAGTAGGTGGTTTAATTCCATGCATGCAGCAGGGACAAGGACAGTGCTATTTCACTGCTAAGTGGTCTTATGCCACATTAAATGACAACAAAAAAACCAAAACTACATTTCAAGCACTACCAAAACAACTGCTCACATCAGGTGAGCATCTCAAATCACAGCAGCACCCCAAATTTCTATGAGACTGCTGATTTACAGGCTGGAAGCTCAGAAGAGCTCCTGGGGTGCTCAGTTTTTGTGTAGGACTCATACATTTAAATTCTGGACACTGTCCAGCTGCAAGAGAACCTAAAATAACAAGCCCAGAGTTTTGACTCCATGCAGGTCACCGGTTAAAAATATTACAAAGCTTCTTTTTGCTCAGGAAAATTGCAACTTTAACACTTGAAATTCTAAGCATTTCAAAAAAATGGGTGAATGTTTAGATCTTCACAGTGTCACAGGATGTTTTCTGCTTAGGAGACTACAACACCTGTGGTTTTGGAAAAAAAATTTCAAGTGAAGGCTTTGTCCACTGTGGAGAACTTGAATTTGGGAAGAATTAGAAGCAGCTTCTTTTGGTAACTGCTTGGCAGAGTTTAGAAATTCACACAAAACACAGGAATGGATTCCAGGGACTGTCTTCCCAAAATCCCAGACTTTTTTAACAGCTTTTTTAAGTTCTAACCCCAGCGACAGAAGGGAAAATGCAACCAAGACGTTTGGCAGTGCCAAGGATCAGGAGCACAGCAAAAGCACTGGCACTCACGGACATACCTGGTCTGGTTTGGCTGCCTGAGGCCCACAGATGGTACTCAGCTGACAGCAGTGCACTTCTTCCCCACTTTTATACTGCCAAAGTCTCAGAGTGGAGTCCTGGACATGGAAGTGGACACAAATCTGTTACTATCAGCACTCAGGCAAAGAGAGGCCATTCCTGGCCTTCAGCTAAACCCTGTTTCCCTGACAAGCTCCCCACAGAAGCTGCTAAATAGTCACTTAGTTAAGACCTCAAATTGCAGATAAAGCATTTTAATTAACATAATTTCCCCCTGCATTCTAAATTATTCAATCATGCTAATTTTAATTCTCCTTTTGAAGTGGAAATTGGGGAGCTGGAGGAGGGCATTTC
Source organism: Geospiza fortis (assembly GCF_000277835.1). Classification (NCBI taxonomy): domain Eukaryota; kingdom Metazoa; phylum Chordata; class Aves; order Passeriformes; family Thraupidae; genus Geospiza; species Geospiza fortis. Next base: position 1,008,633 of record NW_005054438.1, on the reverse strand, counting down.
AAGCCTGTCTCAAACAGCACTGTCATGCATGTGCTCAGCATTTTAATGACAATTCCTTCAGGCTGCCCTTCTCTGCCCCATGCTCTTGTTAACAACCAAATTGTCATTTGATTTAGCAACCTCCTGAAGAGAGACTGAACACCTCTCTGGAACAACAAAGCCAAGAGCATTTGCTAGGAGTGAAATACAGCCATGTGCAGCCCTAGCACTAGAGCTGCTTCAATAATTAAGAGGGACAAGAGCCTTAGGGAAGCAAGAACAGCAGCTGAAACCAAATGGCAGGAGTTACTATGATCTTCACAGGAAATATTATTTGTTTCCTGTGCAGTTTTGGTAGTCTGGGGAACAAATATTGTTTCCCTTCTTTTAGGCCAGGTCCATCTCTGTACAGATGGGGCATGGCAGCAGGATGCCATCAGTTCAGGAAAAGGGCTGGGGAGGGAAGGGAGAGAACATTCATTTCTACAGTTCTCACCCAAGAAGGCAATGTCTGTGCTCCAGAGCAAGAGTTAATGGTAACTTCACCATCCCAAAGATGCCTTTTACTATAAGCACAGTAAAAGGTTCTTATGTGATCCAGCAACAGAATGGCTGAACACTGAACAGAACCAAGAAAAAGGGGGCAGGAGGAGGAGAGGCCATGCTGCAAACCACGAGAGATTATTCCAAGTATCCCAATAAATTTGGCCAAAACACAAGTATAAATAATAATTTAAAAACCTAAACATACAAAAAAACCCAACATTTTTTAGAAGAAATTGCAATACATACCCCAGAAGCTGACAACAGCAGGTCAGGACAGTTGGGTATTACAAGTATTTTGCTTACAAACCTAAAGGAAAAGCAGTCAAAAGTTGAACTCTCTTGCTTGACACCCTGGTCTTTAAACACACACAGTAAGAGAAAACAGCAGTTTTAAAGAGAACCTTACAATAAACAAACAGATTTTCCACATCAAGATAATCAGGAGGAAGAAGAAAATGTCACCAGTACTTAGTAAACATGCACTAGACAAACTACTGACTTTCTACTTAATAAAGAATTACATTTCCCCATTTGCACTCAGGGAATTCTACTGACTTCCTCCCAGCTGAGAACATTGTCATTTAGATCAAAAAGTGCCAGTGGAGACAGATTTACTCAGGTGGCAAATTTCCTTTTTTTTCATTTCATGATGCACATTAAAAACATGAATCAGCAGATAATTTAAAACACAGGAGTGATGGCTCAGCCTCCAGAGTGCCACATCTCCCCAGACACATTTGGGAGATGATTTAAAAGCAATCTTTAGAGAATTTTAATGTGGCAGTTTACCAGTGCCTACACTCAGCCAGAAGTTCTGTTTTCCAGAAGTTGGTGATCCTGTTTTGTCTTTGGTGAGCAGAGGTGACCTGAACTTCTGGGGATCATTATTATCTCAGAGATCACCAACCTCAAACACAGTGAGCTGAGCAGAACATGACCTGAATGGGACAGTCTAGCCTTTGAAAACAGGCACAGCATTAAAGCCATAGAGTGAAAAAATAAAAGGAAGAGATTTGATCACTGTAATACAAACTTCCAGGACAAAGCAGGCACAACAGATCCAGCAAGAATCACCATGAGCCCCACTAAGAGAAAAAATCCAGGACTGTGAAATGAAACAATTATTGCTTTATGTAACCCTTTTTTATTAATTTCAAATTTCAATATTGAATTTTGGAATACATTTCAATTAATTTACACTGCTTTTCACCCTGCAACCACTAATGACCACCTTGGACATTTCCAGGGGCGGGGCATCCACAACCTCCCTAGGCAACCTGTGCCTCACCACCCTCACAGTAAAGAATTTTTTCTTAATATCTAATTTAAACCTACTCTCTGTCAGCTCAAAGCCATTCCCCCTTGTCCTGTCACTCCAAGCTGTTACAGACTCCCTCCATCTTCCTGGAATGTATTTCATACTGCAGTCTCCAGCACGCTGCAGTCTGGGGTCCAGGCTCTATCCACCCTGGTGACACAGCCAGGTTTTTTTGTATTACCACAGAACCTAACAAGTCTGAGTTCTGCACTGAGATGCCATTAATTTAATTAGCATATGTTCAAACCTCTAAAGACAGTTCCTAGGGATTTCCCTTCCTAAGACTAAGACAGGCTCCATCCTGAGCTAACCACATCTGGAGCCTCTTGTGACCAGCATGTGGAGGGAGATGATTCTGCTCCTCTGCTCTGCTGAGGGCCCAGAGGTTGTGTCCAGCTCTGGAGTCCTGGCTACAAGAAGAACACAGATCTGCTGGAGCATGTCCAGAGGAGGCCACAAAAACAAGCAGAGGGCAGGGAAAGAAGTGTTTTTAGAGATTCACATGAAAAATCACACACAGCAGGATGGGTGGTGAGGAGAACTCAAATAACCCAGCAGATGAGTAGGTGGTTTAATTCCATGCATGCAGCAGGGACAAGGACAGTGCTATTTCACTGCTAAGTGGTCTTATGCCACATTAAATGACAACAAAAAAACCAAAACTACATTTCAAGCACTACCAAAACAACTGCTCACATCAGGTGAGCATCTCAAATCACAGCAGCACCCCAAATTTCTATGAGACTGCTGATGTACAGGCTGGAAGCTCAGGAGAGCTCCTGGGGTGCACCTCTGCTGTGAGGACAGGCTGAGAGAACTGGGGGCTGTTCAGCCTGGAGAAGAGAAGGATCTGGGCAGACCTTACTGCAGCCTTCCTAAAGGGGGCTTTTAAAGACTGTTTTAGAAGGACCTGTTGCAATAGGAGAAGGGATAACAGATTTAAACCCACTGTAGACTCAGACTGGATATAAGGAAGAAAATTTTTACAATGAGGCTGGTGAAACACAGGTTGTCCAGAGAGGTGGTGGAGCCCAATCCCTGCAAACATTCGATGCCAGCTGGGACAGGGCTCTGAGCAACCTGATCTTGCTGAACATGTCCCTGCTCATGGCAGGGGGTTGGACTGGGTGACTTTTAAAGGTCTCTTTCCACCCAGGCCATTCCATGACTCCACCACAGACCAAGCTGTTGTTTAATGTGATTTGAGGGGTAGATTTCACCCACTGGGAGTGGATGGAGGTGGCTGTGCAGGGAATGGCTGCACACAGGCACACAAGGCACTCACTCTCTGTGTCCCATGCAGTAGGACACAATGCTGTAGGGAGCCTTGGTCAAGCTGACTCTGATCTTCTCATCTCTGTCTGCAGTCAGGATATACTGGTCATCAGCACTCAGGGCCTGTTGGCACAGGGAGAGCTTTAGTGCCCAGCAGTTCAAGGCTTGAAATTCTCCTTAACTAAGAAAAAAATTATCTCCTCACGCCAAAAGGCAGGTACAAACACAAAGCCACTTTTTTCCACCAACAATGGAATCCTAAATCTTTGTGACAGTAAGGTTCTCACTCACTAAGACAAGCAACACTGACTTCCAGGTCCAGTAAAAGCCACTGAGCCCCAACAGTAGAACTGGAAGACCCCTTCCATCTTAAAAAGAAACTTATCACATCAAAGAGCTCAGCTGGCATGGCAGAGTGGATGAACTCCCTTAGACACTCTGTCACCAAAACGTCTGTGACTGTAAAATGAAGACTTTTTCAACACTCATAAGCTTTTTTCCTTACCAAAATCTGCCAACATAAACTCAGTAGGAAGAAATCTGGACCATATTTCATTTATATAATTTAAAAAAAAAAACCATAAAAAACAAACCAGAAATCTGGGACAAGAGCAACAATGAGAGACCCAAGCAA
>NW_005054438.1:999752-1004871 GCF_000277835.1 Geospiza fortis | reverse complement strand
CATACACACACTTACCACATCCATGAGCAGAGAGACATGACCCAGCTCAAGTGTTCCATCAGCTTTAGGTTCTGTTATCGAGTAAGAATAGACATCCCCAGACTTATCTGCAACAAAAATCTTATCCTCTGCAGCTGTGATAACCAGGGATGTGCATCTCCTGTTCACAAACCTGAAAGACAAATGGCACAGCCTGAACAGCTCTGGATGGCAGCTTCAGCAAGCCTGAAGTTAAACAGACCAAGAGGCTGGGCAAAAAGTTCTCAGATGCAACATCACTGAAATGGCAGCAATGAGAGTAACACTAAGGGGCTGAAATGGCACCTTTGAGTCCAGTAAATGAGTGACTTATGTAATAGCAAACACCTGGGCTGGGGAGAGGAACAGGAGACCATTAAAAGCTGCATGACTGCATTTTGCTTTGGTACTTTCTCAACTGAGCACCTCACCCGGGCAGCATGCCAGGATTCTAATGAAGGCTGGTAGACTTCCTTGCACTCTACACCATAAAAACATGAGTTAAACACCTACAAAAGACAAGGTAGGATTTGTCCTATTAGGAGTCCTTTGCAGCAACACTTTTAGAAACTGTGCAGGAGCTACTCCAGTTACCACTCTGTACTGCAAAGGGAAGCCCTTGATGGAGAGCCTTGGAACTCTTTTCTCCTCATATCCCAAGTCACAGAGCCACAGGCTCCGTGTTCCTTGTCCAGACAAAGCTCTGAACTTGAACTCTGAGTTTCCCTCATCATCTGCCATCATCTCATAGTTCCAGCTGCTAGTGTAGCGGGCACCAGCTTTCTTACATCTACTCAGATAAACATAAATACCACAGATGCCAGAAAACACATCCTGTGTGCTAGCACAGGACTGTGGGCACCAAGGATCATAGGAAATGGATATTGATATTCACCCACTCTGAAATTCAGTGGCCATGTGGAAGCAAGAGGACAATACACTATGCTTCAGGTAGGAAGAAATTTTTAGACTTTTTAGTGGCTGTTTAAAGGAACACCACAACAACAGGATCACAGGCAACACAGTTCCAAAAAAGGTTACTCTGCCAACCAGAAAGTCTTGCTCCAAGTTCACTGTACCACCTGTGATCTTGAGCACAAAGATTCAAAAGCTCACCTTTGTCTTACACAAGCTGACTACAAAGGCTACACTGTGTGAGACCTTTATAGAGCTTGCTACAAAATACCAACACAAGTCACACAGCTCAAACTTTGGCATTATTATCCATGCAGAAAGCCTTTTGCCTGTATTCCCATTTTCCCAATATGAGCTAATGACATTCCAAAAAAATCTGTGGTCCTAGTTAAACTTTCAGCAGAAACTCAACACCAGACCATTATCCAGTGGCAAGTTACAGGCAAGACAAACAAGGCAGGGCAGCAGGGAAGGCTGGACACAGAATGAACAGAATTTCTGGTTTTATCATAGAACATCCTGAGTGGGAAGGGACATATAAAGATCATTGAGTCCAGCTCCTGGCCCTGCAAGGGACACACCAACAATCCCAACACATGCCTGAGAGCATTGTGCAAACCCTTCCTGAGCTGTGTGAGCCTTGGAGCAGTGACCACTTCCCTGGGGAGCTGTTCCAGTGCTCAACCACTCTGGGTGAAAAACCTTTTCCTAAAATCCAACTTAAATGTCCCCTGGCACAGCTTCATGCCATGACCACTTCTTCACTACAACACTGTTTAACCCCAAGGGTCCATCCTGTATCCTGCACACAGAGCCAAGCTACAGAGACTTGAATTTTTTTTTGCAACCAGGATCTCACATTTGTCAGAGACCAACAGAAGCAGAGATGCCACATGCTCAGGTACTTTCTCAGGAAGCCCTTCCCAATCCTGGTTCTTCTACAGAGAATTGTGACAAGCAGCAGTAGCTGAAAACTTGGAACTGGAGGACCTCTGGTGGACAGCTACAGGCTGTTTCCTCAAGAGGAATGTAGTGAAGAAAAGCAGCTGCAGTATCTCTGAAGATGGGCTTTTTGAAAAGATGACAACTTCTTCAAAAGTTCACAAACCCCCCAAAACTCCTCAAAATCAGAAGGAACAGAGAATCCACTCACTGAGCTGCTGGGCATCAGTTTTACAGGCCCAACCCCAGTGTACCAAGAGTGGGTAGAGTTTTAGTTCTTAAAGATAAAAAACACTGTGTTTAGGATAAGGAAAGAGATTATCCTTCCTTGTACAGTGATATTAAACTTCTGCACTCCCATTCTTGGTAAGGGGAAGACCACACATCAATTTTTAACAAACACTCTGAATTCCCAAAAACATTAAATTTGTTTGTGTGAAGGAATTTAAAAAAAAATAAAGGAAGCTGAGTAATAACAAATATCAACATCTCAAATACTCCCATTTCAGAACTCTAAATCCACCAGCCATAACTCCAGTTCCTTACCTGACACTAAGACATTCCCAGGAAGGCTTCGTTTGGAACAGAATCAGGCGTTTGCTGTCATCTGTCAAGGCAAAATAACCTCCTGATGGGGAGAAGGCAAAAGCCAGGATGTCATCACTTCCTTTATCTGTCCCTTTTCCATCCTGCCTAATAGAGAGAAGGGGACCAACAGTTCACAACCTGATAGCTACTAAATTCCCTCAGGGGGTTGTGCCCAAACCACCAGGAGCGTGAGGAACAAAGTAAAACTTTAAATGTTTTTATTTCTGCTTAAAATGTTGAGCCAACATGGACATTAATGCAAAGAAATAAGCCAAGACAAAGGAAACTGACAGGTCTAAGCCTGGATCAAAGCCTGTTTAGAAAACAAAAGTTTTCTAAAAAGTTTTCTAAAACTTTTCTAGAAACAAGATGCTGGCACATCTTGATATAAATCATGAGGAAAACAGTAAAATGTTTCTTGTTTAGCTACAAGTAAAACAATGTCCAGTGGTTGAATCTAAACTAAGAAAAATACTTTTTTGTGTGTGTGTGTTTTGAATTCTCATTACTTACAGAACAGATCTGGAGGAGAACTTATGTAAGTGCTTTGTGGGTTTTTTTTGGTTTTAGATGTCTAACAAAAAATGCAGGACTTTTCCACAAATGTCTTGACTGACAAGAGACAGAATTATTGAATTTGATTTTGCCACTGCTGGTTTTTATTTAGGAAAAAAGAGAAAAAAGGTGCACAGTGGAATGAAACTCTGGATGAAACAGAAACAAAAAGTATGTATCAGGGTTAGCAAAACCAACCCTTCACTTGTTCAAGGAGTTATCCTGTGGCTTCCTTTTACTCCTTTCACAGCCACACAAGCTCAGGGATGCACCCTCCAGAAAAGAGCGGATTTTCTCACCCTTTCTCTCCTAAGGGCTGCTTCTCTGCACTGCTGCAGTCATACACGAAGAGACTCTCATCACTGCAAGGAAAAACAAACCTAAAATTACTGGCACTGGAACAACCAGGAGCTTCATATGGAGAGTGGCAACTCTTTTTTAAAACTCTCTTATTTTAGTTATTGGGCACAGCTTCCCCCCATCTCAAGAACCACCTCTGCCCAGGTGGGCTCCCAGAGTGCTACAGCTGTAGCAAAAGCTTAAAATTTCAGACTGTGTGCATGTGTCAAAAAGGAAATCCTCCCCTGCTGGTGAAGTAACCCTGTGTTTTGCATAAATTTTATTTCTGTCAGACTCAGCACATTTGCCAGTGGCATTTACCCAGTCACAGAATCACAGATGGGTCAGGCTGGAAGGGACCACAGTGGGTCAGCTGGTCCAACCTCCCTGCTCCAGCAGGGCCATCCCAGAGCACACAGCACAGGATTGTGTCCAGATGGTTCTGGAATATCTCCAGAGAGACTCCACAGCCTCTCTGGATAATCTGATCCAGTGTTTGGTCACTTAACAATAAAAAAGTTCTTCCTCATGCTCAGGTGGAACTTGCTGGGCATCAGTTTCTGCCCCTTGCCTCTTGTCCCACTGCTGGGCACCATGGAGCAGAGCCTGGCCCATCCTCTGACACCACACAGAACCTCAGAATCATTTGGGTTGGAAAGGACCTCCGGAGATCCTCAGTGACCTCTGGAGATCACCCAGTCCAACCCCCTGCCCAGGCAAGGTCACCTGGAACAGTGACACCGGGATGTGTCCAGATGGCTCTGGAATGTCATCAGAAAGAGAGACTCCACACCCTTCCTGGCCAGTTGTTCCAGAGCTCTGCCACCTCCATGTAAAGAAATTCTTCCTTCTGTTGAGGTGGAACATCTTGTGTTTTATTTTATGGCCACTGCTCCTCACCCTGTCACTGGGCAACAGATGGAAACAGTCTGGCACCATCCTTTTGGCACCCACCTTGGAGACATTTACATGCACCTTCCTCATGGACATAAAATAGACCATTATTACACATGTATATATATATGTGTGTACATATATATATACAAAATAATATTGTATACACTCTAGGCATTTATGGTTTTAGGCATAATGCATGTTTTATGTATAATAATGTGGTTTTATGCATAAAAATGTGGTTTTATGTATAATAATATATGCTTTCTATGAGTTATGTACACATATACACTATGTTATATATATATAAATACAATATATATGTATATATATATATAGGGTGTGTGTACATATATATATAAAAAATAATGTTGTATACATTCTAGGCATTTATAGTTTTACGTGGAATGTATGTTTTATGTGTAATAATACAGTTTTATGCATAATAATGTGGTTTTATATATAATAACATATGCTTTCTATGAGTTATGTACACATATACACTATGTTATATATATATAATATATGCATATATATGTGTGTGTACATATATATATAGGGTGTGTGTATATCTATATATAAAATATTGTATACATTCTAGGCATTTATAGTTTTAGGTATAATGCATGTTTTATGTATAATAATGTGGTTTTATGCATAAAAATGCATAAAAATGCAGTTTTATGTATAATAATGTAGTTTTATGTACACTAATATATGCTTTCTATAAGTTATGTACACATATACACTATGTTATATACCTATAGCATACACGTATATATATGTGTGTATATATATATATGTGTGTGTATATATATATATAAAAAAATATATGTGTGTGTATATATATATATATATATATTGCTCA
>NW_005054438.1:974445-999148 GCF_000277835.1 Geospiza fortis | reverse complement strand
GGGACGGCGCCGCCGCCGCCGCCGCCAAAGAGTAAGAGGGGGGTTTGGCTGTGAGAGGGATCGCGGTGTCAGTAAAAGGAAAGGGTGAGGAGAGCTGGGCAAGGTCAGGCCTCGGAAGAGGCCCTGCATAAGCTGGGAAGAACAAGGACTGAAAGGTCACCGCCATGTAAACGAGGGTGTCTGATAAAATGTACCGTGTAGTAATAAAAGTAAAAGTCAAGGTCTGGCTGTGTGGAGTATATTTATAAGCCATATATATACACACATATATACGTATATAGTTTTATATTTATGAGTTTTATACTTATTAGTTTGTCACTTCACCTCAATGTTCAAGGCCAGGCTGGATAGGGCAGTGTCAGACTGTTCAATGTGAACGTCAAACTGCAAGAAATTAGGGTTAGACAGATATCAGGAAAAAATTGTTTACTGGGAGAGTAAAGTGAGGCCCTGGCACAGGTTGCCCAGAGAAGCTGTGGATGCCCCATCCCTGGAAGTGTTTTTAATGAGGTGTAAAATCTAGTTTTTAACTTGAGATGTTCACTTTTGTCCTTTGAAATGTTTGTGTTATCAGAGTTAAAAAATAGAAGGACTTAGAGAAGGACTTCCAAAATCCAAATATCTCAAATAGCAGCTCCAGGCAGCGGTGTAAGAAGCTGCCATGGCCCTGTGTGTTAAATTTGGTTATAATGCTTCTTGCCGCATGGATCTGCAAGGCTGAACCTTGGTTTGGATGCTGCCCTGCATCCTGCATTGAGGAATATTTGAGCCCCTTTTATCCCTGAGTCCAAGCAGGAATACAAATTTCAGAGACTGATGTCTTGTTTGTATAAGTGGAGGCTCAGGGGTTCAGTGAGGTTTCCTGTCCCAAATTAGAGATCCAGGTGCTGAAACAGGAAAGCTCCATGGAACCATGTGTAGCAGTGATCAGACTTGTTGACTGCTGTTGAAAAGATCACTGAAAGAGCAGTTGAAGGCAGACTTCTGCCACCTTTTTGAATGCCAAACCAAATAAAAGCCTGGCTGTTCCATTAAGAAAGCCTTCACTGCACAGATTGACTGAACAGCAAATTGCTTTTTATTATGATTTATTTTTTTGCATTAAGTGTGTTTGAGATGCACTTTGGTATCAGTTTCTGGAGTCACTGTCCTGCAGCTCTGATTTGTGTCAGGAGCCCTCTTAGATCAGCTGCTTCCCCTGCAAACACTCCAGGTTAATGAAGATGTGTAGAATTAACATGTATAGGATGCAGCTGCCTTTGCCAGATTCTGGCTGGAACAGGATGTGCAAATTTTCCTTGCTTTGATAAAATGGTTGTGTTTGCATACAGAGTCAATGATGGGAAGTAGAGCTGTGATTTCTGCCTCTCACCTCTCTGAGTGTGATCAGCCTTTAGATACCTGCTGGGAATGATGCAGGGGGAACACATCTGGGAATGCTGTTTCTGTGACTGATTTGGGGGTGTTGTTCTTTTGGCAAAGTGATGCAGGTACAGATGACCTGGTGCAAAGTTTAAAATACCCTAATTCAAGTGGATGAGTTGTGTTGGATGTTTCAGCTTTTAATCATAAAATCTGTCTTTTTCACTTATCCAAACTTAACTGTTTAAAGTATTATCCCAGTAACTAATGGTCAAGTTGAATTTTCCCTGCCTTCTTGGTGTCTTAGGATGTTTTAACATTAATACTTCTTAAGGTTTTGCTCAGCTTTCCCTTTTCTATCCTTCCTTTGCCATCCTTGTGTTAGTTTAACCTTTTCTCTGCCTCTCTGAGGAACTCTTCCATCCTGAGTGACTCTTCCTCCTCACGTGTTAGTTTCTCCAGGCTGCTGTTTGGCTGGGTCAGGGAGTCAGACCTCTTCCAAAGGTGGCTGTTCATCCTCCTGCCTCCCCCTGCCCTTCCTTCCCATCCTGCACCTTCCATCTGGCAGAGAGAAGTATGTGCTTGACATTATTCAAAATACTACCTGTAAACTTGATACCTTCTTTTGTTGTATTTTGTTATGATAAATCTTTGCATTTCTTTCTTAAATACTTTGCTTTTATTTTCATGTGCTTGTCTCTTCTGTGATGTTTTCGTTTAGACATTGCTAAAAGCTTACTTCTCTTCAGAACTAATGGTAATAACTCCTTGAGTCATACAAGGCATTACCACACAATACCAGTGAGGGGAAAGCTGTATTTAGTTTATAGGTGTATAAAGTAGATCTGGATTTCCAAACTCTGCAGAAAAATCTGCATAATGAGCTGGAAATCTGTTGAATTTTGCTGCTGGTTGGAAGTGGTGCAACTTGTAATGGAGTTGGCTCTGCTGTAGCCAATTTCAGACATGGTGAATCTTCTTAGTGTGCTTCCAGCCCTCCTTCACCTCCTGTTTTCTGTAACCACAACAGTATTTGCTGTTGCTCAGCCTCCTGAGGATGATAATAAGCATCCAATGGATATTATGTATTCCCTGAAAGGACATGAAAATTGCTGCCTTCTCCTTCAAGTGTTGGTTCCTTGTCTGGAGAGTTTAGCTTAGAGTGCAGGTATCCATGAGGGAGAAGAAACTGAGACAGAAACAAACGTGGAGCATCAGGAGATCTTCTATGACCCCTTTAACAAAGAGGTCTCAAAGCAGAAATAGAGAGTGAAGCCTGGAGGAGATGAGGTCTTGGGGAAGTGGTGTTGAGCTGTGGGGGCACACCTCAGCTGGCAGCTCACAGGGCAGTGAACAAGTAACACTTTCATGGATGGCCTCAGTATCTCTTACTGTGCTGCTTTTCCTTTTGGGACTCATCCCTGCCCTCTGCTCCCAGGGTAACTCTTGCAAGCAGCTGTGGCTGTGTCTCTTCACTGTGTCTCTGCTTCGCTGGCTTGTTCACAGACCAGGCTTGTCTCTGCAGCCCTGAAGAGCTTGGCTGAGCCATCCTAATGCTCACCTGGGATAGGGAAGTGTCTGCAGACCTTTTCCAGTGCTGCAGAGTTGAAGCCCAGGGAAAACCAGCTCTTGGAGGGGTCTGGGAAAGTGAGGAACACAAGGGTTTATGTCTTGAGTTTCGGCATCGCAGCAGCAAAAACTGTTACATGCTGGTAGAACTCCAGTTCCTTTAACTTAAAAAGTCTAAAAACTTTCAGCTTTGCAATGCCTCTATTTAGCATTATAATTACTTCCAGTTTATTTTTGTAGCAGATTATCTCTGAAAGTTAAAACTCAGTAATAGTGATGTCAGATACAATGATGATAATCCTCTTTATGCCGTTTCCTAGATGTAGCGGCACCACAGGGGAGCACCAAGCTGCTTGCCATGAAGGCACCAGTTGAATTTCGTAAAATGTTGTCTTCTAGCTCTCTCCTGCTGTCTGCAGACAAAGGTGAGAGCATTTCTAGTACCACCCTCAAGGAAGCTGCAAAACCTGCTGAAGACACAAGGATGCCCGTGCCAAGAAAAACTCAGGTTGCGTTTCCTCAGCGAGGAGTTGTTTCCTCCCGTGAGGAGGAAAACCTCACCACACCTGCAAGAGGAGGAGGCCTGAGGAAGAAGTTAGCTGAGGAACAGTCTTCATCTTCATCCAGCTCAGAGTCAGATTCTAGCTCAGATTCTGAGGATGAAAATGTTGGTGATTCAGAAGTTGCCATTAAAACTAAAGTTGAGTTTCCCAGACGAGATCCCATCTTTTCTGAGAATATAGCAGTAAAGGCATCAATGCTGGCAAAAGAGAAATTGTCCCAGAAATCCCTCAAAGAATATGGAATTAAGAAGCTGCCACGCAAACCAGAAATTGACGTGTCTCCTGTAAAGCTGGTTAAATTTTCTAAAACATCAGTCAGCCAGGAAACATCAAAATCCAAAGCAAGAGACCCCAAAGTAAAATCCCCTCCAAAAGATCAGAAGCTGGGCTTAGAACCACACGTGGTGAAAAGTCTGGACCTCAGTGATGTCACTGCTAAATCTGATCATGTGGAGGAAAAGTCCACTGGACCCCAGGTAGCAGCTATTCAGCTGAAAGCCTCAGCAGTGACTCAGGAAGACAAAAAGCAAGATCTGCTATCCAGAGGAGAGAAGAAAAAGATGAAGGAGGCACAGGAGTTGGAAGCAAAAGAAGTGACTGCTCCTAAAGTGGAAGAGACTTCTGGAAGCACAAAGTTGGTGATGGGCACCACAGCAAAGGAGGAGACCACGCAGGAAGCAGGAGCCCAGGCTGGAGAAAGCAGCACAACAGAGGGTACAGCTTTAAATTGTTTGAACTGTACTGATTCATCTGGGCTAGGGTTTGACTTTTTTAAAGGGTTTCTACATCTTCTCTGATCTTTCTACTGAAGCTGGCAGAGTGGCAGTGACTTTCTGGAAGATAAATTGTTCACTGCTAATTGTTATAAGCTGTCAGTAATACTCAGTCTCCAGCTCTGCTGGGAAAGGAAGTGGTTTCATTTCTCTGTATTTATAGTTTCATAAAACAGTTACTTATAAAATGGAAACAAGATTGTTTCCACTGTGACCAAAATCATGGGTTTTATATGACAACACTTCTCTTTTCTTGGAAGGATTTGGTGGCTGCCATTCTCATGAGTCAAATTTGGTGCCATCTCATTGTTGCTTAAACCCTGCCATCTTTCTGGTTTTGTTTTGGTTTTTTTTTTTTTTTTTTTTTTTTTTGTTTTGATGGGGTTTTTTTTCAAGCTGTCAATGTTTCAGATTTCAGAAGACTTCGAGAAATCATAGTGTAATGCCAGAAACAGGCACTGCTGATTCTGAGACTGGAAGGTTGCAAGCAACTCGTGTGGAAGTAGTGAGTCAGTGTTGTAGAGAGCTAGGGAGGAGCCAGTGGTGTGTTTTCAGGAAAGACCATCACACAATCATCCCCTCAGCTCTGCTTCCCTGTCTGACCTACCCTTCTTATTTACTGCCATCCTGTTAATTGATGGTCCTGCTGATCTCATTTTGTGTATCTCAGTAGCAGATATCTCTGTCCTGATCTGTTGAGATTCTGCTTTTTATGTTAGGCAGTATAAATCTGCCATTCTTGAGACCCCTCTTCTCATTGCTACTTTGAATTAAAGAATTTGCCTGCTGGAAGTAAAAGCTGCATTAATTTAAGTTTGCTTGGGTATCGTTCTTCAGGAAAGACCCTGAGGGCCAAGGGAACAGCAAATTGAAGGTGAGCCAGGAATGTGCCCTTGCAGCAAAGGCCGCCAAAGGTGACCTAGGAGGAGCAGGCTAAGGAGCTGCAGCTCCTGCCCTGCTGAGGTGCACTGGGGGTGCAGTGTTCACTTAGAGGCTCCCCAGTGCAAGGGAGATGTGGGAATGCTGGACAGAGACCAGCAAAGTGCCACTGAAATGATGCAGGGACTGGAGTATCTCTCCTGTGGAGAAAGTCTGAGAGAGCTGGGACTGTCTTGCCCAGAAAAGAGAAGGTTTAGACAGATATGGAAATAACATATATATGGAAATAACAGAAGGGGAGTGCAAAGAGGACAGAGGTGAGGCTTTTCAGTGGTGCACAGTGATGGGACAAGAGGCAGTGGGTACAAACTGCAACACAGGGCTTTGCCTGAACATCAGTAAACACTTTTTTTTCCTGTGAGTGATGGAGCACTGCACAGGTTGCACAGAGAGGTGGTGGGGTCTCCATCATTTGAGACACTCCAAAGCTGTCTGGACAGGGCCCTGGGCCTCCTGCTGTAGCTGACCCTGCCTGAGCATTTGGGGTTGGACCAGCTGACCTACAGAGGTGTCTTCCAACCTCAGCCATTCTGTGCCTGACCAGGTTAAGGGACGAAGCAATTGCGTTTGTACATCAGTTTCCAGGAGATGGTGCTGAGTAAAAGGCCTGCCTTCTGTTTCAGGGGTCAGTTGGCTCATCATTTCATCTGTTTCCTTTCCTTCTTCCTTGATGGCAGCTCAGATGACTGGAAGTGGCACTCTGTGCTGGACTCGATCTTAGAGGTCTTTTCCAACCTAAATAATTCTTCAATTTAAAAACCAAAATGCAGCACTGTTGGCAAATTATATTTTGATTTGCTTGTTCCTTTTTGCAGTCAACAGCATATGCTTTCTTTTAAAAATAACAAAAATTTGGGAAGGGCTCTTTGTTTTTATCTACAATGATAAAAACATGCTTTTCTCACCATTCATCCACAGTGGAGTTCTAGATGCTCAAACATTTTTCTTTTCTGGTGTCTCCAGATGTATCCTGTTCTCTCTTCCTTCTTTGAGAGCAGCCACTGCTTTTCCTTGTTGAACATTCACAGCTGACTGTGCCACCTGTAACTCCTACTTCTGCCCTGCCCCTGTGTCCTTAACTCTGCAAACTCTGCAGCAGCCACACAAAAGATGTAAAAAGAATTTTTCTCAATGCAAACCTGGATGTTGAGGTGATGTCATCCCTTTGTAGAGCAGTCAGCAAAAACTGCTGCCTTGAACTGCTGAGTGAGGAGCAAAGTTGTAGCTGGGAGCTCAGAAATAGGCCTGTGATTCATTTCAGAAGAGCATCCCAAGAAGTGCTTGCTCTTTAGGAGACAAAGCAGAGATGAAGGATGAAGTGAGGGGAGGACGAACTCAGGAATAAATTTTTCCTTGAGAAGCCAAGTGCAGTGTATTTGGGCAGGAAGAATGAGGCTCCATCTGCTTCCCTTCCTGCACATCTGTCTGTGAATTTGGAACAACTGGCTCTTGCAGGTTGAGTTACTCTTGCCTCCCCTTGCCTGTTCTGGGGCTCTTTGCAGCAAAGAGCATCATCTGCCTTTTCTCCCTGCATCTCCTCTCCTGTGAGCTGTGTCAGGAGAACTGAGCAGCAGGCACAGGGATATTTCCTGTCATGTTTTGCTGAAACCATGACTTACTACCTTGAGTTTTATAAGCAAGCCTTGCTAAATGCTACAGATATTTCTCTTAATCTGATAGCTTCACACTGCAGTAATTATGTCATGAGTAAAGGGAAATCCTGGTGTTCTTGTGTTTTTATTGTAGCTGGACCTGTTAAAATAAGGGCTTAATACAATCTAATCTGAACCACCACACACAAATTTATATGACAAAGCTTTTCACTACACTGTGTGTCTCCTGTTGTTAAAACTCTGGGTGTAGAGAGTAAATTAATATTGGGAGTAAAGTTTTATTTCTTGCAAATTGCTTGGTTGTAAAATCAGCCTGTGTAAGAACCTTTTATGTAAATAATACTGCCTAGATCTGCATAATATTCTAAAAGTATAAGAATTAATGTTGGCTTTAGAGGAAGTAAGGAATTCTAAATAACTTTATTGGGTTATTCGTTTTTGAAGGAGAGCTAATACAAAGGTTAGAAGATTATCTTTACAAGAAAAGAAATTTCCATCAAAGGCTTTTGTTAGATTACTGTTTGGTATAACCACATTTGAAATTAAATGGTGGAGATCTTGCTAATTCCATTGCTTCTCCCCATGGCAAAAATTCAATCTGTAAAGCTCTCTCTGAGAGCTGTATCTCATGGTCTGACAGGATGATACATCATTTGTACTGCTCCTTTGCCCCTCCTGGTTTGCTAAGAATGTCACCTACTGTTCTGGCTGGAATGAAAACCAAGGCAAATATGAGAAAGCCAGGAAATGCAGACATATGTCTTCAGAGATAAATGGAATGTTCTGCCCTGTCCACCCCCAGCATTAGGTGGTGGTTTAGGTTTAAAACCTGTGCTGTACAAGATGCCTTGTGCTGATCCCTGTTCCCCACTCCATGTGCTGCTTTAGGCACCAGCTGGACTTAGTAAACTTCTCCTTTTGTTCAAGTTCCTGACTTTTTTTTCTTTCAAATGTTGACTGGATGAGGGATCTGACAATTTATGAAGGCTAACTCAGGGCTTAAAAGCATTGTCCTCTGGTGTGGCATCCTCATAGTCACCAGTTGCTGTTTGTTTTCACAGAGCCAGCTCAGCCTGCTCCAGAGGAGGAGTTGGACAATTCCACCTACAAGAACCTGCAGCACCACGACTATCACACGTTCACCTTCCATGATTATGTTGCTATCCTTGCAAAGTACAGGCAGCCTCAGCCATCCTCTGGAAGACCATCACCAAGGCACTGAGAGAGCCACACCTACAACAAACACCCAGGCAGGATAGGGAATTGTTCTATTTAGCACTGTTGCTTCATCTGTGTAATTGAAATCAGATAATAAATAATAAAGGCATAATAACTTGGGCTTTTTGAACAGTTCTTCCTGGCTGTTGGAGTCCCTCACTTCTTGACTTTTATGAGTGAACTGCAAATGAATCATCCCTGAATAAAAATATCTTTTCTACCTCTCCATATATATTATTTGGTGATAGTGTAAAAAAAGTCCTGACTTTTCAGTGTCTCCCAACTTTGGATACTGACCATTCTTACAGGACCACATCAAAGATTCCTGTGGGGTTCACCTGTGGAGTATGGGCCATGTTTCATTTGGTGTCACTGTACTGCAGTGGGCTGTGCTCCTTGCACACAAACGTGTTCCCAGCTCTGAAGGGGTAATGTTTACTCTGGATTTGGGAGTTAAAATCATTGGCTGGGAGCAGCACAAGAAGTGTTTGTCTCCTGTGGCAAGAGTGAATGTTTTGTGTTAGTGGAGGAATGCAAGTTTATGTAATGTGATTGAAACATCTCAAAACCTCTGCTCTTGTAAAGGGAGAACAGAACATACAACTTTATTTAATCATCTGTTGGGGGCTCCAGCAGTAATTGAAATAATTTTAAATGTAAGAGAATCTCAGTGGGCAGTTCTTAATAGACTTTTACTGTGTTGATTAAACTTGGAGGAAAAAACCTATTTCTATGGTTAGAAACACTTGAACGATTATTTTTAAATGTGATGAAAACACCATAAGGGTAAAAACAGCTCCTGATACTAATTGTTGGGAGTATGTTTAATTTCCCACTTGTTTTTTTCCCCACACTAAAAGTTAAAATTGCTGTCCAGCCTCAGTGTTGCTCTGCAGAAAATGTGAGCCATGAGGCATTCTCAATGCACGTTATCAGCAGTTACAGTTGGTCTCAGTAAATTCTGTATTTCCATCCTATTAGTAACAGTCTTCTGCCTTCTGGGAAAATCGCCTTGATGGCCGCCAGCTGTTGTGGGTTTAGTTCCATTTTGGCTTCTTGTTCATTTTGGGCTTTTTTGGAGTTAATTGGCCTTTAAGCAGTTCTTGCAATAATTCCAGCATTTTCCATCACCTGTCTGTATTCTTTCAAGCAACAGACCAGGCAAGATCAAAGGGAAAAACAGAGTCAGCTTTAGGAGTCTATCTGGATATTGGATGTGAATCCCTGGGTGCAATTAGTAGAGCAGATATTTTATACTGTAACTTGGCAAAAATGTGGTAAGAAGGATCAAGAGGCCTACATCAATTTGCTGTGCAGAATTTTAAGTCAGAAACCCCTGGCAAGCAATTTTATTGTCCTGTAAAAAATAAAGAGCATGTTAGTGACTCCAACTGAAATTTAGAAATCTGTTAATGTATAAATCCACGTGCTGAAGAATAAAGAGCAGAAAGTCACTTGGAGACACCAATGGTCCCATGTACTCTGTACTTGTAAAAGGGAGAGAAATTTGCTGCTAGCATTAAAAACATGAAAGCATTGGGGTCTTCCTTTGTGAAGGGCCCACAGGAGGCCCCAGTAATGCTGCTGTGATTTGTTATTACCTGAGACTCCACGAGGTAACCTGAGCCCCAGAGCTCAGAGCTGCACTGGTGCTGAACTGTGCTCTGGGACTGCAGAAGGAGGCTGCAAATTGTCAGACTCTGTGCAGTAAAAGTGAAATGTGTATTTACTCTGGCTGCCCACAGTAGCTGTCACTGGTGGCTGTTGGGAGTCAGGCTTGCTCACCTCCTGCCCTTTTTATTTCTCAGGAGGGTTGGTGTTCTAAACAGGGACTGGATCAGCCCAGGAGGAGTGGGTTGAGGTAGAAACGTATCTTGCTTTCAGTCAACTCCCACCCTCTGCTCAGCTCCATTTCTAACTAAGGAGATTCTATCTGGTGTGGGGATAGGCATTTTGCTACCCTTGTTTCAAGATCACAGCCAAATTTAATAGTGGGTGCCTTTTCTATCCAGGTAACCCTGCCTTGGTGTCTTCTGGTGATCTTTCTGCATCTCTAAAATGAAGCTGGAAGTCAAATAACCTCATAACTCTTGTGCTGCATATCTTAGGTTTGCCCTGCTCAGTGAACCAGTCTGCCCTGGGAAGGCAGATTGTGCAAGGAAGGCACCAAGAATTTTTTCCCACTGTTGTGTTTTCCTGGATTTCAATGAAAAAGGCTTCGTGTTTTTGTCCTTGGCTATTATCAGATGTTGCTGTGCTTGAGTCATATGCTAACATTTAAATTTCAAGCAGGATGTGACACAATATGCTCAAATTCTGTAACGTTAGTAACTTTGTCTTGCTGTGCTAGGCACTTGTCAGATAAGTCAGGGATCTTGTTTGGAAGAATGTATAATCCAGGATGCTAACATAATTCCTGGAAAACCTCAAATGTGAAAGAAATGAAGTCTCAGCTTAGTTACTGTGAAAGCCAGCTGTTCAGGCCCAGCACAGACTTCAGAAATGGGATTTTCAATGTAAATTGCATTGCTGGGGGAGTACAAGAAAATCTGGAAATTGGAATTCACTTTCCTCTCATTGAAAAGATGAAGCAAACACTTTCCTTATCAAAGGGGGTGGTTTTTAAACTTTATGTAATTTTTTTTAAGTGCACTTTTGCACAAAATTGCTTTTCATCATTTTCTCACACTTGGATCTTTCAACGTAACTTGGAACCCATCAGGTTCTGGACAGCCATTGGAAATCCCTAATCCAAGATCCAGAAGTGGTGCTGCAAACACAACCTGTGGTATTACAGCTTTAGGTATTACAAGTTCAAGAGATTTTTCCTCCTTCTGGGGCTTCCTGTGTCCTCCGGTCATGATGAGAACTGAAATCTATAAGGATCTCTTCAAGTCTTCTTTCAAATGAGACTTTTCACTGAGTGCACTGACAGATCTTCCACAGAATGTCCCAGTGTTCAACAACCAGAACAACACATCCACTGAGCCCTAAAAACCTGCCCCAGTCTTTTCTCTCACCACAAGAGATGCCATTGCTTGTCTGTTCCAAACAGCTGGAATTCCTGGTGGAATTAAAAAAAAAAAAACCTCAGTGGCTGATGTGCAGTGAGTGAGCAGAAAACACACTCCCAGTACCCTGTGTAGCATCAAAACAGAATTGTGCAGACTGAGCTTGGAAATCCTGAGATGATCAATCCTCTGACCTGCAGCAGCTGCAATTAGACCAGCTTGTCCTGGACCTTGTCCAGTTAAGTTCCAAATACACTCAAGGATGGAGATCCTGCAGGCTCTCTGGTCACCTTCTCCAGCATTTGGACACTCTTGTGATTTAAAAGACAAACAAAAAGCCTTTACCTGTTGTCTAATTGGATTTTTTTTGTCTCCTGATGCTGATCCATACTCCACATTTCTGACAAGCCTGGTTTTGTCCTTTCTGCACCCTCCAAGGAGGTGATTAAAGGCAGGAATCCCCCTTATTGTCCCTTTCAGACCAGGTTACTTCTGTAACACCTGAGTGATTGACTCCATAACCAGAGACCCTCTCAACTCTGAGTAACATTAATTAAACTCTTATGATTTTAAACAAAATATCCCACCAAGTTTCCAGATCATCCTTCTCCTCTCATGTGGCACTTTTTAGTGGAATTTTAAATACTTTTTTCTATGACTCTATGAATTCAATGCTTAGAGATTATCCTCAGTGTTCAGTTCAGGTTCACTCCTCATACAATTTACAAATATTTTTGAGCTCCCCCTTTTTAATTTTTGTCTATACACATTCAATTACACTTGGAAATTCATACCCACCTCTGGAACTCTTGGATATGTGGCAGTTTTGGGGTAGAATGTATCAATGCACAGTTAATGTATTTATAATGAAATATCCCAAAAACTTTGGCTCAGTGTGTGGAGTCAGTGGGTCAACTCTCAAAATTTGTTTTGGTCTCTCCTGGCCTCTTTACAAACTTTTAACTGCAAAATAGATTGACAGGAACATGTTTCTGTAAATCCATAGCACCACAGAA
Organism: Geospiza fortis; assembly: GCF_000277835.1. Lineage (NCBI taxonomy): Eukaryota > Metazoa > Chordata > Aves > Passeriformes > Thraupidae > Geospiza > Geospiza fortis. The sequence continues at coordinate 987,084 of NW_005054438.1, read as the reverse complement.
TACAGCCTACATGTATTTTAATTTCTAACACTCACAGAGCCAAGGCCACACATCTTTGTTAAAACCAACACCTAAAATTCTTAATGGGCTTGTTTTTGTTAGTCCAGTCTGAAATGTGGTTCAAATGGCAGTGCCCTTTCCCAAACAGACACTTCCTAAAGCAGTAATGTAAAAAATGAGCTAATGTAGATTATTTATGCTTGCTTTTTTTGGTTGTTTTTGGTTGTGATTTTGCTTCATTTTCTGTTTCTGGTCTGTCCATGATAGTGAGTTGCTTTTGCTAATCCATTTGGCCATGGGGGGATACTTGGTTCCTAAATGTTTGATAGCATCTCTCTGGCAGGGGAGAGGAAATTTGCAAGCCATGGCACACCTTGTGCTACACAAATGTGCCTCAAAGAAGGGAGCAAGAGTTTCCCTTCCCTGGAGGCTTGGAAAGGGACTTGAGAGCACCACTGCTCCATGCTTCCATTGCTCATTTCCAGGTGCTCCTTTTCCAAAAGGCATCTCCCATGCTTTTTTATTTAGCTTAAAATTGTGCCAGACAAGGCCATTCTGAACTGCATGGATGTTTCCCAAACTCTCCTGGGGTATTCCTAAAAGTGAGCTCCATCCTATAGTTTGAGGACTGGGAGAAAAGGGAGGGGAGCTGGAAAGAAACTCAGAGAACAGAAGGAAAATGCAGGAACTGAGAGCAAGGATGGTCCTAATGAGTCCTTATGAGTCCTTATGACTCAGGTGTTGGACTGGATCATTTGTGAGACCTCTGGCTGCCTGGCACATTGCATAATTCCTTAGGTTCTCATCCTTACTTTATAGATGAGGAGTTAGTGGTCCCAACTTTCTCTTTGTACATCACATCTATTTAGCGAGCAACCCAGAATAAAAATGAGTAAAACATGGGAAACATTTTTTCCTTACAACTTCTGTCTTGGGGGCACACATTGTTTAAGAGCTCTGAGCTAGCTGAGGTTCTCCCAAGAGATGCAGTGCTTATTAACAGCGTGACAAAAATACACTTCAGATAGGCTGGGCAGAAATGCCAGAGATTTTGAAACTGCATTCAGGCAATGGCAAGGCCGTTGAGATACAAAAAAAGCTTTACAACTGTTCCAAATACTTACTAGTGGAAGACTGTTAACAGACAGGAAAAAATGGGGAGGTGTCCAAAACCAGCAATCCACCCTGGTGAGAAATCCAGCTGCTGGGAAGTGGAATGGTGCTGGAATTCATACCAGGTTGTTGTCTCTGGACACCAGTCAATGGACTCCATCTTTTATATCACCCTCCCGTTAGCCATAAGAAATCGGTGTTTTTCAACTCCTTTTCTCTTGGCGGCTGGATGTGGAGAAGGAGCTTTTTCTCTCAAGTCCTTGCTGAAGAACCATTTCAAAGCTGTTAAATTTTGGAGTTAGGGAAGGAACTTCACTACTCTGCCCCACTCCTGCCTCTTGAAGGTCACCATTGGACTGAGAAAAATCGACCAGTCTACCCGTCCTGCAGCTGCTCAGCTCCTGCTGTTTGGGTTTTACTGCTGGGCCCAGAGCTGCTTATCTTCAGTCTTCCTCCCCTCTGAATAACTTCAGTATTTATCTCTAGAATCAATGGCTGCTTTCTTCTTGGAAAACCAGCATCTTTAAAGATCTCCAAAAGGACACCCCATTCCTCCCCCCTCTGCTTCCATCGCTGCAAATTTGAGATGACTATAAAAAAAGAGAACCAAAGAAAGAAATAATTGGGGGTTTCTTTTCCTTGGTGTTGGCTGCACTTTTACGATTGTGTTTTCTGAGCTTTTCCACGTAGCCCCAAGGAATGGGGAAGCTGTTTATTCGGACCTTAGGATTCCAGGTAATAGCTACAAGATTCCAGCTGCTGCTCGGGCCTCAGGCTCCGTGATCCTCACCGATTTATGCGCGCTGATGTTTAGAGATTTGGCAGCACTTCAAGCGAGCGGGTGAAAACAACGTGTTTATTCTAAGCTTTGCTCTTGCCCTTTGACTTGACAGCGGCTGTGCAAGTGGCCTGGCTGCTCCAGCCCTGCTCCTCCAGAGCATGGGAAAAGCAGGAGCAGCAGCAGGGAGACAGCTGGCTGGCTGCTGACTTAGAAAGGCATCATTGCGTCACGTCATGCTGGGTAAGTTATCTTTGCCATCAGAAGGGCCAGGATTTCCCCTTTTATTTTTCCTTTTTAAAAAAATTTTGTTCCTTTAAAAAAAATTTTTTTTTAAAATTTTCGGTGCTCCTCAAATTGCTGGCAGGGATTTGGTCATGTTGAGTAAAGTGTCCCATCTGTCAGAGGTAAAGTGGGTTTTCATCCTTGAAATGTAATGCTTTTCTGACCCTTTAAAAAAAAAGAACTTTGCTGGACTCCCTTTGAATCTGCTTAAATTGAATGGTTGGTTAACTTACTAGGATTTTAGGGTATTAGGGTCTTTCTCATATTTAATGTGTGGATTGTCTGAATGGAAACATTAAAGCCAACACAAGCAATAAAGATGGATTGCCAGTAAAATAAACAGTTTGGCCTCTGACTGCACAGAGGAAGCAGATCAAGTCAAGAAAACATTTCTTAAAAGTCACTTTTCTAACTGTAAGGCAATCCTAATGGCTGATTCTTACTTAAACCTACACTGTTTTCCAGTTTATTAATCCACACATTTAACTTGGTGTGAAAGTGGAAGTTAATTGACATTCTGCTTCCAAAGCAATCCTGCTGTTATGATGACCACCAAACTGCCACGTGAAATAGAGAGTAAAAGTGAATGGGAAGCAGTAGGGCTGCATTTCTGGGAATCCAAAGAGTCTGCAAATGATACAAATGAACAAACATGAAATCATATTGACGTGCATATGGATTGCTAGGAAAATTCTGGCTCTGGATGAACCTCATAGAGAATTTATGGTAACTTCTGTCATGCCAGACTTTCGCCTTGTCTCTTTAAAACTCTTATGGTGAAACTCAGGGAGAGGTATGCGTTGCCCAGTTTGCATTCAGTGTTGTAAAGTGTACATATGTAGAGGACTCAAAGGTAGGGAATCACATATGGGGCTCCACTGCTGAAGTCACCCAGCTGGTGAGTGCATTTTACACCTCTTTATGTGCAGCGGGCTCAGCAGGTTGCATGAGGAATGCAATGTCCTGGAGGGCTGACTTCATAATTTGTGGCTGTGGATATATTTCCTTCATGAAACCACATTTATGTTTCTTTATTGTCGTTATTATTTTAAAGGATTTCAACTACTCACAACTCCAGTTTCTTTTTCCACAATCCTTGCTCCTCTGTCTTTGGTATTCTGATATTTTAGATTTCAAATGGCTTGGCTGTGGTGTTGAGGATCAGGTTGCTGGCTGGAGACATCTGGATGGGTCTGAGATCTGTGCATATCATAATCAGATCTCTTCACTCTACATTTTGAGTCCATGTTCTCATTCTTGCTCTGCATTTCTCGTTGCTTTGTATCCTCTCCGTTTGTATGCGGTCTCATGCAATTATATAAAAATGGTTTCCTTATGCATGGTATGAGTTTTTACAGCTTTGCATTCACTTTCTTTCTTTCTTTCCATCATTTCATGGTTAAATAGGTAGAAAAGTTAGGTAATATGTACACAGGGACTGCTCCACCAGACTGGAGCTCTGAGTATCTCTGTTACCACGTGCTGCAGCCAAAGAAGTTTACAGCATGCAGAGGGAAAAGGTTATTGTTAGTGTAACTGAATAAGTATTAGGGTTAATATATAATGTATAGGTCTATGTAATGGATAGTTTTTATTCATCATAAAATGTTCAAATGACTTGCAGATGTCTGACTGCTGCAGCTGTTGCAGACCTTGTAATGGCATTAGGCTCTGACTCAGAGAGCAGCTCCTTTGCCAAGAGATTCTGGCAGTGGCTGCAGCTGTGATATTCCCATTGAAAAAAGGACTGTCAGCAGTGGAGGTGGTGATACAAAACGGAACAGGAGCATGAGAAAGGGGCAAGGCTGGCTCTAGGTATGACAGGAAAATGGAGGCTCTGAAAGTTTCCATTTTTCCATGTTTAACTGCCTCAGTAAGGTCCTACCACTGCACTGACCAGGGAAGCAGCTGGAATTTATAGTCATCACAGATTCTGGCTGCATGCAGCTTGTGTTACACTAACTGGGGGAGGAAAACACAAAACACCAAACCTTTGATAATGTAAAACTTTGTTCCCAAGTTTTCAAAACGAAAGAATGTCCCTAAAAGCAGACAGGATTGAATCTCACTGTGCAGTCTGTTGCACAAACTGGAGCATGGGAGCTCAGCTGCTTACTGCCTGTGGAGACTGTGGAGTCAGGGAATATCTTCCTTGGCAGCCAAAGGAATGCCAGCATCCTGAAAAAGCACTGAGGGAAAAAAAAAATCAGCTAAATGTCTCATGATTTTTTCCCTGTATCTGTAAAGAAAATAATGAAGACTGACATTAAAAGTAGGCACATGTTTTATATGTGGGATGTTGTACTGAGACAAACAAGCTGGGTTTGAAACAGCTTTTTGATTCCTGTGTGACTGGAAAAGCAAAAGCATGACCATTTTTAGAAGAGAATTGGAGAAGGCAGTGCAAAACAAAAGCACAATTTTGACTGGGTTTGTTGATAGTTGTCAGAAAGTAGAACTGAGGGAAGCAAACCCTGGAGGCAGCTGAACTGTAAATCCCTGAAATGGGGAGGGGGCAGAGCAAGAGTCACCTCTCAATGAAGGGTGGATTTCATTGCTGCCTTTTCTGTTAATTTAAACTACTTCTGGAGAGCAGGGTTTACTCATGAAATGGCCTGCAGTGCTGGCCCTGCCCTATGAACCTGCAAAGCCAGAAGCAGAATTGTTTCTGGCACCTTTTGAAGGGTCTCTGCTGATTCCAGTGCAGTCTCTCTGCCCATGATCAATGCTGTATTTATGACAGTAAAGCTATCGAAATATACTGGGTGACCTAATTGTGGCTTTCCAGTACCTGAAGGGACCCTACAAGAGAGCTGCAGAGGGACTTTTTACAAAGGTCTGGAGTGGCAGGACAAGGGAGAATGGCTTCACACTGACAGAGAGTAAATTTAGACTGGATATTGGGAAGAAATTCTCCCCTGTGAGGGTGGTGAGGCCCTGGCACAGGCTGCCCAGAGAAGCTGTGGCTGCCCCATCTCTGGAAGTGTTCAAAACCAGATTCAATGGAGCTCTGAGCAACCTGGTCTAGTGGAAGGTGTCCCTGCCCATGGCAGGGGAGTGAAACAAGAGGATCTTTGAGGTCCCTTCCAACCCCCACCATTCTGGGATTCTTTATTTCTTTGAAAATATACAGATTATTAGAAAAGAGATGCAGTCTACATGAACTTCACTTACTAGATTTAAAAAAGAAAAATCTTACCCATGTGACTTATTCCTTACATGAGTAAAAGGGAATGAGTTGCTAACAGCTCTCCTCTCCAGGGCTGCATTGCCTGGAGCTGTGAGCTGGGACCCAAGAATCCCACCATGTCCCTGAGAGCATTGTCCAAAGGCTTCTTGAGCTCTGTCAGGCTTGGGGATGTGACCACTGCCCAGAAGAGCCTGTTCCAATTCCCAAGCAGTCTCTGGATGAAAAGCTTTTTCCTGACATCCAACCTAAACATCCCCTCGAAGAGCATTGTTTTGTTGTTTTCTGTGCTGGTCAATGAATAAATGTTGTGTGTGGTGAGGAAGAATCCCAGTGCTGGATGGGCACAGCTCCTGTCCCAGGAGGCCCTACAGCCATGGTGTGGGCTGTGGGGTCTGTGGGGTTTCATGCACCCCTTCTGTGGGAGAAGGCTTAAATCTCTCTGACCTGCTCTGGGAAATGAACAGGATGCTGCCAACTGAAAAGGGCTGAGAAGTCACTGCCCAGTTTGGTGGTCCATGGGGGAGCTGGGTCTGTAGCTGCAGGCATTGCAGAGCTTTGGGAGGATGCCATGCACAAAGCATCTCTGTGCTGCCCATCCCCAGCCCGGGCCTGAATGGGCCACTCTTCCTCAGAGGAAGAAGCAGAGCCTGGCAGGGATTCAAGCCCGGATCCCAGAAGCAGCACTGCCTTGCTGGCAGAGCATTCAGCCTCAAGCCAATTTGCCTCTCAGCCCACCAGCTAACCCAGGCACAGCCTGAGGTTGGTATTTCTTCAGCTGCTTCCAGATCCAAAGCTATTTCATGCAGAGCCAGTATGGGGATCTCTGTACCTTACTGCTCTGCAAGGTGTTGACACAGCCTTTCTTTCCTAGAATGTTTTCTTATCAGTAAATCTTAGAACAACTGTCTAGAAATTCTCTTGTATCTCCTCTTTCTTGTGAGGAAAGGCTGACTTGGGTAACCTGACTCCAAGAGAGACTTAATTGGCAGGCAAAAGGACATTGTAGAATTGCAATCTGTTCAAAAATGGGAATAAAGGAATTAATGGAGGAGAGAAGTCTGTCACTGGCCATTGAATATGATGGTCTGATTGCAACTTCTGATTCAGAAAGGTGCAAGCTGTGCCAGGGGAGGTTCAGGTTGGACATCAGGAAGAATTTCTTCATGGAAAGGGCTGCCAAGCATTGCAAGGGGCTGCCAGGGAGGTGTTGGAGTCCCCATCCCTGGGGGTGTTCAAGAAACATCTGGATGTAGCACTCAGTGCTTTGCTCTGGCTGACAAGAGGGAGATCCATAAAGGTGGAACTTGATGATCTTGGAGGTCTTTTCCAACCTAAATGCCTGTGTTGTCCTTGTACCCAGATGACAGAAGCCCCTTGTGAGGAAGAGCCTGAAAAAATTAATGGGAATGCTGCCCCAAACATAACCCATCAGCTGATCCAGAGCCTGCTCCAGAGGCCTGGCTGTCCCAAAGCTCTGGGCTTCAGCCAGATGTGGTGGTAGGAATGTGTGTCAGCTCTGGGATGTCACTGTGGATGTGGGCCTGGAGGAGATGGTGGTAGGAATGTGTGTCAGCTCTGGGATGTCACTGTGGCCTGGAGGAGATGGTGGTAGGAATGTGTGTCAGCTCTGGGATGTCACTGTGGCCTGGAGGAGATGGTGCAAGTGCTCCAGGACCATCAGAGATGGGCTTGGCTACCTTCACCCCAGGGGAGGGGGTGTGTGGTAGTTTCCACAAATCCCACCTTGGCAGAGAGGAGAAGGGGAATGTTTGTGGAAGGCTCCTGCCCTTGGCATTTCCTATTTGCTTTCAGCTCTGTGCAGACGTCTGTGAGGGGCTCAGCTTTGCTTCTGCCTTGTGCTGGGAGCTCAGGTGCCTGACTAGACAGTTGCATTAGGCAGCAAAGCACCTAATCCTCACTGAAGGCCACCTAATCCTCTCAGCTTAATGGCCTTCTGCTCCTTCAGATAGTCCCTTCTTTATTCCTTTTCCTCTTCCATCTCCACAAGAGCCAGCTCTGCTGGCTGGCCATTCTCATTCCTGGCTACCAACACCTCTCAGCCCTTCAGAGCTCCAAAATGCAGAAACCCATAAAAGCAGCTGGAATTAAATGAGTAATGGAGAGGGAACTCACGTCTCTATGGACTGAAGAAAGTGTTCTGTAGAGCAGTGTTTGAGAACCTTTCATTAGTGCTTCCTGGTCATTTTTGCTGCATTTCACTTTGCTGAATTCAAATCCTGCTCAAGCCAGTGGGAATTGTTCCACCAACTTCTGCAAGAGTTGGATCTAACCCCTGGTCTGAAAAGTAAAACTAGTCTCGCTGGTTTTCTTTTATTTCAGTTGGTTTCACTTTCTGCTTCTCAACTCCCAGAATAACATGAATGCATTCATAGTCCTCCATGGTGACATTCCTACAAAATATTCTCTTTTTATGTTTTTTGAAAAATAAAATGCGTATCAGCAATTCCACCTCTGTCCTTCTGACTCTGTTTTTTAACCCTGTTTTTTGGCCCCTTCCACCCTCCTGACCTTCTACACAGAGGTAAATAATATTTTTTTACATATAATTTTTTAAGTTATTTTTTAATTTACATAAAATATTTACACATTTTGGAAGAAACTTTGAACAGTAAAATACCCTTAGCTTTCAGCATCGATAAAAACAGACAGTTTGCCCTCAGAAAATAACTTGTTTGTAGTATCTCAAGTGGAAAAAAGATATGCTGGGTTGTGAAAGATGTTTGTTCCATCACCATGAAACTCTTTGCACAGTTGCCAGGGCAAGACATGGCACACAGGGAGGTGACACTGGATTTCTACATCACAGCTCAATCTTCAGCTTTTAAGTGGAAGCTGTGCTTTTATTCCTAAAATAGCCATTTGGTCCAATTAACATCTTTCTGGTAGCAGAAAGGGAGCATTGAGTAGAGTATGGTGCTACAGAGCCCAGAGAAGGGAACATTATCTCTCAGAGCTCTGGGGGGTTGTCCTCCAGATCGCCCAAAATTCTTTCCAAGTAACGTGTTAAAATATTGGTAATGCAATGACTCAACCATATAAACAGATGGAGTGAGTAGTGTGCAGCCAGTGATTCAGCTAATGTACAGCTCTGGAAAATTCAAATTTGATTTAACATGAGGAGAAATATTGAATAAGACATTTCTAATTTTTCCTTTTGTTTGAGGAGGCTGTAAGTAGGTTGTTTTTTCTAGTGAACAGAGTAGAAAAACATAATCCCATAACAGCTGATTCAAAGGATGGCATCCCTGGTCCCTGCACAGAAACTCCTTGCAGCAGTGCTGCACTGCAGTGCCAGCTCTTGGTCCGAGCCCAAGTCCTGCTGTGGGACACGAGCTCCTAATTTCTCCAGAGGGAGTGTTCCCAGCCGAGTTACACAGATCTCCATGATCTAGTTCAAGCAAGAGCTGTTATTTAGACTGAGTTAACTCATTAATTTCGGCTTTAAGATCTTAAAAGCTGTATCCACCATAAAGTAAATCACACATTTTTTCCAGGCTCCTCCTGTACCACGTAAAGTTGTGGCTGCAGCTGTGAATGTGCTGTGCCTGCAAACAGGGCACACCAAGGCTGCTCTTGGGAATGCTCTCCAAACAGCCAGAGGACATCTAAGCTGTTGCCATGTCTTACTACATCCTTTTATTCTCTTGGAATGACGAAAGGAGAAACTGGTTTTCTGCAGAGGCCTCCCATTGTCAGGAGATCAACACTTAAAAACTCACCTGATTTTCATGGAAATCTGGGGGGAACCCTGTTCTCTTTAGAGTATTCCAGTGTTATCACTGCAATTGCAGGCTTTATTCCACAAGTTATGAGTACAGATTACTGCCACCTGCATGGAAGCCCATCCCTTCACATTTATGTAAATGTTGCCTTTGAAAGCTTGATTATGAAAGAGTTGCCAGTACACAGTCGAGAGGCACGAGAAGTGACCTGAACAGGTTAAATGCAGGTGAATGTTATGTTTTGCACACAGTTGTAATATTCATAACGTGGTAATTGCTGAAGGATGTCAGAGTAAGCTTAATTCCTCTAGCAGTTGTATGTAGGATAAAGTTTTGCCCCCACAATACACTTACACAATCCTACTGTGCCTAAATAGATTCTGAAAGCGTATTTAAGAGAAGAGATTTGGGAAAGTGTTTGTCTCATTTGATGAGGCAGGACCTTAGCAGCTCAGTGTGTGCAATTATTTGTGCCAGCTGTGAGGAGTGCTCTTATATATTGTGGACTGTTCTGAGTAGTCAGGTAAGGTCCTGACCCCACAAACCTATCTGGGCATGCTTGAAATAACAAGCTAGACTTAAGAATTCCATTTAATATGTACAATGTGAAGAAGGTAACAGGAGTTAGAGAACCTGAGTATTATTTGCTTGAATATTGTCAAACTCCATTTTTATGTACTTGTAATTTGCTATTACAAAGTATTAAAGGGACATTTCATTCACCCTGGCATTTTGCTTTTTTAGGAAGAAAAGCAGCCCTCTCACCACTGCATTGAAGTGAGTGTGCCCATACCAATGGGAGCTCTGAGCACAAAACCTCATCAGCTGTGTAATAATCCTTATAAGATTTGTAGTATGGAGAATTCCCTCAGGAGTGCTGTCTTCCATCCCATGGATTGGATCCTTGTTCTTTTGCAGAACTGATAAGGGACAGCACTGTTTGTTTGGACAATCAGTAACAGAAAGAAAAGGCTCCTGTACTTTCTGTTTCGTTTTGCTGGGATTTTTTGTTGTTTGCCTTTGGATCACTCATCTCAGTTACTTCTTCATTCTTTTTCCCCTGCTGCTCCTGTTTTCCAAGTTATCAGCTTCTCTCAAGGGTCCTGTAATTTTTAGAGCTTTTCTTAAATCTTCATCTCCTGCAGCCATTTCAGCTGTGATATTTTAAAAATTAAGCTTAACCTTTAAAAACTAAGCCTGCAGAAGCTGTATCAGAGATGACTGAAGACAAATTGAAAAGCAGGGACCTCTTGACAGTGAGTGGGATGAGAGCTTTCAGTGAGCTGGAAGTCACAAGTTTGATCAGGAGTGCATTTTAGGTTATTTTCTTGTGGGAATGAGGTTTATATGGTCATGTCATGTAGGCAGAGGTATATCTGAGGGTGTATCCATGTTATTTAATAATGTTTGAATCTACTGGCTTACTCCATACAGGATTAAATCTGACAGAATAATTTGGTTCCTGTGACTTTCATGAAAATAAGTTGTGGAGCAGGGAGGATGTATCATGTTCTCCCCTAATCATGGAAAATCTGCAGTGGGAACTTCTGGGCAACAGCATGCACTGGCTAAAGAGAAATCTTAAATAAATCAAAACTTTGGAAGAGATTTCAGTTAAAACTTGCACCTGACACCCTAAAGTTAACAAACCATGAGGCACAGACGTGTGGGGAACCAGGCTTTCTTCATTCCGATAACAAACTTTAATTTCAAGGGAGTTAAACATCTACTGAAATCACAAAAAGAGTAAGAGGCTGAGGAGAGTAATGGATGGAGTAACTTTAACTACAAAGGCGACCAAAACATGGGATTACTGGGGTGAGGGGGAAACAGCAGATGAGGAATTTCTACACCTGTTGTGCGTGAGGGGGGAGCTCAGGAATAGAAAGTGGCAGCCAGGAAGAGAAGGAAAAGCAAAAGGGAAGCAGGAGGAGAAAAGAAAATTCAAGTTGGGAAAGGCATCAAGAAAGGCTTTGAAGATCACTGGGAGGAGAGATTAAACAGAAACTAAATTAGTTTTAATTTAATCTGTTCGCTCTCAGAAGAAATCGGTGAACTCCCATCCAAAGAAGAGCAGGCGAGGCAGAGGAGAACAAAGGGGTTGCAGGGAGAATCAAATTTGAAGAAGAGGCAGGTCTGGACATGGGAAGCAGTTAATTTTAAGCACTGTTTAGTGAATGTGTCACTAATGAATGTGTCAGGGATAATGAGAGCTGAAACTTGTGGTAGAAGCAGCCAACCTGGCCACAGGAACTGCATGAGAGGTGCAGTTACACAGCACAGGAGCGGAAACAGAGATTCTCCTGTGAATGAGACAAACTAAGAGTTGGTTGGGTATTTTTTTTCCCTAATCTTGTTTAAATAAATCATTCCCATTAACACTGAGCCATGATTTACCCATCTGAGCACTGTGGATTAGCACAGCTCAGTTCCACCCTCTCTGCTTGGCGCAGAAGTTCCCTCTCTGCTCACAAACGCGATGTCCACATGGTTCTGAATGTGCAGGGGAAAATGGCAATGGAAAAGGAACCCCTGAGAAGGCTCCAGGCAGTCTGGCAAGGGGATGGAGCAACTGTTTTGTCAGTGGACAAATGGTGGCAGTGTGGACAGGGTGACAAGATTCCCGAAGCAACTGTGTTGGCCTGACACAGCAGTGACGTGCAGAGGACTGAGGGCAGACCTGGCTTGCAGGAACATTTAAGTAGCCACTCCTATTGCCAAACTATTAGCCAGATCTTTAAAAAGTGGCCTGGCCCAGGAAAATGTTATGTAAAACAAAAAAAAAGCTAGCTGACTTGCTACTGTTAAACCACGGAGAGAGACATGGACCATGAAAAGACATAGGGTATTCCCAGTTTAATGGGAGCAGGATAATCAAGTAGATTCCCAGGGGCGGCTTTGCAGAGGGAGTAGAAGACCTGAAAGCAAAAGTGCTTTGGGTTTAAACTGAGCTCCCTAAAATGAGATTTGCTTTATTATGCGGCACTTTCTTCCTCCCCTTGCTCTCTGCTCTCAAAGGCAGCGAGGTGGTGTGGGGATGATCCTTCAGAAGCCGTGAGAATGAGGAACAAGGTGGAGATGACAGATCCGTCACCTGTGACACGCATGACTCAAAGGCATTCCAGCCCTTTTGCACAGCAGAGTCACTTTTTAAATATCCCAACAGCAGAATGGCCAAGCCATAGGGCACCCGCCTGAAAGCACATTCCTGACACTTGTATAGGAATGCTTTGGGAAAAGGGAGAATATTTAAGAGCGGGAAGAAGCTGTGATAGCACTGGTTCCTCCCAAGTGGAGTTTCAGTAGAAAAAACCCGTGTGTGGTCAGCATCTTTATTTCGGGGCATGGCAGGACCCGAGCAGCTCCTGATCCGCGGGCGGAACCTGAGGGAGAGCGCAGGTCCGCCCTCACTCAGACCCCGCAGTTCGGGGGTTTGGGGAGAACAGAGGGGCGCAGCTTTGGGGTGGAAGGGTCGCAAGGCTCAGCCGGGCAGTCTGACCCCACACAGGCCGGAGGAAAAGTTCCTGGGA
>NW_005054438.1:956737-973220 GCF_000277835.1 Geospiza fortis | reverse complement strand
TGGGCTGCGAGCTGACACCTTCCCCACAGGCAGGCCCGGGGCTGCCGGGTGTTTACGCGGCCGCAATTAGGAGCTGAGACTTGACACTGGCCAGAGGCCCTGCTGGGGATGTGTGTAAACAATAATAAATCAAGCGCTGGTTTTATCCCCGAGTGTTGCCTCGGTGAGCCGCGTGTCCCAGGTCTCATGGAGCAGCCCCTGGCTTTCCTTCGCTCCCACCACGCCGGAGTTGGTCAATTAACAATATTACAATATGAGTAGTTAACACGTTCCTGTGATCATTCTCTGTATAGTTTATTGCTATTTTTGAAAAATTTAATTTATTAACTATTTTCTTAAATGGTGATGTGTAGTGGAATTTTAGAGACCGGTCACCGTATTTGGTTATTTTTTAAATCTACTGCTGCTGAAGTTTTTAGTCCCTTTTTGCAGTTTTGTTTTGGTAAATGGTGTGGTTTAGGGACGGAGAATCCCAGAATGGTTTGAGTTGGAAGGGACCTAAAAGCTCATCTTGTTCCAGCCCCCTGCCGTGGCAGGGACACCTTCCACTATCCCAGGCTGCTCCCAGCCCCAATGTCCAACCTGGCCTTGGACACTTCTAGGGATGGGGCAGTAAATAATTTATTCCAAATGCAAGACACTATATCTGCTATGAAACTCTTAAAAGTGAATAAATTGCTCGTTTGTTGGCGCTTTTTTTTTTTCCGCACTTGCACTTGAGTGCTGCCCAGGCAAGATTCATTTTTTTTTTGTCCTTGCCCCTCTTTGGAATAGGTTGTGTGCATTCCATTAAACAGATCCCAGGAACAGGGAACATGGCATTATGTTCTGGATGTTGGAAAACACTTGGGCCAAAATCCTGTGGAGTAAAACAAGAGGCTGTAGGTCATTCTCAAAGTATGCTAAATATCTCATTTATTTTTTTTTAACTAAAAAATCCTTTCTTAGTTTTTACAAAAAATTGCACATTTAGTTAGTTTATTTTATTCTTGAGCGTGCTCTTGCACAAAGTTTCATTAGTGTAGATTGTTTGATGAGGAGAATTGTAACAAGTGTGGCTTAGGATATGCACCCATCCTGCTGTTCTCCATAGTGTGCACACACTCACAGGTTGTTCCCTGTCCTCTGTGGGGTATAATTGTTCATGGGCTGTGGGATTGCATCCCTTTAGCTGTGTCTGTGTGGAGTGAGATGGCTTCTGCAGCTGGATGGAGCCCTGGTCAGTCCCTGTTAGCTCCATGTGTGAATTTTATGGATTACACTCAACCAGGAAACAAGATGTTGTGATTGTATCAGAAATCCATCCTTACATGGATTTCCAGGCTCTGCCATTGCTACAGTATCAAGCAACAGCAAATGCATTTTGAGTGCATTTTCTGTCAAGTAAAATTGCAGATTTATCCTTTTCTGAGTCTGTGTAATCACATATAAAATCATTACATTCAAATTTTCAAAAATTTCTGATGGAAAAAAATCTCCTAAACATTTCACATATTCTATTCAAAATAATTTGAATTATTTTTCTCACGAATGTTTTATCTTCAGTTTATTTTATGAACTGTACAGTATATTTTTTTGACTGTCACCACTAGACATATTTTCTTGTCATCTCATAATTAAACTATCCACAGGTTTTACTGTGTTTTCTTTACATAACCTCCAGTTCAGTGGTGAAAGGCAGAGCTCAGTGTGCTGCAGTCACAGGGTAAAAAGGGAAAGTCACAGAGTAAAGTAGGGGCTGTTGTGCTGCACTGAGATTTTGGAGGCTCAGATCATTTCTCATTGATCCCTCCAGTGGATTTTGGCCATGCATTTTTTTAAAATGTGTTTTGCTGGGCTGAAATTTTTTCTTGTTACCATTTCCCATGTGCTGATAGAAAACACAAGAATTCTTCACGTTTTAAGTACATTGTTGTTGTTATTAGGGTTGGTGGGGATTTTGTTTTGTATTTGGAAATTTCACTTTGGCATGTAAAAAGTCAAGCTGGTATTAAGTACTTAGAGCCTTGATTTGTACTCTTTAATACAATCTGTAATATTTGGGTTAAATAAAAATAACATTTTAAAGCTAAATCCTTACAGTCTTCCATGATACGACTGAAAGGAATTTAGAATGAATCAAATATAAATTTAATTCATTTTAAATGCTTTAGTCTTATAAAATGGTAAGTCTTCTGGAAGCTGTAATTTCTTCTTCAGAATTTTTCAACTGTATTTTTTCCAAGCTTTCCTGTATTTTTCTGTGCTGTAAATGCAGCGCTCTAATAAAGCCCTAATAATTCTGATTGCTACCACAGCAACTTTGGGAGTGTTCAGGATCAATTCAGTTTCCTGGAAAAGAGGAACTCTTTGGTGAAATGAAATGCTGTGTTAGTGGCCGAGGGTGACTGATCACAGAGCCACCACTGTGGCAGTGGAACTGCCTGTTCTAATGGCCATGTTAATGTCCTGAGAGGAGCAGTCCAAATTGTATTTCAGAATATTATGTCGTGGTCTGGCAGCCAAATGTTGCCTCTGCAAAACTGGCACATATGTGAAAGCTTACAGTAAAGCAGATTATTATTTTTATTTTGGTCTAAGTAAGACCAAATGCAATTTTTTTTGTGTGTGAAATTAAAAATGTTGCAAATGTTACTTCTCTTGCAGCAGCAGCAGCAGCTGGTTACTTCACTTCTCACTTGTTCAAAGAGTCTGTAGGTTTAAAAATGAGAAGTCTCAGAGGGGTTTATTTTGCTACAGCTCAGTGCTGTACAAAATGTAAAACAACTTACTGCTCCTCTAAGCAAGAGGATTCCAAGAGCAAGGAGAAAAAGCTGCTGATGGAGTTCTTTCATTTGCTTACTTGATGCCAGATGTTGCCAAAATCTTTTACCCAGACCATTTTAGATGTCCCCAAGAGAAGAGTGAAATATTCACACTTGTGGCAGGTTCTTCACCTTGTTCACTGAGGTGCTTTCATGGCAGAACTGTGGAACATGGAATTCATCAGGTAGATCAGGGGTGAGGTGAAAAATAAAATAATGGCACTATGGATCTGGAAATGCCAGTTTTGTTGTTATGGCACATTTTTATCAAGCTGCTGAGGGGCAGTAACTTGGTTCCCCTGCCAGCACTGAGGGGATCCCACATCATGCATGGCACTGGGAGGGAAATGTTGGTGTTAGAAATGGAAATAAAACTCAGATCTTGTTCTGGCATGGTTGGTTCTCATCCTGCACAGGAACACATTGTTTGGGGTTTGATGTGGCAGCTGCTCCAGGCCGTGGTGTTCTCATTTTTTAGTACCTACGTGTACAAAAGAGGTATTTGCTGTTAAACCTGAGGGCTGTTAAAGTACACAGAGAGTCAAAAGGTGATTTTTGAAAATGGGAGCTGAGTGTGATGATCACAGACTGTCCCTCACCCTGCTGTGCCCAGGGATCTGTAGCTCTTTTCTGCAGCTGATGGGAAATTCAAGCAAAAAGTAGAATATGGCAGCTTACTTCTGGTATACTGAAAGAGGCATCTATTTCTTTTAAACCTCCAAATTCCAATTTTTATTTTATTGTGAGGTTTTGGAATTGCCTGTGTTTTTTCTTGATAGCAGAAGAAGCTAGGAAGTGTGGCTGTACTTCACATCCTGCTTGGCTTTTTATGAGTTACATAGCAAACAAAGCAAAGGGAAAAGGATATTATCATACTTGCTGAAAAATAAAGTCCAAGCCTTTTATATTCCAAGGAAACAGAGGCAATTAAAGAACAGAAATTGCATCTTTACATGTTTTTGACACGCCTAGAGAACAGGGGCATGAAAATGTGTGTGCTCTGTTGTATGATTTTGTAACTAAAGAACTTCTGGGTCAGTCTGTGATCACTTAATTTATGTTTTATGTGGTCTAGACCATGATAGTAGTAATACTAGAAGGAAAATTCCCTGGTTACCTTTATTATTATTATTGTTATTTTGAGGTGTTGGTTTCAGTAGCTTAATTCTTATTCCTACTGAAATTGGCCATGATGAATATGTTTGAGCAGGGTTATTCTGCCAACTTAAAAATGACTCAGCATCTTGAGAATGACTCTAAGTAAATATGTTCATTTATAAGAAAGGCAGGATTCTTCTTATTTAAGAGCATATCAGCAGCTGAGTTGTGGATTTTAGTGTTGCAGAGGGGAAAGGATCATAAGCACTCACATGGAGCATTTGGCTGTTCTTTGAGAGCCTTCAACAGACCAAAACCTCTTGGAAAACCTGCTTTATATGATACTGGGCAAATATTTATTATCGAAATTACCTGAATATTCTGTGAGTGTCTTCCTGTCTGTTGGTCCTTGCATGTCACCTGCCTGTGCAGGCATCACCTGCACCAAGCAGTTCAGCACAATGCAGCTCACAGCAGCAAGTGATGGGTAAGTTTAATTCTAAATTGTGTTTTTTTTACCCCAGAACACTTAGGCAGCAGTCATAACTGCTGGGAGGATGGAGACTTGTGTTTAGGAGAGGTGGGAAACAAGAGTGGAGCAGGAAAGGAAGAGTTTTTATTTCATCCTCATTGGAAAAAGAAAATAACAGTTCATTTTAAACCTAAACTTGGTGGCAAAACAAAGTTAGTTGTTCAGGTTGGACCAAATGTTGGAGTCAGAACAGGGAAGATTCTGGAAAACTTTGTGATGGGTTGGAATTGGATTTCACAGAGGGTTGCAGAGCCAGGATTTTCTGTCATTTTGGGGTTTTTGGTGTCACTTTCGGGTCCAAGTTAATGCTTGATTCATTAATGGGGTTGTTATTCCAGAAATCATTAAAGATATAAAAATTAAATAATGGTAAGGGAACATCTTGATCTTGATGAATTGTTTAAATGCCAAAAATGTATAGAGGGCATTTTCTTATCCATTCAACATCCAAAGGCCGTTTAAAATGCATTTATTATTTAAATGAAAACTCCTATTCACCCTTCAACTGTACTTCAATAGCATCAGGAATTCACCCCTTCATAGAATAATTGGAAACTTTTATGGTTTTATAATAAAAAGGTTGAAAAACATAACATATGCTTACACAAACTGCTCACATTGTAAAGTATTCAATAGCAATAAAGGCAGAGAGACTGGTGGCTATTCTGTTTCTTCCTTATGAAACCACAAAGTATAAACACAAAAGATTCATTTCAGTCATAGTTTATTGGGTGCTGATGCAAATCATGATTAAAATAGGATTTCCTCTTTCTTTCGTTTAATTTGCCTGGAAGGAGATGGTTCCATGAGTGTCTCCAAAATTAAGAAATTTGGGATGTGCTCATGTGGATACTCCAAAGGCTTCAGTGGCAGAGGGATGGATTTGTCTAGGGCATAAGCAACCCTATCCATGTGGGGAATGCCTGAGAAATGATGAGGCTTGTAGAGTTCTCCCCTTTTTTTTTTTTTTTTTTTTTTTGTTTATTGAGTTGTTTTTGTCTTTTTTAAATGAAATGTGGTTTGAAAAAGTGATTAAATATCAGTAAGCAGGAGCTGTGCAGGATCAGTTCCAGCTGTGGAAGTGCTGATACACATCCTCTGGGATGTAAGGAGTGTTTGAAGTCTTTCCAATGCCACCCTCCTGTCACAAGAGCAGCAAGGCAGATGTGGCTCCATCTTCCTGATTTTTGGGTCCACTATGTTCTGAAAGCACATTGGGTAAAAACTGAGGGCAAAACTCCTTCTCTGTCCTGTAACTATAAATATGTGTGAGGATTCATGATGTGAGTGTGAGGATTCTCATGCTGGACCCATAAAGCCCTTCTGTGTGTAGTGTTAAGAATACAGAAAAAAAAAAAGGAATCTTCATTTATTATGTGAATATTGATGATGGATGAGAGTGATGGGAAATATTTTTGCTCCCTCAAACCCTAATCCCTCAAGAGTCTTGGAACAATTAATGAGGGAGGTTTGCTTTCCCCCAAGTTTTGTTTTTCTCTTGCCAAAATTGCTGTTTAGTCCCCTAAATTCCTTACTATTACTTTATGGGGCTAATAAAGCAGGGTCAAATTACAGTGTGAATTGGGTAGGAGAAATGAGATGCTGCAGGAAGTTCCTTGAATTTGAGGATCTTTCCATAGTCAGAAGAATGAGGATTCTATTTTGCAGAAGGTAGGAGAGCAACCTGAGGATTTCCTTCCAGAATTCCAAGAGCTGCCTGGGGGCAGGATACCTGGCATACATCATTTTATGAGTTTATGACTTCAGAAACAGTAATTTCTAAATTAAGGATTGGATAGAATTCCTCATCTTTCTCATCCTAGTTAAGAAGGACTGTGGTAAATTGGTGATGACATGGAATCAGGAATGTGGCCCATGATTTTGCACCTTTCCCTGGAAATATGCTGGTGTACACACCAAGGATGTGTGCAGAATCAGGATCTGGAGTTCTTCACAAGGCCCAGATCCCCTCAGTTTTATTTCTGTTGTGCCTGGAGAAATTACTATGATCTATGCATCCTTAATATTCATTTTATCAGTTAACAGCATATGCAATTTTAGCTTATAAACTGGCACATTTTTAATATATTTTTTTTAATTTGGTACTTGCAAATAGTAGAATATATAGAATTAAATGTTCCAAAAGCAGAGTTTAAACAAAGAGTGAGTTGCTAAAGGAACACAAATCTTGCAATGAGATGGTTTGTTGTGGGTCATGCTGTGTGACAGTGTGTGGTGGTGCTTGGGAGGTGGCCTGTGGTATGAATATTTTGTATGGATTGTTAAGATCTGAGATGGAGGGATATGAAAAGAGGATGCTAGGAAAGATTAATGGGACAACAAAGCAGTGGATGCACTGTTGGAGAGGCCTTGCTGAATAAAGTCACTATTATATAGCATCTATGTTCAAAATCTTACATGTAAAGAAAGGTTGATGGTAGCTTGGAGTGTAGCCTGTATTTCTGCAGAAATTCAACTTTAGTTGTGGATTTTAATTTATTTTTCATTTTCCATTTCTTAAAAGTATAATTTGCATTCATTTTTTAATGTAATCTCATATTCATCAAGATTAACATATAAATAACTCTATTGCACCATCAAACAATAAAGGGAACAAAGTGACACAAAATAAATCTCATTTTACTGCAGCCCAAAATTGGTTTTGTGGCTTTTTAGGGCTTGACTCCCAGGGCAATTGACAGCATAGCTGTTGTAGAGTAACTGAGTGGCTGTATCTGTGTGATGGAACTCCCTGAGGCTGGTATTATGTTCCTGAACAGGAACATTGTCTTTCTTAAAAGTATAATATTCTAAATAATGACTGTACTTTTTAAGTACATGAGACAGAGGAAATGGAAGCCACCTTGGTGCTGAATGAGGAGAATATTCTCACTGAGCACATTTTTAATAAACTTGTCTGCATCAACTTCATATTGATTTGTTTGTCTTAATTTCTGTGGATGACTCTGCGTGGGCAGGTCAGTGGAGATGGAAAGGAGCTGCAGCAAAGGTGGAATGAATCCTGGATTTTGGCATGTGTGCTCTACTTACTGCTTCATTATTTGAATCAATTATTGCTATCATTATTTGAATCTATAAAAATACATGGATCTTAATGTCTGCTCATATTTGTTCATGTGAATGTGCTCACAGGTCTTTGCTTCCTGTGATCTGAAATGCAGAATGAGAGGGTGACTCAAACAAAGGCTCTTCAGTGCTTGAATGAACAAGTTCCTATTTGGCTTTGTAGTTAAAACCTCCGTGCTGATTCACTTTCTCAGAGAAAAGCGAGTTGCCCTTTGTTTTGGTTTCATAGTTAGGTATTTTTATTTTGATGGCATATAGCAAGTCCAGGTGAAGACTCCACAGTGCCTGGGTGTTGTCTCCACCCTGTAACAGGTGTATCTGCTCCCTCTTCCTTTTCCCACTGAAATGTGCAAGAACACATCATCATCTGCAAGCTCAGACTTTCCTGTCTGATATGTTTTAGGGTTTAGCAGTATTAAATGTTGTCCAGTGTCTCTTTGAAATGGGCAATATCACTGCAACATCCTCTGGCTCCTCCTCAGTCACATCCTTCGCTCTGCAGCATCTTTCACCCAGACCTGCATTTCTTTAGCACCTCTTTGTTCCTGCCCTGGATATCTCATAAGCTGCCTAGAAATTTGCTTTTTCCAGAGTTTCAGCTGAGGGCTTTACAGGCAAGGGCTACTTCTTCATACACTGAATGTTGTGTGACCACATCTGGCAGCAGTTCTTGGCTGCAGTTATTTCTGAATGCAGGAGCAGGATTTTCAGGTTTTCAGTAGTCCTCCTTAAGTCTGAGCAGAGACAAGGAATGGATAATTCATCTATTTATCTGTCCTGATTTATCTGTCAATGACCTCTGTTCTGAAGATGCCATTAACAGTGAGAAGTCTTTTATTTGAAAGTAGCCTGTAGATTGAAGTGAGAATGAGTACCAAAATGCATGGCATGTGAAGAAGGGAGTTAAGAGGGTTACACTGTCCTCAGAACAGAATTAAGAAGCTGCAAAAATGAGAGAAGCCCATTTTCTGAAGACATAGATCTTTGACAGTTTAAGGAAAAGTGGTAAGAACTTTTAATGTGCCATCTGGTCCTTGAACCTTCAGGACCAGGTCTATCACTTTGGGCTGAAACTCCTTCTTGCTCAGTGTTCAATCTCTAACCAATGGCTGAAATTTAAACTGCCTTAAAGCTCCTCACATACCTTCCCTGCCCTGTTTAGAACCGGGTTTCATGAACCAGAAATGGCATCTAGATTGAGTGGCCCTTCACATTTTGTTTTTCTGTGAACTTGCCTGAAAAACATCACTTCTTGGAAAACAACACGTGCATAAATTTGAATTAATTTAAAGATCAATTGAAAGACCAATTTCATCTTGCTTTCAAAAATGCTGGAGTTACTTCTCTCTAGTTCTTATTGTGAACTTTATCTGTGTGAGAAGCAGAGATAATCAGATTCAAGATCTCAGCTGTGTTTTAGCCATCATTTAATTTCTGGTGGCCTCTGTGCAACCTCAGTGTCTGGAACTTCTCCTGAGATGGTTTTTTAATGCTTTTCAGCAGTTGTGTTTTCTAAGTATGTTTTCACAATCTTTGCTACTTTGCTTTCACAATCCTTACTACTTTTTAAAAGTAGCTTCACTGTATCAAATTGGTCCCATTAAATGTAATTAAAGTAATTTTAAGTGGTAATTTTTGGAAAGCTATTTAAAATGGCCAAATAATCCTGTAGCAGAACCTGTCCTCACAGAACACAGGATCCTAACAATGGCCCATTTCTAGCATCATGCTTTGATTTTATCATGGGTTGTATTCAAATGATGATGAAGGAGATTTAAATGGGGAGGAAAAAAATCTCTCACCTTTCTTGATTTCATGCTTAATTTTCACAACCGTGGTGAGTTACTCCTATTTGCATTTCATGGTGTTATTTTTGGGATGTGTCTTGTCTAGTCTTGGCAGACAGACACCAAGCCAAGGAGTAAAATATGAAAATTTAACAGTGAGGGAGTTATTATCCAAATGGAGCCTTCTGTTAGAGGTGTCAACAGAGACAAAGGTGAATGTAGAGAATGAATGGAATAAGATGAGAGAAAGATCAAATAATGGGATAAGAAGTTCAAGCGTGGGATGATGGGTGTGAATAGAGATTATTAACAATGCAAACATTTGCAAAACGTGCAAAAGAATTCCTGTCTGTTCATTAACACTTGATGAGGGAACCACATAATAAAACAATTTTTTTTAAAAATCATTTTGAGTCTTAGAATGCTTGTTCTAAGGTGTTATTTTCTTCTGACTGTT
The DNA here is from genome assembly GCF_000277835.1 of Geospiza fortis. Lineage (NCBI taxonomy): Eukaryota > Metazoa > Chordata > Aves > Passeriformes > Thraupidae > Geospiza > Geospiza fortis. The sequence continues at coordinate 963,455 of NW_005054438.1, read as the reverse complement.
TCTCTGTTGGTTTTTAGATTTCTGTCTTCCACCTCGTACATAAGTGGGATCTCTGTGCTGGAACAAGATGATGTCTTGAACTCATTGAAGGAAAGGGGTGAGCAGCTTTCTCATGGCCAATATTTTATCTTCTTTAGAAAACAGCGTGCCCTGGAAATAAATATAATCCTGTATTGTGTTGAAAAGGAAGCCAGTTCTTTTTGCTTGTCACGTGTCAGAGAGAATTGATTTTTGTTTCTTTTTAACTTGCTGTGTGAATGTAAGCATCTAATGTTACATAGCAAGTACTAGGACTAAAGTTAAATAAGAATGAACAAAAAGCCCTGCCGAATGTGCCAGTCATGCATTTCTCTCTGAAGGACTTCAAAGAAACATGTATGGAGGAAAATGAGAAGGAATGATTACTTGTTAACAAGTCTGTTGGGTAGTTCCTTCACTACCCTAAGAGGGTTGGTGGTTCGGTCGTAGCCTGAAGCGTAGCTATTTATATCTCTTACAAACATCTGTTGTAGCTTGTATATGTTAAAAATGATACCACTGATCTCCAGCAGCTCACTTGTACCTTCTGTTAGCGTTACTGGGTGGTCCCTGTGCCCTTAATTATGAAGGAGTAAATGGAACAAGCCAGGAGTGGAGTGATGAATGTTAAGTGATCACTTTGTGTGTATGTCTCAGCTCACATTTAATCTCTTCACTTACATACTCAACTTGCACGAGCTCTCCACATTTCTAATTATGATTACCCCTCTTCATTTAGCTTCCTTTCTGCTTTACATTCTCCTTCGTACCTCATTTTATAAAAGGCTTCTCTTTTTTTTCCCCCCTTTGCTTTATAGAACACGATCTTTAATGAATTCCCTTTCAGCACAGGTATCAGTGGAGTTTCTGATTGCAGGTCATGCATCAGCTTCCAGTTACATGACCTTAAGTTTTTCCTTGGGTTTTCTGCACACTTTACTTTCAACATAAATAGAATGAGAGTTAGTTATGTTCTGTGTGAAGCTGACCAGCAGACTCAGCCTCAGGTTATTTTTGTTATTTGTAAGTCTTTGAATATAACACAAAAACACACTTTCCCCTCTGCTCTCAATTTCTTTCACAGAGAATAATTGGCATTTTGAAAGCTAGGATGTCCAGAAGTCATATATATTCTTGGGTTCACCTCAGATACCCAAACAGTCTGTGTGCTGAGGTAGGGTGTGCTGGTTGGAGGTGGTCTGTGAGCTGAGGATGGACACACAGAGCAGGTCAGCCGAGAGCAGGGCTCATTGGAGATCACCACAACCGCTTCAGACCAAGTCAGCTGCTTTCCATCACAGCCACCTTCAGCAGGGAGAGGCCTGAACCAGCCTGCCTGACTCGGTGTAAAAGGCATCAGAAACATCCAGGTGTTGTGTGAGCTCGGTGGAGGAGCTGTGTTAGTAATTAGCTGTGGCAGTGATAAACATCTGGGAGCGATAGCAGCCTGAGCATCTGCTGGGGCTGTGCCTGCTAACGAGCCCTGGTGCTGCATCCCAAATGAGGCCATGAAAACCAAATCTGTAAATACCTTCTCAGTTACTTTTCTTAAAGTTTAACTCGCTTTGTTTCTTGCCTCTACTGAGTAATGAGGAAATGTTTCTTTTTAGTGAACAGAAGTAATTCCTCAGTTAATTGCCTCGATTTAAGGGTGTGATTAGCTCAATTTGTTCTTCTTGATTTGCAGGGGTTGTCTTCACTAAATCTCATCAGTTCCTATCTTGCCTAATAGCTTAATCTTTTTCTACTGTAATTATAATTCAGAGGGGAATCTCTTGTGGGAAATAAAGGAAATACCCTTGTAGAATTCTTTGCAGTCGTTCCCCTGGGAGAAAATATGGCCAAAGTCCTTCTAGATGCAATAATCTATGGATCTAGCTCAAAGCTGTGCACCTCCTTTCTTCTTTTGTGCGGCCTGAGGGCCTTCCAGATGTGGAACGTCTCTTCATTATGGAAATCTGGAAGGAGGGGTTAGTCCAGCTCGTCTTGTTCTCCAAAAATTCTTGCCATGTCCTACTGTCTTTATCAATTTACATGTCTTATCTTTGTGGCCTCCCTCTCCAGGTTTTTCTTCATGCCACAAATATGATCTTACATCCCTGTGAACTCTTAAGACTTTCTTCCTCTTCTACAACTTGTACTTTTATTTTCTCATTTTTGCCTAAGAATTTCATATTTCTCCCACAGTTAAACAATTTCTTCAGCAGTGTTTTCTGTGGGGCTTAGCTTTAAAATAATCATTAAATAGTGTTTGCTCTTTCTTTGTTTAGCATTTCAACTGTTCTGCTTTTATTTTGAGGGTAGTCTGGTCCATGCTTTGGATGTCACAGTCATAAATTAAATGTATGTCTTTTGAGAAGGAAGAAAAGCAGCATTTTCTATGTGTCTGTTCACTCTATCAATACAGACAGGCACTTGCATTGGCTGTCAGCTGCCATTTATGAAAGAAAATAAATGTTTTAACATCAGACAAATGCTTACAGGGCTGATGCTTCAGAATGTGCTCCCTTAAAGGATTTTGAGAGGGGTCTCACTTATTGTGGCGAATGCTGATTTAGCTTTTAACACTAAATGATTTGTAACTGTAAAAAAAAAATAAAATCTGAAGTACTTCAATCAATGAGTGCACTTTGGTTGTTCCATTTGTATTTTTAATTTGGTGGAGAAATCAGTAATGTTTTTGGAGTTTCAAAGAAAGAATACTGATGTTCTGTAAAAACAGATATAACCTAGTTTTTAGAGGAAACCAAGCTTACATCATCTTGGGGAAGTTCTCTGGTCTTTGAAGCTGTTTAAAAAAGATTTTAAAAATTGCACTCATATTTAGGAATTACACTGAGTGAATTTGATGCAAAGTGAGGCTTGAGGTTTCTCCTGAGGGGTTTGGTTTGTCTCTGTGCCTGAAACTGCTGTCAAAGAAGGGAACATTGAAATTTGTCCTGTGTTTGCAAAATGAAACACTCACTTGAGACTGTTATAATCTGCAGGGGAAAATATCCAGAAATGTAAAAATTGCTCTTAAAAATGGTCATATGCAGTAGTAGTATGCAATAAGGGAAGGACTTAAAATAGTTGAAAATCTTGTAGTGATTGAACACATTGAAAAAAAAATATTCTGTTTCAGATCTTAAAGTGGTGAAAATTTTAGAACTTGGTTCTTCAATACTGACATAAGTTAAAAAGAGCAGAAAGCCTGGAATTATTACCTGGATATAATGTTTTTCAAGACATGAGCTCTGACTTCTTTTTTAATATGGATTTTTTTAATAGTAGCTAAACATTAGAACTCCTATGTGTCAAGGGAAATTGACTTCTGTGTTAATAGTTACTGGTAATATCCTAATGAGCTACGTGATTTCAGTTGTAATGGCTGCAGATCTGACAAGAAAATGAAATGTGAACTAATAATTTGTTGGCTACACTCTGTCTGGTGGTGGTGCTTTGCTAATTTATTTTTTTTTTGAGTATGGTGTGTCTTAATTTAAAAATGTTTAACTCATCTGGGCACCAAACTCCAGCTAATGCCTAGAGAGAATAATTTGATGCATTTACTTATGTTTAAATCCTATTGTAATTAATATTTCCCAAAGTATCAAATGTCTCTGAAATTGAGACTTCTGAATTCCTAGGTCCCTTTTGAAACTTTATAATCACGTGGGCCCAATTGTTTAAAAATTGTTTGATATTGTTCCATTCTTTGTTGAACCTTAAATGACTTGGATGGCAAATTCCTGATGTCAGAAGTGATTTGAGGCTTGGTCTCTCACAGTAGTTTCAGCCTTGCTTTAGGATCTGGGATTCACACCCAAAAGTGAACACGGTATTCCTTAATAGTTTGCATTTGGTTCATCATTTTTAACTATTATTATTTCAGTTACAGTGATGCTCAGTGGGTTGGGAGCCTTTTCAAAACACAGAAATACAAACCTGCCCATTTCTAGATTTCCTGTATGACTTTAGAATGTCAGTTAAGTAGTGCAGAAATTAATGCTAAAGTTCAGTTTTGTTTGTGAGTGTAAAAAAACCTCAGCCTCTCCTTAGAAATTTTACTTTACAATATAAAAAGAGACAACTAACTTTCTGCTTATAAAACCTGTTATATTTCCAAACTGAATTTATTTGTTGTTTGAATTTGCATGTGGCTGTTGTTGTCAATAAACTCTCTGAGAGGTGTGCATAAATCTGAATTTCTACCTTTATTTTTTTCTTCACTCTTTCAAAGTGGATTCTAAGTGGCCACTTTTTTAACTGACTATTTGTTTTTCTTTAAAGACTATTTGTTCACACTTATGATGATTTGACACAATTAATGTCTCAATAACCATGATGGCAACACAGACATTAAGTATAGACAACTATCAAGATGGACAACAGGTAGGTGTGTTTTCCTTTCTCTAGGAACTAAATACACTTAGGAAGAGGGGAAAAAAAATACTGACTTTGTCCTTAATGCCTGCTTTGGCATTGTTTAAGCTGGAATAATGAAACATAATCATGTATATCTGGTCATGTTTCTTTTTTGTACAACCTGCTCTGTAGTTTTGCACTTGACATTGCTAAATTAAAATGCTGTTAACTGGAGGCAATTCATGGGGTGGCCTCTACTCTGAAGACCAATTTTTCTGTTACTCTGTGTCAGCCCTAAGCTATAACTACAAGTACTTCTGTCAGCAGATGGCAACAATGGGGAACAGTCAGAAAAAAACCAGCAACTTTCCACATCTCCTATAAAATGTTCGTCTGAATGCAGTCACGTTTTAGATTTTTAGTTTTATTGTTTGTTTCTTTTATTGCAACTCTAATTTCTCTCTCTCCTCTCACCTGCTTTACATATTTGACTTTTTTCCCCCTGCAAATACCATCCTGTGGCAGTGAAAGTCAAATACATTTTTTTCTAAAGAACGGATTGGGAGAGAGCTTTTTCTTCCTATTTGTTGTGTATTTCAAGTTCTCAGTGTCCAAGGTAGACAGGTAATTCAGGTGCCTGCTGTTTTTCTAGTTTGGAAATGGCCCACAGAGAAAAACTTGCAGTTTTAAGTGAGCTGTTTCCTCCTCCTAGGGCAATAGAACCCTTACTGAGCACACTCTCTCCCTTCAAACTCTGCAGATTTATGGCCAACATTTATAATCACTTGTCTGAGTCATCCCCTTCTAATTTGCTCAATTTGCTCCTCCTTCCTGTCATTAACCAAGAAATTGGTCCATTGGTTACTTTTTTTTCTTTTTAAGCATTCTGGCCTGAAAATCATCTCTGCTTGCTGAGGGAGCTCTATGCAAGGCAGGCTTCTCTCTTGGGTGGGAGATGCTGAATTTTCTCAGTTTCTGATTTTTCTAGGAGATGGCTTGGCCCCATTAGGTAATAAAGCACAAACCTTTTGGTTCTCCCAAACTGTTAAAAATATAATAAATTTTTCTGCTGCTGTTTTGTGGAAATAAATGAAATTCTGTTAAAGTCAGGATCTCTCACAGTTTCTGGAGCTGTCAGTTCTGGCTGCCAGGAGGTCCCTAGAACAGTGTCTGTCCTCTACCTGAGATAAAAGAGGATTAAGAGGAAAGATTGCAGTGCTTTCATGTCTTTGTGCAGATGCTCAAATGGGAGAAAACCAAAGAGTTTGGGGTGAGGGGTGTAAACTGTGACTTTCACAGTTCAGGTTCCTGGAAGACCTTTTAGTCCAAAAGATATTTAGCTGGAGGTGATGGAAAAAACACTTGGAACACCTTCAAAGCACCCCAAAGGTGTGCCCAGCCTCCTAATGCAATTTAGGAGGTGCTCAGGTGAAGCTGTGGCTCTGTGGTGCTTTTCCATGGTATAAATGTGGGTTAAATGGATGTGTAGGAGGAGTTACTGCTGTTCTCCTGTAGTTTGACAGCCCTAAAATATTTGGTTCTTGCAATGTGTAAAATGGAGTGCTAAAGGTCATGGGAGGTTATGCTCCTACAATTGAAGGACTGGAGGGACACAGAATATTTCAAATGTGCATTTTAATGGACAAAAAAAAAAACCCTAGAAGATCCTTTTCTTCAGTACCCTTATATAATGCACAATAAAAAATAAAAAAGGAAATCTTAACAGCATAAACTTTTCTTTACATTGATTTCATCCTAAAGGATTTTTATGCAGACATTCCCATGAACTTTTTGGAGCAATGTACTCTAGGCTGTTCCAAAACCAGCCACTTCAGAGACAAAATGCTTCAACAATTTACTAATATCTATCATTCCCATTTTAAAGCCAAATGCTAAAACTTGGAAATGACCTTTATCCATCAAAAAGTGTCAGGGATTAAAAGAGGGGTTTTGTTGCTGCTACAACTTCTTGTGTCACTGCCAAGTCACACCAACCTTCTGGCAATCTAGGAGTCCTTTGCACTGCTCTCTCCTTAGAACACAGCACCCTTATTTTACGTCAGGGCTACAAATTTACTTTTTTTTTTTGCCCTACAGATGCAAGTGGTAACAGAGTTAAAAACTGAACAAGATCCCAACTGCTCTGAAACTGATGCCGAAGGGGTGAGTCCTGCCCCTGTAGAATCTCAGACTCCAATGGATGCAGACAAGCAGGCCATTTACAGGTAGTGATGGACTCCTGTTCTGTCTTTTGAAGGGTCAAGGATAGGGTAGAGGATTTGGGGGTTTTTAATAAATAAATAATAAGTAGCTTAAAATCAGGTGATTTCTTGGCTGTCTTCATGGTTTGTAG
>NW_005054438.1:933093-956727 GCF_000277835.1 Geospiza fortis | reverse complement strand
AGAGTGAGACCAAATAGGCTTCACTGGCAGTCATCAGCCAAGGAAAACCTCCTAAGCCTGTGGGATTTTTAATTTCAGCTGGTTTAAAGGGTATTCTAAGAGTGGTTGCCAAATTTAGAAAGCTGTTTTAGCCTTTCAACTGTGCTCATTCTTTGTCATATTGTTTTTATCTTTAATATGAGCTTTTACTTTTATTGTAATTAGGTCAATCTTTACTCCTGTTTCTTTATGGATAACAATCTATTCCCCAGTAATTAGCTGAAAATGGATTAAATATTGATGTACGAGCACACTAATTTGAGATTTTTCAGTGAAAAGTGCTGTGCTAAGCAATATGCTCAGTTTTCATGGGGTTGAGTGTTCTTTCACCTTAACTACTTTATAAAGACAGAATTATTACTGGTTTTCAGATTAAAAAAAATAACAACCACCAAAACAGGAAAAAGCCAAACAAAACACCAAAAAACCCTCAACCTGAGTCAGAAAGATGTATCAATTCATTTACAGACTTGTGCTAACAAAATCTTCTCCTTAGAGCATGATTTCACAGAAGGCCTCTGAGCACAGCCTGAATATTCTTCTCAATTTTTTAAAGTTATTTCATGATGTGTAAGTATGGCCCACATTGAAGAATAAATTAATTTTATCAGGCTTCATTTAAATCTGCATTCATCCTCTTTGTAAATCCTAAATCTCGTTTCTAGTGCACTGTATTAATCTGTCTCAGTGCCACTCAATTACAGTGAATTAAACAGTCAGAGCTTTTTTTGCTTGTGATTGTTCTCTTTAATTAAATATATACATATTTTACTGCTGTATTTGCCTCTGGAGTGAGGTAAATCGAAATGAAAATAAATTTTTATCTTATTTTGCTCTAGCCAATGCTGTTATATGCAGTCTGTTCCAGAACTTGTCACATTCACATGAGTGACTGTGAGCTTTTCTGAGCTAGATGTCTTAATTTTCACATAAGTGAAAATACTTATTCATATATTTAAACTGTTTTTTTCCTAGGCACCCACTATTTCCCCTGTTAGCACTATTATTTGAAAAATGTGAACAATCTACACAAGGCTCAGAAGGAACAACTTCTGCCAGTTTTGATGTAGATATTGAAAACTTTGTGAGGAAGCAGGAGAAAGAAGGAAAACCCTTTTTCTGTGAGGATCCAGAAACTGATAATTTGGTAAGTATTAGCTGTTTCTTTCATTTCTGAAACAACCATCACATTTGCAGTTTCTTCCTAATTTCTGATCTCAACTAGCCCTTGTAGTTTCTCCTCACATTTTTCTGCCTGTGAGAGATTCTTCTTTATGTTAATGATTAAAAATATTTTTTAAAAATTTCTTCTGACCCCCTTTTCCCTTTTATCTGTAAATTTACTTTGGGCTCTTCACAGTTGTTTCCTGTTCTCAGCTGACATGAGTGTACTGGAGACAAACAGAAAAAAATCCTTTCCATAGCCAGACTGACTCTGCAAATTAATTTTAGAGTGTTGGGTGTTTAACATATTTATCAAAAACATGTAATTGATGTAATTTTTTTTCAATTTTATTTAAATCATGCTGCACCTAGTTAATGTGAAGGAAGAGCTGTTATAAGATCATCTTAGAAACTCTTTACCATATATAATTTTTTCTTTCATGTCATTAACTCCTTTAGGCTTTCTGAAAGTCATTCCTGTGATGAAGCTGTGATTTCCCTATTTTGAATATACCTGCCTTCAATATTTTAGTCAAAAATGAGAGTTAGTTCTGTTCTGCATGCAGCAGGTCTGCTGACTTGTTAAGCTTCAGGTTATTTTCTTCATTTGTAACTCTCTGAATCCAACACAAAATCACTGTTTTCCCATATTTCTCTAATCCATATTTCTCTAATTTCAAAAGCACATCTGAGATCTAATAACTGGAATGTAGTAGCTGTGGCTCAGTGGATGAGGAAAGAACAGTGCTTGTGGTTTATCTTGACTTTTGAGGTCTCTTGCAATGTTCTCGTAGACAAACTGACAAGACTGGGACGAGATAAATGAGCAGTGAGGTGGACTGAAAAATGGGTGAACCCTTGGGTTCTGGTCAGCAGCAGGAAATGCAGTTGAGGGCTCCCATGAGTGCTGTTCTCCAGGGACTGGTTGTGGAACCAGAAGTGTTTAACATTTCCATTGGTGACTGGGGTGATGGGGCAGGCTGAGCCCTCAGCAGGGCTGCAGGTGTTGCAGAACTGGGAGGAGGGGCTGATGCACACATGGCTCTGCCCCCATTCAGAGGTACTTCATTGCTTTTGGAGAAGCAGAAAAATGAGAACCTCATGGAATTCAGCTAAGGGAAATGCCAAGTCCTCATGGGGAAAAAGACAGACTGACTCATCAGGGCAAGAGGAAATGGGCATGAACTTACCCAGGAATGGGTATGAAACACAGGAGGTTCCATTAAACCTTTTTTACTGTGAGGCTGATTGAATTCTGCCCTATAGATCCCCTGTGCCCCATAGATCCTGAAATCCTGCCTCATAGATTCCTTCTGCCCCACAGATCCTGAAATCCTGCCTCATAGATTCCTTCTGCCCAACAGATCCTGAAATCCTGCCTCATGGATTCCTTCTGCCCCACAGATCCTGAAATCCTGCCTCATAGATTCCTTCTCTCCATCTATGGGGCAGAAGGAATCCCAGAGAGTTGTGGAGTCTCCATCCTTGGAGACATTCAGCTGGACATGACCCTGAGGCACCTGCCCTACCTGACCTTGCTTTGAGCAGGGGGGTTGGATTAAACCATTTCCAGAGGTCCCTTCCAACCTCAGCTGTTGGTCCCTTTCAACCTCAGCCAATTCCAATTCTGTGGCTTCTGTGAGCCTCCAAAGATTGGTTTCCCAAAGATCCTGCTTTCCTTGGCCTGTTCCCTGTGCTTTTGGTCATACATAAACACTCTCTCAGATCCAGCTTGCTTTGGTTGTAGCTGGGTCTGGTGTGTTCAAAAAGTCCTTCCTGTCATTGACCTGTTTATGGTTTCAGTTTGTGGTTCTAGTGGCAAAGTCTTGGATTATGTGGTGTTCTCCTTTGCTGATGGGCTGCACAAACCTGGCTGGTTTTGCTTGAAGTGGGTGAGGAATTGTTTATGTCCTGGATTCCATGGCTGCTGAGGTCAGTAGTGGCTTAAACTGGAACCACATTGCAAAATCAAAAATCCTTGGCATTGAACTCCTGTCCTGTGGTCGTATTGTGAGCTGTGACTTTCTGTTACTGGATACCAATGAAACCTGAGTGCAGCTTGTCCTCTGCCTGTCCTGGAGGCTGGGAGCTCTGAACAGCTGACATTCTGACAGGCCCCTCATTTGGTGTGGGGCAGTGAGCACAAGCTTCTCTTAAGTTGTGAACTGGCTAGCGTGGCTTTCAGTCTCTTTTCAGCTTGAAATATTGGTGCTTGCCACAGGGAAGGCTGTGAACAGGCAGCTTTTTCTGCCTCCTGTCACGTATATATTTTTAATAGAAATGAAAAAGTCTGTTTAGTAGCAAGAAACACTATTGTGCATCTTTGTTCCATCTTCTGCTCATGCTGTCCTTCCTTTTTAATTCCAGTGTTAATTCAACCATTCATCTGAAAGGAGAGGCTGTTAAGACTGATAATTAGACTGGGCTAGAGGGGTGGAGCAGAGTCAAACAAATAAGGTGTAAATGTTTGCTCAGGAGGATCAACTCGGGGCCAGAGCTAAACTGAGATGAACTGAGCATCACAACACTGAAGAGCCAAATTCAAGTCCTATCTGAGAGTCACAGGCCTGTTACAGTAAGGAAATTAGTCAGCTGTTTCTTTTTTTTTTTCCTTTTACCCCTTTGAGATGTGGCACGTAGAACTCAGCCAGACTGCAGTTTCTGTGACAGAGCTTCAACTGACAGCTCCAAAGCAGCAGAATATAATTCTTCATGAATTCTCCAGAATATAATGTTCCATGCTGCCTGTGGGCTAATTAAGTAGATAACAGAAATTAGGAAGGGTCACAGATAGTGATTGTAGGGTCACTTACAGTCTTGGCAATGTTCCACATTGTGCACTCACTCGAAGTGCCTTGAATACTCCACAAGAGGAGTTTGGAGTTCATCCAGAGGACCACAGAATGTTAATCTGGGTGGCACAGGCATTAGATCAGTTTGACCAGAAAGGAAGTTCATTAAGAGCAGTGGATGCTTGTTCCAATTTGAGTAGCTCTTACTAAGCTATGGTCTGGATTATCTTGTTACTTTGGTATTATAATTCCCATTCTAAATTAATTGGTGGCTTCCTGCTTTAGTATTAAAAAGGATTTCAGCATCCACCTGAAACTTAATTTTAAGGATAAATTGCTAAATTGCCTGTAAACCAGGTTTCTAACCCTTGCTACTATCCAGATGGAGGGATTCTGTTCTGGGGATTCTGTTCTTCCCAGTTAAGCTCTCCAACAACATCAGCTGGTGATCTTGAATCAGCAGGGCAAAGGATCATGGTCAATCCAGGAGAATTGTTACCAGGCCTTTTAAGGAGAATTGTTACCAGGCCTTTTTTGCTTCTGCAGGGTCTTTCCCGGGTCTGGGTGCAATCCTGGACCATTTGCTCTGGGATGACCCAGTGGTTCATCCTGCAGATCTCCTGTTTTCAAATCCTGTGGGAAGGAAGTGGAAGCTGAAGGTTGTGCTTGTGTTCTTAGTAGACTGGAAATGTGCTTTCCTAGAGCTTCAACTTCCCCCATATCTTCTTGGAATATCATTTGCATCCCCTTAGTCCTCTTATCAAGCATCAGTGTCAGAAGATGTGTGTTTGCTGTCAGTAACCAGATTTTGGTGGTCTCTGTTGCTGCTTTCTGGAAGTGTGCACAGCTTATCCACATAACTTGGAGTATCACCTTTTCCCCTTACCCTTTGCTATCCCTGCCTCATTTTTACAGATCAAACAGATCCTGGAATGAACCAAGGCACCAACTGCTCTTTGTTCTCTCCATCAGTCTCCTTTTGTGCCCAGGACATCCACAGACTCCTCCCTGTCTAAGAAGTTGTTCAGCATGGGTGCTTGCAGAGAGTTTTTTAGACCTTTCACAGATTATTTTATGTTTGAAGACATTCATTGCTGAACAGTTTTTTGTTGCTCACTGCTAACCCAGATGCTGCAGAAATACCACATTGCCTCAGGGTGGTTCCTGCCTCTCTGTTCAGAGTAAATTCTTCCCACACATGGGTGGATTTTTAAATTTCTCCACATTCACAGGACCATAGGATGGTTTGGGCTGGACTACAAGCTCAGGTGTCCAACCTCCTGCACAGAGTAGGGTCAGCTGTGAAGTCAGAGCAGGTTACTTATGGCTTTGTCACGTCTAGACACAATCCAAATCAAGGGCTGTTAAATCTGCTCTCCCTTTTGTATTTGAACAGGACACTGCCTTTTTTGAAGACCCCGAGTTTTTTGTTTCATTTGGGGTAAGGATTTTTGGTTCAGTACCCTCTTCTCAATTCTCTTGAGTTCTTAGTTGTGTCTGGAGCCTGAGTTGTAGAGGTGAAGCCAGCTGATGTCATTTGAATATTGACTGACCAAGCCTTTCTGAAAAGTGTTTTTTGCTGTTTTAATGTGCAGAACTGTCCCATAAACCTCTAGTTACACCTTTTCCAGCTATGTCTCATAGCTGAGGACTCAAAATAGAGGAGTGAGGTTCTCAAATCAAAACAAATGAAAACAAAATAGCTTTCCTCCCAGAGTTTGTGTTCTTCCACTGAAAATCTGAATTGCTGCAGGAGGATTTGGGTCAGGGAGGTAGATAAGCTGTGAATGTATATATTTTAATGAAGAGTCATTTGAGTGAGATTATGTGTCAGTATATGGAGATTCTTTCATGTGTGCTGCCCACATGTGCAGTTGTTGTGCTCTGAAATCCATAAAGAACTGTGGCTCTGTGTTTTACATCAGCACAGGTGAGCTGGGGATCACGACTGAGGCAGTTTGTGCTGTGTCTGTGCCTTTGCACCGCAGGCTTGAGGCACTGCAGGCAGGACACAGGCACAACCTAGAGAATATTTAGGCTAAACACAGCCTAAATTTCTTAAATTTGGAGACATATTTTTATATAAATAGGCTCTGGATAGCAGGAACTGTAAGTTTTTCAATAACTTTTCTTTCTCTAATAGTTTATCTTTATTTACAGCAATTTCAGCAATAGTGGAATGTGTCCCTGCTCATGGCAGGGGTTGGAACAGGATGATCTTTAAGGTCCCTTCAAGCCCAAGACATTCTAGGATTGTGTGAATATACACAAATCTCATGGTTACTTCATCTTCATGCATTTTTCTGAAGTGATACTCCAGTTTTATTGCTACAGCTGAAAAGACTGAATCAGTTATAAAATGTCTTTTTTCTGTGGCATATTCTATGCAGTAGCACTGAATGAAATATTACTGCTGCTGTGACCTGTCTGAAAACACTTTTTTGTATTACCTTTGTCCAACTTGAGTATATATATATATATATATAATATATATATATTATTTTATCAGGAGTTCTTGATTTTTGTAATTTTAAGGGAAAAGTGAACTTCTGCTGATATTGAGTTTAGTCCACCTGTGCTGCAAGAGAGCAGGAGCCATATGGGCACAATTAATGTAGCTGGAAATGAATTAATAAGTCCTGGTGACAGGCATGGCATATTTACAAAGTTTTGTTTTCCTCCTAACACAGCAGCACAGCTTCCTGCAGGAGCAGTGTGATGGAGAGGGGCCCTGCAGAAACCTGGCTAGTGTTACTGACTCTGGGTTTGTGGGCAATTTTGACTTTAATTCAAATTTTCACCTCAAGTATCAACCATCAATTTTCAACTAAGTCTAAGCTGAAGAAAGGACTTTCATTTTTCCTCCAAGCACATGCTGATAAATAAACAGTACAAATTTGGCTAATGTTTAAAAAAACCCAACTCTCTTGACTGAGCAAAAATAAACCTCTATTATGGTCAAATATTATGTATCCAAAAACATATTTTGTTACCCCAGTTTTAGCTGAATGTTTAAAACACTCACTAATATGATGTGCAATTTGTTGATTAGTTACACATGAAGAATTTTCTATTTTAAGTTTTTTGTTTCTGAAACAGAGACAGAATTTCTTGAAACACAGATAACCTTTGTTTTGTGTTAAAATTTAGTCACATTTTCATGCTTTAACTTTGTTGTGTTTAAAGGTGCTTAAGCACAGTTTAAAAAGCAACCTGGGCTGGGTTAGAAAATCACTGGTTTGTGTCTCAGTGCTGGGTCACTGCACTCAGTGTTTGGAAGGCTTTCAGAGTCATAGGTCACAAGAGTTACCAGATATTAATTTGGGTCAACTCCCTCAAATCTACAGCTCAGGTGTTTCTGCAGCTGTTTTTTGAAAGATGTGTTTTTTTCTTTTTATCCCTGAGAAGAAATTTTTAAAAAATCATTTAATTTCTTTTTTTTTTTTTTTCATCTTGTTTATTTTAACACACAATTGTCTACACTGAGTGATTGTCCAAGAGCCTTTTGCTGAAAAAACAGGGAAAATATCTGTCTCAATGAAAGCTAAAATGTCATGATGGAGATGGGAGCACACTCAAAAGTTTTCCTGCCTTGATCTCCTTTGGGTAACTTGAGCAAAGGCATCTTCAGCTCCCAGCTGGCTTCTTGAGTTGGAAGTAATAGATAGATAGAAGTGTGGAGGGTCTAATTTCTGTTCACTGGATCAGTGCTCTGCCCAGGTAAACAACCTCTCATATAGGACAGATTTTTCCAAATAATTGTTAAGTCAAACTCTGCACTATGCTTTAAAATTGCAACTGTTCCTTTCCATGAAACTGAAGGATATTTGTCTCAGAGACCCAGCACAGCACAGAAATGCTGGGGGTGGCACGTTGTATAAAAAATAATTACTTTGCTGGTGTGTTGTGTACATATTTGAATGTCCTGGATTTCCTGCTGCTGTTAGACCATCTGGATTTGGTTTTAGCTTCTGATCTTCTGCCATGACCCTTGCAATCACCTAAGCTATTTTTATGCAGTATGTAATACCATTGGTTATCCAGGCTTACAGTGCTTTTCTCACACTGAGCATAAGTATTCTCCTCACATACATATCTCCTGTACTTGGATTTTAGCTTAAACATGGATTATCTTTTTAATTTGGTTTAGTGCTTTGTATTTAATGTTTTCTATTTCAGAATCAGTTTCCTCACCTGAAAGTTCTTACAAGATTTTACCTGAGAGTTGTTCATCTTTGACATGCAATCACACAGGAACTTAGAAGCTGTAGCACTGAAGAACTGTTTGATTACTTTAAGCTTTGTTGGCTAAATTTGGGACCTCTTTATTCGAATTTTATTGAAAAATAAAAGCTTTTATCCTCCTTAGCAATCTGTGGGACAAATTTATGCTTAATCACAGGAGTGTCGTCTTTCTCACTGTATCTCCAACCCTTCTGGTTTCCTTGTGTCAGGGTAGAGCTGAACCTGGTGTTTCTGATTTATAGATCTCCAGAGAACTGCTGCTGACCAAGCCTGTCCCAGCCCTGCCTTCCAAACCATTTCTGGGGATGGAATTGCTTTCCATCACTTCCACTCTTGTGTGGTCTGTGCCCCAGAGGTGTAGGAGGGGGTTAAAGACCACATGGACATCCAGGCTCATCCTGTGCCCTGTGACACCTGAGCTCCTCTGTCTTCCTGAAGTGTCACACGTGACAAAGTTCACTTTCTTGTCCTTTTCTCTTTCCCCTGTGTGGCAGTTTCCTTGTGTTCCTTTCACATTCCAGGATTTAGCAATTAGAACCTCTGCTTTAATTGGGTGATCTTTGTTACTGGCAAGCACTGTTTGCTTAAATCTCACATTAATTTATTTTTTTTGTTAACAAATAATTCTTTTGTTTCTGATTTTTTTTTTCCAATTCTCTCCCTCAGATGGTGAAAGCAATCCAAGTTCTGCGTATCCATCTGCTGGAGCTGGAAAAGGTCAATGAACTCTGCAAGGATTTCTGTAGTCGTTACATTGCCTGCCTGAAGACAAAAATGAATAGTGAAACACTATTAAGTGGAGAGCCTGGAAGTCCTTATTCACCTGTGCAATCTCAGGTGTGTTTCCAATGCTGTTCAGTGGATTTTTGCTTAGATTTCCTTAAGAAGTCACAGCTATGCTTCTTTTGCTATCAGTTTGCAAACAGAGTTTCTGCAGTTTCCTGTATTCTCTCAAATCAGGTATTAAGAGTAGAAAGAGGTTTTTTGGGTTTTGTTTGGTTGGTTTTTGTTTTGGTTTGGTTTTTTGTTGTTTTGTTTGGTTGGTTGGTTTGGTTTTGGGGTGTGTTGTTTTTGTTTGTTCTTTTTTTTTTGGAGGGAGGGTGTGGTTTTTTTGTGCTACTGCCCCCTGGACAAATTTGTTTAAATGTGCCAGAGCACAGAGTCAATTTTTTATTATCTGTTTTCCTTTTATGATTTTCTCTCAGTTCAGCAAGTGGAGATGTTCAGAATAGCCTGGATTTGCCATTTGGTTGGAAGAAGGTTAGGAAACAGAATAAACAAAGAAGAAAAATTTTGCTTGTTAAGGTCTCCTTAGTTTGCCTCCTTCATTAAAACATTGAGATGACTGGTGCATTTTATATACAACCTATATTCTGGAATAAAAAGACAATATCTGATGGATTAAAGTTGCAATATTGCATTTTCTGCATTAAATAGATCACAATTAATAGGTTATGGTTGATGTTTTTGCTGTCAGATGCTGCAGAGTGAGCCCTGCCACCCCAGTACCCTTCTCTGAATTACTCATATATCTGATGCTCTATATTAAAAAAAGCCCCAATGACTTTTAAACTTCACTTTCTGGACTCCTTTTATAGGTTTTGATGTCTGGAAGTGTGGAAAGGAGATTCTAAAATCAGGCAAAAAAAGCTTTTAAAAGTTTTTTTCTATATATCTGTTACAGTTTTCTGTAGAGCCATGAGGGACCCATTTTGCATTTGCTATCAAAAGAGGTTATTCATACATACTAAGGAGATATGTAAGAGTTTGCATGTCCAAGGTTGAGTAAGAGCTACCTTGAGCAGAATAAAACATAATGAATATTTAACACATTATGTTCAAATTGAAGGAATTGAGGTAATAACTAAAATTCTAGAGCTTTGATGCTTGTAATAAGAGCATCAAGGGTCATTTCATTTGTCCTTTTTCCCTCTTGCCTTTGGAAATTGTTTCTTATTCTTTACATACCTAGAAGTAAAATTTCTCAAAATTGTTTCACATCTTTTCTAGCAGTTGCTTTCATGAGGGTTTTCAAAGGTAATGGTTGGTGATAATGAGGAAGTTGATGCAGGTAATGATGAACCCCTAATGAAGTATTTTTCTCTTTGAAGGTAATCCTGTGATTAAACTCCAAGCATATTTTAGAGCCAAAAATACCTAAAACAACTTACAAAAATACACAAGCATGCTTGATCTCCTTATATGAAAATAAAAATTTAAAAAATGTAAGCAACTAATTATTTTATTTTTCTAGCAAATTCCAAGTGCCATTGCAGGCACGCTCAGTCCCCAAGGGATCGTGGTGCCAGCATCAGCATTGCAGCAGGGAAATGTAACTATGGCAACAGTAGCAGGTATGACACACTAAAAACAACTGGCACCTTGCTCTTCATCTTGGTTTCCTTTATGGGTGTTGCAAAAACTGCACAAATACTTGAAAAAGTGTGTTTTAATACCTGAAAAGTTGTCGTAGTACAGTCAAGTGCTTTACTGGTTTATGAATGTTTGTTTAATTTATATGTTTTCCAATTATGTCCATGGGAGTGGCAGTTACATGTATAATATTAAGGGATCTTAATGTGCAACACTACATTTCTTAAATTTTCACAGACTGTGGTGTTTGACTTTTTTTTTTGCCTTTAAAAAGAAGAATTCTATTTGACAAAAACATGCATTACCTAAACCATTGCACTTATTGGTTGCTTCATGCTCCTTGGAGTTTGGAACCACACCTACAATTCTGTAAAATCCTTGATGTCCTTGTTATATAGAAATTACATTTGAGATGAAGTGTTATTTTAAATCAAACCTAGCTGCCTTAAGAACTGGCCACACTGAGGTGTGATTTTGGGATTGTGACCCTTGTTGGTTGAAGATTTAGCTCAGTTAAAACAACATGAAGAACTGTTTTATAGCCTGATAATCATGGCATTTTCCTTTGAAAATAGATTTAGAATGCCTCAAATACAGGGAAATAGAATCAAATTTTGTACAGTTTTTCATGAATGGATGAAAATTTTAGTGTGCAAAGAGCACATCTTGCCTGCTGACTAGAAAAGAGTAATTGATAAATTATTAAAAGTCTTGTATGATGTGCAGTGGTGATATGTTTAAAGAAAATAATACTTGAAGGGCTTTTTCCTCCCCATAATCTGTGTTTCTGTTTTGCTTCCAGGGGGGACAGTGTATCAGCCAGTCACTGTGGTCACTCCACAAGGACAAGTGGTGACACAGGCACTGTCACCTGGGACTATTCGGATCCAGAACTCTCAGGTTTGTTCCACAAGCTCCCCAGAATGGTGATCTGGCTGGAAATACATCTCAGGGGGTTTAGGAGTTTTGATTTAAATTTGACACACTGGCAGAAGGAGCTCTGTGTACACACAGAGTAATTAATTGTAAATTGGTGCAGCCACTACTGTGGGAGGTACAGGTTGTAGGATATGTCATAAGGTCCTCCTTGCCACAGCAGCCCATCAGAGTTCCTACCTTTTAATTGTGTTCCTTTACTGATGCCAGAAGAGTTTTAGATACATGAAATTAAAAAAAAAAAACCAAAAAAACGAAACAACAAACTAAAAATTTAAAAAAACACCTCTAAACCCAATCAACAGCAACAAAGAAAACCCAAACCAAAACAAACAAAAAACCCAACCAAACAAAAACAAACAACTAAAACCAAAACAAACACAACCAAAAACAAAGACAAACAAACCCCACACCAATGCAAACCAAAAACCCCTCTGAATTAAATGAATACTTTTTCAATGATTATAACTTTTCTAATCATTGAACTTTGTTTATGACTGGATAGATTTAATGTATTACATTAAGGTGCCACACTGCTATTGTGAGAAATTTGACTTTTTATTACAGTGGCAACCAATAGAACTGTGAAACTGTCCTTCAGAGTTTAACCTTCAAAATATTTAGTTGAGACTCTGGGAGATCCTAATTTTATCCCCTTATACCTTAAAATATAAGGGCCAGCACTCTTTTGTGGGAGGCTCTTAAGAGTTGGGTCTGAAGAGCTCAAAGTAATAACTAAAGAAAAAGAAACATGGAAACTAGACCATTTTCTGGTACAGAAAACCTTGCTGGCTTTCTCTGGGAGTGGTAAACCAAATCTTCCTGGAATCTGGATTTAATTAGAAATGTGAATGAGGAGCTCCCATCTCCCCAGCATAAAATCTGTTGGTAATCACTGACTCACTGGCTTCTTTTCCCCCTTTTTCTGGCCTTCCAACCAAAAAAGTGTGCACAGAGTGTTCTTTGAATTGGCAGGAGAATATCTGTACTCAGCCATGTCCCCCCCTAGAACACAGACAGCTCTGTCCTCACACACCTCTCAGAAAGAAATGTGTAAAATTACTCTCCTGGACTGAAGGGATTTGGAAAAATTGAGGGTTTTTTACCTTTAATGAAAAAAAAATAAATACTGAGAAAAAAATAATGCCTCTAGCCTATAAATAAAAAAGGACTTAACCTCCTATATATATATCTGTGACTACTCTTGATGTTAGTTGGAGTCTCCAAACCCACCTATGCAAAGGTCACTAATTGAAAATCCTTCTTCAATGTCTTCTTTTTCAGTGTTTCAAAGGAAAAGCCCTGTAGAAAAGCTATTGAAAGTTCATTATAAAGCCTCCATATGCAAACAGGTCATTTAGAATGTAAGACATTACTTTGGAAATTAAAATGTGCTCCAGATATGTATTTGTAGTAATTTGATAGCCTAAACCTTGTTTAAAACTAATTTCCTACATATTGATTGGCTTAAGAAATTGCTCCAATTTGTCTGGAAAACCTGATTTAGAATTATTTTGGTTACAATTGTCTGAAATAGAATCTTATATGACAGCACATAAATTGTGCTGTTTCTTTCTATTTCTGCATAAGCATTTAAGAATGTGTTCCTAAACATTCAGATAACCAATGTGCAAATGATTTGATGAATCCATAGGAAGTGAAAAACAAAGATAAAGAAATATGAATATTTAGGAAGTAGTATGAATGTTGTAAAGTGAATTATAGGTTCTGCTGTATGGATTTTAATGGTCTTTGAGAATTTAATGCATTTATTTAGCAGGACCTTTACCATCTTTTTTTTACAACTGCAGCATAATAATTAATTTTACTTTATCCTTCATTTAAGTCTTAAATCAGTAATATTTTACAGCTTCCATAGTTGTTTATGTTTGCACACTGTGAGTATATTCAAGATATTCAAGCCTAATTTCTTTTCATTCCTTCTATAAATGAGTTTTCATTTATTGATACAGAACTGCCATTACTATGTTAACTGCTTTATTTCTCCTAAAATTAAATGTGCAGCTCCAGTTGCAATTAAACCAAGATCTAGGCATCTTGCATCAAGATGATGGCTCATCAAAAAATAAGAGAGGAGTTCTTCCCAAGCACGCTACAAATGTGATGAGATCTTGGCTTTTTCAGCACATAGGGGTAAGGACTGAACATGGGCAGTTTTTTATGTAGCTCTTTCATGTGGTCTCTTACAATTTTTCTTCATAAACAAGGTGACTTTATTCTGTTGTCAGTTATGGAATCTCAGTTCAGCTTTCCCTGGAGTCATTTGGAGTAGTTCCACAGTCTAATGCTGGTTGACTTTTAGTAATATTTTCATAAATATGTTACATTTGTACTGCATGGTCTCAATAAGTGCTTTTACAAGGAGCCTTTCTTCATTTCACTGTGTGGAGAACTTAATGCTCTCTACACCCTGGTTCATGGCACAAGGAAAAGTAATTCCACCTGTATTTTGCAGTGTTCTAGGGGTATTTCACTTTTTCTGTCTTTATCTCCTTTCCAGTCCTTCTGATGTATACCAAGCATGTCACTATCTGCTTGTGCTTTCAACTGTCCTCCCTTTGCATGAATACTTTGAAAGGATAAATGGCTCCCAAGCTATTTCAATGCTGAGTTGATTGATATTTTGCCTTTTACAACTGGTTTGCAGCAGAGAACTGATCCAGGGAAGCTGCGTGTGCTCTTCTTGTGTTTCGTGCCCTGTCCTCATCTGCTTAGAGCAGCTTTATTTAACTCCAGTGCTCCTTTATTTAACTGAGTGCTCCTCAGTTCTCTCATATGACACTGCCCTGGCCAGCAGAACTAATCAGAGCTGCTCACATGCTGTGCTGCCCAGGGATCACGCTCTTTAATAAAGACTGTCAGCCATGAGAAGCTTTTTCTTCTGAATTACACAGCAGCAGCTTCATGGTGCCACAGACACTGTCAAGGATAAAATCAGTTTTTGTGTAGTAAAGCACTCTTTGTTGAATTATTTTCGTCTATAAAAGTTTGTGAGGTTTTCTAAGGTTTGTGTTTTAATGAGTCAGGTGGCCTTAATCCACCCTTTTTAATCAGATGTAATAAAGGAGTTCTTACTTTTGGTGAGGAGATGAAAAACAAGCTCATGCCTTTTTTGTTTGCTTTTCTGGCCTCTGTAGCATCCATATCCAACAGAGGATGAGAAGAAGCAGATTGCAGCACAAACAAATCTGACACTACTCCAGGTTAACAATTGGTAAGAGCAAAGCCCTTAACTTAATATCTGACCTTGTCTCCATGTGCTTACAGCTCAGAAATAGTGAGGAGGATAACTTGGACATCTGGAGTTGAACTTAAATATTCTACATATGTTACAAAACATGTATAGAAATACAAGAGCTATGCACTGGCACACAAGAACATTATTTTTATAAGATATAATAATACTAATGCCATTTAAATTATATAAGGACTCCAGAAAACATTGCAGCATTAGGAATTGGGTTCTGTTCCAGTGCTGAGAGAGATGGAAGTACTCTCAGATCTCTTCTGCAAGTAAGGAAGTTGAAGTCTGAAGGCCTTTTTAGTGGCCTGGTGGCTGCAGGTGTTTAAGAAGTTACTGTTAACAGATTCTGTTCTTGTATCAAAGGATGCTCTTCAGCAGGTTTTTTCATGTCTTATCTTTCCTGGAGGTGTAAGATAAGACACCTGCCCTGCAGAAAAGAGGAGGGAAGGTGCTGACACATGTCCTGTTCTCCTTGTGGCATCAGTTCCTAAAATTGCTGCAGCAAAGTCCCACTGGGATCTGCCTCAGATTTCAAAGATGACACTGGCTGTGAGGCTGTGGAGGGGTCCAGGGGGGAAATAGCCAAGATAGTGACAGAACACTGGTTCCAAAAGTGGAACAGGGTGGCTGTGCCTGTGTGACATGTGGCCATGGAGCTCTGTGCTGGGATCTGACTGCTGTCTTTGCAGAGCATTCTGTTACAACTTAGGAACCTGCCAGCTGCACCTGATTTCCTCTCATTGCAGGTAAACTTGGGACCTGGATGTATTTTGTGGTATTTAGGGATGATGTCTTCAGTCACAACTCCCTGCCATAGCTCACTATGTTGAAGTTGATTCAGTTTAAGATTCTCTTGTTCACTAGCAGAAAGGGGAAGGGCAAAAATTAGCATGCTAAAGTAAGCAAGTGAAAATCAGAGAACTAAAAGGAACAAGGACAGATCTGACAAATGTGTTTGCTGTCATCCCCTGGATCAGGAGCCAGCCCTTGGAAAGCCAGGGAGCCTGTGAAATAAGTAATGCAGAAGCTTAAGGGAGTAAATGAAACCAGACCAAACAAAGCAGGTTAGGCAGGGGCTAGACTTTAGGTGAACCCTAATGAGAGGAGTATCAGCTTTCTGAGCTGGGCTGTCAGCAGGTTTTCTGGTGCTTAGTTTTTAATAAGATCCTGAAGGGTACTTCTGTTGTGCTGTCTGGAGAATTTTTCCTTGTGAGGTGGGGGAAAATGCTGTTAGCTGCAAAATGATAGAAGTGCTTTCTTAGCTAGTTTGCCAAAATTGAAGGATGCTGATGTTCTAGGAGTGGTTCTACACTTTAAAAAGAATGTGAAGCCCAGCTGATAGAAGATTTCATATTCCTGTTTTTTTTTTTTTCCTGCTGCATACTTTGTGAATGTGACAGACACAGAATTTACAGCCAACTGATCCTAAGTTCACCTTGCCCTCAATTGTATTTAGGTTTATCAATGCTAGAAGGCGAATTCTTCAGCCAATGCTGGATTCCAGTTGTTCTGAAACTCCAAAAACAAAGAAGAAAACAGCCCAGAACCGGCCAGTGCAGAGGTTCTGGCCTGACTCCATTGCCTCAGGAGTTGCTCAGCAGCAATCGAACGAGCTCACGATGTCAGATGGTGAGGAGAGCTGCCTGAACACGGATCATAAAGTTCATTCCTCCCTGACAGGGAAAGGGAGGGTTTGATGCCTGTGCTGGGAGGGAAACTTCTGGATATTTCAGTATAAATGTGGTCTTAATCTGGGAAAGCATATCAGAAATGTGTCACTTTTTCCTCTCTTTAACACTTTTCTGTGCTTTAAGCAGGGGTATTGTATTGGAATTCATGTGGAGAAACTTGCTTTTGTTTCAAAAGTTATTAAATGACAGAATAAAAGATGTAAAACTGAGATGTACAGCTGAGTTCTCCCTGTGTGCACGTCAGGGGTGTCCTGTTAGATGAGAAGCACTCAATTTCAGCTTCATGACTGAGCAGTTGCAATTCCACATCTGCCTCATGTGCTTCCAGCTGAACAATGAGGCAGGAAAATGTCACAGAGCCTCCACCGACTTTGACTGAAGTAACTTCCTCAGTGTCAGATCAAACAAAAAGATTTAATTTAAGCAAGATAAATAACTGCTTTAATGCCAGGATCATCCTTTCTGTCCTGCTGCTTGGTGCTTTATTCTTTCCAGTTTGTAACAAATTTTCCTTCAGCCTCTGTGCTGGTGTTTACAGGGGTTTCAGGATGAGGGAAGAGATGAGAATGTTGATTTTATGTTTCAGAAGGCTTGATTTATTATTTTATGATATATATTATATTAAAACTATATTAAAAAATAGAAGAAAAGATTTCATCAGAAGGCTAGCTAAGAATAGAAAAGGAATGATAACAAAAGCTTGTGACTGACCGAGACAGTCTGGACAGCTGGACTGTGATTGGCCATTAATTAGAAACAAGTACAGGAGACCAATCACAGATCCACCTGTTGCATTCCACAGCAGCAGATAATCAATGTTTACATTTTGTTTCTGAAGCTTCTCAGCTTCTCAAAAGAAAAAATCTTAAAGAAAAGATTTTTCATAAAACATGTCTGTGACAAGCTTCTGCTGGACCTGACAACAGCTTTATCTATTGAAGTTACCTTGAATCTGAACCTTTTGAATCTTGAACATTTTGAACCTTGAATCTACCCTTTTTCTGCAAGGAATTAAGCTAGAATACTTTGCAGAAATGGCCTTGTAGTGACTTGATTGGAGAATTGCTGTAGTGGGTGTCCATAAGACAGACTTAAGATTCACAACACAAAGTTTAAGATTCCTGACCAACCTAATTCTGACATTTCCTGACATTTAAGTATTTGACAACCTATATATCTTCTATTTTAATGTAGTTCCTTGAGTTTCTGTGGTGGGTAACTGTTGATTAGAGATAACTGTTCTGCGGTAGCTGTCGATTAGAAAAAAGCCCCGTTACACGTCAGCAGAAGGCCAGAAAGGTGCTGAAGTGCTGTGGTTGTGCTCCTGCAGGTGCTGTCGTGACCATCACAGCTCCAGTGAACATGAATGTGGACAGTCTGCAGTCCTTGTCCTCGGATGGTGCCACCCTGGCTGTGCAGCAGGTGATGATGGCAGGGCAGAGCGAGGACGAGTCCGTGGACAGCGGCGAGGATGACGGCGGCGACCTCTCGACAGCGAACATCAGCGGGCTGGTCCTGGACAACAGCGACTCTCTGCAGTAGGAAGCCAGAGAGCCTGGAGGAAAAAACACTTAGGAAAAAGAATGGACTGACTGACTGACTTTTTATAGTTTGCACAGCAAACATTTTACACAAGTTTTATTTCTAATATGTTTTATATGTAGATATAGAAGGGTGCACTTTTTTGTATTTCATAGTAAGCTTAAAGAGTGTTTTTGCAGGTGCAGCAACTTCTTTCAAATGTGTTTTGGTTTTTTTTTGTTTGTTTGTTTGTTTCTTTTTCTTTCCTTATTTCAGAAAATTATATCTAGTAATATAAAGAACCACATAAGCACCCCTTTGTTCTCTGGATTGGAAGTGCTGCAGTTTCTGATGAATTATGCAGTTTCAATTAGTGCTGTTATTTAACACAGCTTTTGATGGGCAGGTGATGTAAATTTAAAGCATGTGACACTAGTGTGTGAAACTTGATTATTGAGTTAGATGCATATATTTGAAAGATGCTTCTGCACCTTAAAAACTGCTAGTCTGAGGTGGACAGCAACACACATAAAAAGGAACTGTTGATGTGTGATTCAGTAGAGAATGTATGGCAATTTAAATAAGTTTAGTTTCTCTCATAGTCCGTGAGCCTGTTTATCATTTGCTATAAAAACTCCTATTTTTACCTTGCTGGGGTTATTGGATAAAAAAAATATTTTTATAAATTCACTAGAAATTGGGATGACAACTGTATTAAGCAGGAGGAAAAAAAAATAATTTCCAGAGGGGAAAAATAAATGTTTAGTATTCCTATTTGGAAGGTCTAAAAATTGACCCAATTTAATAAACAAGCCTACAGTAGCATTCTATGATTCTCAGCTATCCCACAGTGATATACTATATTTGATAATAGCATTAGAAGGGCCCACTGTTTGATGGGATTTTGATATTGTCAAACATTGATTTATATTATGTGTAAACTAATATTCAAATTGCATAACTCTGTATCTAGACTTGTATCTGAAAATATTTGCTAAATGAATATTCAGGTAAGTAAGTTCAAATACCCACAACTTTTCCAATTATTAGAGAAATTTAACAGTTTATAGTTTGTACAACTGAATCTAAAAAAATGAAAAGTTGCCTACTATACAGTCATGAATTCTGCTATTTTATTGCATTTGAAATATTTTCCCCTAATACAAAAAGAAAAATATAACATGAATTTATATAAAATTTCTTCAGATCTGAAGTTTACTACCAGAATATACAGCAGGCTTTGTTAGAGTAGGAAATCCTTGTGTGTCATTTAAAAAATGAAGAGCTGGTGATAAAAACAGCTGGGTTTTGGTGTGGTTTTGTTTTGGGATTTTTTTTTTTGTTGTTGTGGTAACAGTTCATTTCTTTCATTTTCCCAAAGTTTGAAGTCTGTGATTGTCTATCCATGAACACTTGCTTTTGGAACTTTGTATTTCCCATTGTTGAGTACAAATAAGAGACTCAAGAGCCTCATGCTATGATCAACACCCTCTTTTGTCCCTGTCCCTTTGTCACAGTGTTGGCTCAGATCAAAGCCAGAATTTCCTTCTGATTTTGACCCAATCTGGGTGTGTTTCTAACATGACAGGGAGAAAGGTGGTCACCTTTAGAATCTTCAGACACTGTATTTGAACAAAGCCCTTTGGCAGATGCAAATATTTCATTGAATACTTAATTTGTGCTTCTCAGAACACTCAGGCACATGCTGAGGTGCCCTTGGTTTCAGGAGGATGAAGGATTGTGCTGCTGGACATGCTGAAGTGGCTGGAAGCTGCTCATGGCAGATTGTCTTCCAAGGCAAGGCTGAGTTGGTAGGAAGAAAAGCTTCAGGAGGAAATATCAGTGGCATTGCCCTACACACGTGGAGAATAACAGCAGTTCTCAGTGACTGGCAGTTATTTTTTTTTAATGATTTTTACTCAACACAAGAGGTGTTTCTGCTCTGGCTCTCACTGAGCCCTGGCTGAGGATCTTCCTTAGTTCAAGTGCTGTCATGATCTGCTCCACTGGACTGGTGATTTCTAAGAATTTGTTTTCTTCTGACTTCTCTGCTTTGCCACTCATGTGCCATGTTTGATAAACAGCACAGTAAATGAATAATGGGAGATGAATTAGGAAGCTTTGACATTGCATGGCTATCTCAAAGGCTGCTGTCAAATCCAGTTTGACCCCAAAACACTTTAAAAGACAAACCATGTACAGATCCTGCTCCTTTGGAAGCATTCAGCCTACTGGCCCTACAAAAGATAGCTCAGATTACTGGGACTCAGATTCTGCATTTTTGTTTTTAATTGTTTTTAACTCCAAGAGTGCTCCATTACCCCCACCATCTCCATTCAATATCAGGTTATATTTGTTGGTTTGTTTGGGGTTTTTATTGGAAACAACCAGGCCTCAGGGTTTGCAAACTTCTGAAAGTTTATTTTTCAGAAAGAAGCCATTTTCTAGTTAGTTTTTTTTTTTTTATTTTATTTTAAATTATTACTCCCCCCACCTTACATACAGCAGAAATTCTATTCTTCCAAAACATGACCTTGTCTTCAGCTACTTTATCAATTCCTGGGGACTGAAGTTGATGGAGTTTACTGTGAAAGGGGAATATGGAATAGTTTCACTGTCATATTAGAAACATTAAAAAAATATAGGCACTTGAATTCCTAAAACTGAAAAGGCTTCACCAGTGTGAAAGTATTGTTTAACATGTGAAACTCAAATATTTTCTTTCAGTTCAGTGAGAATTCTGTAGTGGGTGTGAACTGCAGGGAAGTGCTTGTTCTTTTCATGATTTAAAAGAAGAAAAAAAAAGTGGAGTAGGGGTTTTTTATCCTTTTTTTTTTTTCTGTATAGGAAAGATTGCTGGTTTCAGCAAAGCATCACCATTCAGGAAAGGTACATGTTTACATTAGTTAAAAAGTCTTTGCAGGGGACCTGACTTTGAGTCTGTGTGTAATTCCCCCTGCCCCCAATTAAAGTCATATTCATATGCAATGGAACTAATTTGGTTTTTGAATCAATGTGATTCTTCTGCGAACACAATTATTGAAACTCTTTTTTTTCGCTCTAACCCAAAACAGGGCTCTCAGCCCAACTTTTTCAATATTCCTGGAACAGGCAAGGCAATTTTCTGTTGTTTTTTTTTTTAACTTTGGAAGCATTGCAATTCAGCAAATCAATTCCAAAACGATCAGGAGAAGTTTCTGAATGACTGTTACAGAGAAACAATCACGTCAGGAAATACTCAGAATCAACGCTGGCTCTGCACAAGGTTTTCTCCATCTGGATTTTGTGTCCCAGTGGAGTCCTGCCGACCTCGGGGAAGCTCCACACGGATCCATGTCAGGCTCATTTGCCTTCTCCTGGTACCTGCTCTCTGTCAGGAATATTTGGAGAGCCCTCCAGCTCTCCCTTGCTGCACACCTGGGTCTTTTCCAGTGGAAACCTGGGTATGGATGAAGGGCTTGGCAGAGCAGGATTTCATGGCGAGCTGGGGTGCAACAAATAAATATTTTTGATGTTCAAGATGCAGCCAGGAGGCAGAGCTGAGTGAGGAATTGCAGTTCCTGTGCTTCCAAAGCAGCTTTAGGTCCATGGATATTGGAGTGGAATAGGAGCACATGTGGCTCAAACCCCAGCTCCTGGCCTGAGCTTGGCTCAGTTGGTCAGAGATTGGTGCCAGTGACACCAGGGCACAGCTCTGATCCCCACCTGGGCCATTCCCTGGGGAGCTGGACTCCTTGTGGGTCCCTTCCACCTCAGATATTCTGTGAAATAATCCATGGATTTGTTTCTGGAAGAATCACCAGCCCACCTTCCTGACTTCAGGAACTTGGCAGCCCATGGGATGAAACAAAGCCTTTCCAAGGGATGATAGTTGCACTTAAACAAAAATCCACAACACCCCAGTGTTTTGAAAAATTGGAACTCATGCATTTAATTGTAATTAAAGTTGATTTAACATTTTATTTTCTGAAGCTGAGTCGTCTTGGGAGAAAAAAATGAATAAGTATTTGTCTATGCAAGACACAAATGTCAAAAATGTGTGATTTACCCATCTTTAGGTACTGTATTGTTATTGTCCTTCTGCTTTCTGTTCCTTTGATTAGTCTCTTCAACCTTTCAGCCTTATATTTGGCTCAGAGTTGAACAGGCAAGATGTAGTTTTGAAATCCTGTTGGAAATGTAACTAACCTTCATTCCCTCATGAAAATCTCGCATGTTAAACAATTGAGTGAAATGTTTTGGTTTCCTAATAATAAATTCAAGCTCTCACCACCTCCTGAAAACAGCAGATCCATGAACATGCACGTGTGACTGTGGTGTGCAAACCGCCCAACCAGCAGCTGGATGCACTTTGCTCTTCCCTCAGCTGAGGACAAAAGCAGATTCATTTTGCCAAACTCAAATTCAGCATGGATTCCTTTACCCCCTCCCCTGCCCTTGGCATGCTCAACTCCTTCAAAGACCTTCTGGGCTGTTTCAAGTCCTACAGGAACCTGATGGTCCAGTGCAAAGTGCAGTGAAATTGGCACTGATGTGTTTTTTGGTGATTGCCCAAATCAGGTAATTTGTTCATTCCTGTCACCTGGAAATAAAAAATCCGTTCCTTTTCTGTGACTTAGTTCTTTAGGACCTGCTGAGTGATCACAGTTGGTTTTGCCAGAGAAAAGCAAGGTGTGAGAAGGCAGGGAATGCCTTTCCAACCTTGTAGACACCCATAAAGACTCATAGTTGGTGTTAATAAAATCCAGAGTGTGAGGTGGTGACAGAAGCTGCCCCTGCCCTGCCCAAGGATTGCAGCACTGGGTCTGTACAATTGACAATCTTTAAAATGTGAACCCTGTAACTTTTCTCTCTTTGGTTGTTAAGGGATTTTGAAGCAACTGATCCATCAAGGGATGAAATTAAAAATGAGAATATGCTTCATGGATGATTTATTTTTACACTGCTGCTCTCTGTGAACAGCAAAAGCACATTTTGGAAGCAAAGCATTTACATTGCTTTAACAGTATTGTTTGGCTGAAAGACAAATACGTTTTCAGGAAATCTTGAGCATAGTTTCAAACTATTTAACCAGTTCTTGGCCAGGGAAAATCCTTGGCCCTTGTATTTGTTTGGGGTTTCTTGTTTATGCAAATGAAGAAAAATGTTTACTAGTTCTTACCAGTGTGGGGATTTTTATTACACTTTTGTAATGCAGGAGCAGTTTGGATGAAAGAAAGAATTAGCAGGTAAATAGTCCACAATGTTTGTGACTTTGGGGTTTTCTTTTTGTTGTTGTTTCAAAATTATTAATTAAAATGGCATGGACATCAAACTTCAAGGAATGGTTCCAAGCATATATGGTAGTGACTTATTTGAAAACACTTCCTCTCTGCAAATCCCACATGTTAACTTGTTTAGCCACATGTAACACATTTCTAAAATTATCATGTTCTACCAAATCAGAAACCTTCAGGAAATGAGCAGCTCCTTTGTTACAAGATTCTTCTCAACTAAGAAGCTCAAACTCATTTCATATCCAGCGAGTTCTGCTCAGCAGAGATTAAATCAGATGTAGGTACTCTTGGATTTACTTTTGTTGAGTACTGGAGCATCATTTATTCCTGCT
>NW_005054438.1:926945-933078 GCF_000277835.1 Geospiza fortis | reverse complement strand
TCCTGCTGTCTCTTCCCCAGCATCTGGCATGGTGACACCCACGAGTGCCTCCAGAAGGGAAAAGAGCAGATTTTGGATGATGTTTGTGGTTAGAGGGTTAATCTGTGGATAGATGAGCAGTTTGTGCTCTAGACAAAGGAGTATTTATCATTTCCTTGTCTGGCATTAGAGGGGTGTCTGAGAGTAGTGCCAATAACTCTATAACTGGAAATAATTTTAACTCCACTGCTGCCAGGGAGCAATTTTTTCCTTAATCTGAAATGAATAAACAACCTAACAAACAAAAAAATCCCCCACCTGTAAAGTACAAAGGGGAATGACTTCAAACCGAGAGGGAGTAGGGTTAGATTGGATACTAGAAAAGATTCTTCCCTGTGAGGGTGGGCAGGCCCTGGCACAGGGTGCCCAGAGCAGCTGGGGCTGCCCCTGGATCCCTGGCAGTGCCCAGGGCCAGGCTGGACAGAGCTCTGAGGAACCTGGGACAGGGAAAAGTGTCCCTGCTATGGCAGGGGAAGTTGGAATTGGATTATCTTTAAGGTCTATTCCAACCCAAACCATTCTGTGATTATATGATTATGTCAACTAAATTAGGTCCCATATTGAGAATTTTTAGTTGGATGGTTTCAAATTCCCCTGAGAGATGAATCCCCTCTTCAAGAAGCCATTACAGGAATCAGAAGTAAATAGCAGTAAATAACTGGTGAGCTGCTTTGCTTTTGTGGAGCATCAGTTTACAAAGTCCTTGAGTCTGCAGCTTAGGGCTGTTCCTAAATAACTCTCTTCATAAAAACCAGAGCAATACCCTCAAAACAAGGAAAAATAAACTACACACACAGTGTGAAATGAGGATTCTGCAAAAACAACCCAGCACTATGGCTGGGACACATTAGGTATTTACTTATCCATATATAAATTCATGCAAGTTCAGAGTGTGTGAGGTATGTGGGATTACATCTGTGGTGTATTTAAAACACAAAATTAAAAATCACCATTTATTTACCCTCCTAAAATCTGAAAGCAATGTGACCTGTGCAGGTGAAGTTTGGTTTCTCTTCCTGATGCAACTGAGCTGTGGTCTAGGGCTTGTGAAGTAATCAGGGAACATCTGTGGGTATTTCCCTTCTCTGTTGGACTTTGGGGTCACCACTGGCACAAAGCAGGAGCTGAGGCCCTTGGACCCACTGCTGAAAATTATTCCTTGCACATTTTTCATTGACTTGATCCTGAATCCTAAATACAAACTGATGCATACACTAAATGTGACTGTGGTAATAAAATTAATTTAGATAATTTTCACTAAGATCCAAGAATTTTTCAAGTTAGATTTTTAGTAGTCTTGAAGAAATATGCAGATCATACTGGGCAGGGATTGTCCCTCTGTGCTGGCCCTGCTGAGGCCACACCTCGAGGGCTGGGTCCAGTTTTGGGTCCCTCTGTGCAGGAGGGACCTGGAGGGGCTGCAGCATGTCCAGGGAACGGAGCTGGGAAGGGGCTGGAGCCCCAGGAGGGGCTGAGGGAGCTGGGAAGGGGCTGAGGCTGGAGCAAAGGAGGCTCAGGGGCCCTTGTGGCTCTGCACAAGTCCCTGCCAGGAGGGCACAGCCGGGGGGGTCGGGCTCTGCTCCCAGGGCACAGGGACAGGAGCAGAGGGAACGGCCTCAGGCTGGGCCAGGGCAGGCTCAGCTGGGACAGCAGCAGGAATTTATTCAATTAAAGGGTTATTAAGCATTGGAAGGGGGCTGCTCAGGGAGGTTTGGAGTCCCCATCCCTGCAGGTGTCCAAGGAAAGCCTGGACAGGGCACTCAGAGCTCTGGGCTGGGGACAAAGTGGGGACCAGGCACAGCTTGGACTCAATCTCAGAGGATTTTTCCAACCTTCTGTGATTAAGTAACCAGTGATTGACTTTTCATCTCCAGGGTTGTGTGTGTCCCTCCTCCTGCAACTTCTCACTATGAGCTACAAACTATGGGCACTTCCCTTAATTTCTTAACATTCATCAAATTCTGTTTCCTCACATTTCTGCACAGCTCAGTTCATGGCTCTGTTGGGTCTTTAAGGTTTAGACTCCTTGTTCTCATCAGAGAGACAAGACAAGGGGATTTATTGATATGTGCAATTACAATAATTACAAATTCAATTACTGTGCAGGTTCCAATTTTTCTAAGATACTTAAAGTATATATAGTTCCATGGGCAGGATCCCAACTAAGGCCAGGAAGAAGAGAGAATATTTCTGTTGCCTTTTTTTTTTTTTAATACACAAAAGGACTGTTTTGCACAGCTGATTCTGATTAAGTTTCTTAACTCAGTACTGTAGCTGGGTCAAGACCTGAAAGCTCTTGAAAATTTTAAGCATCATCACCAAATGAAATTCAAAATGGCAAAATTCCAAAGGTTTTGAGGAACTGGGTTGGCATTTGTTAGGTAATGCCTGTGCTGCTCTCCCAGCTTTCCAGATGCTGTTCCTGACTCACTTGTACACACAGGGACACTTTCAGCAGCTCAGGAAACAATAATTTTCCTCTAAGATCCTCCATTCTGCTTTCAAACAACTGGCTTGGCATTCTTATCCTTTTTTTCCTTTTTTTTTTTCTTTTTTTTTTTTTGCTTTCCACTACCTTTCTTTGGAAACTGGCAACAATTAATCTTTGATTACATACCCTGGACTTGTTTTTTGTGTCTCTTGAACTTCTGAACTGTGACTAGCCATGAATAATGACTCTGCAAATCACTCCAGGACTCAAAGCCAGCTGCTGGAAAAAGCCCAACAGCCTTGGAGAGCTGAGCTGTGGGTGCTGCTATAGATGCAGTATCAAAATGATTTTTAAAAAGCTGATTTTAGTGTAGATGCACAGTGCTGAAGCTAAATCATAGAACAGAATCAATTAAGCTGAAAAGACCTCCAAGAGCACATAGCCCAACCTTTCACCAATCCCCACTTTGTCCCCAGCCCAGAGCACTCCTATTAAATCATAAAAACCCAAATACACTTGTGTTTGTGTGCCTCCCATCCCTGTGCAACTTGCTGTTAATAAATGCACTGCACCTTTGGCATGTCAGGGCAGCTTAAACACTCCTATAATGAACACATTCAAAAGTGTCAAATGTTACCTCTCTCCTTTGCCCCAAATTTCAAAGAAAAATTATTTCTAGGGGAGTGTGCTCAGTCCATTACCAACAGTGAGTGACTGTGTTCTAATTTAATCAGGGGCTCCTCTAGGAAACCTCTGTTCTCATCCTGATCAGAAATCACCTGCCATGGATGATTTCTGATCACTGAAGAGCATAATAACTAAGGAAAAACCAAATGGCAAGCAGCCAGCCCCCCACACTGGGCTCTGCAAATGTAGTCTGGGTGCTAAAGCTGTCTGGTGAGCCACACCTGAGGAATTCACTTCTGGCAGGCTGCTGGAAAAGGTGGAAGGACTTGGGCAAACACTTCAACTTCTTGGCATAGCTGTGCCCAAAGGAAGCCTCCTGATGGGCTTTCATTCATGAATATTTGAATGTTTTACAGCTTCACGAGGCAGGACCTGAGAGGGCTCATCTAAGGACTGAAGGCTAAAGCATGGATCTATTTCAATCATTCATTTTATGATTAACAAATGAAGAAAGGCCCTGTTCCTTCCACAACTAACTAAACATCAGTGATGATCCTTTACAAAAAAACCCCAGAACCTGATTGCTCTGCGTGCAAAATGAGTTCTTTTTAGGAGCTGCAAATTTCAGCTTTGGTTTCAGTTCTCAGGCTCATTTAGGGATGCACAGGAGTTTGTGTTGCTTTGCTCTTGAGAAACATTTACAGTCCTTCCCTGCAAACACGTGCCTGGCTGTGATGCAAAGTGACAGTGACCATGGGAAGGAGTAGCCACAAAACTCTATCCCTGCCCAGATTGGGGAAAATCTGACCTGGAAAAATACAAATAACACCAGCAATACTGTGTCCAAATTGCAGACAAAGCACATGGGGGATTAATACTGGAGAATCCAGGACATCACCCATTCAAACAAAGCATGCCAAACCCCAGGACATTCAATTTAAGTGAATAAATTCTGACAACTGATCACCGTGAGTTTCTAATTTTTTCCCTGTGCTGTTCATGGTAAAAGTAAAATAATTCAGCTTTCAGTGTGGTGAAATGCAGACAGAGATCCTGGAGACAGAAGGTATTTCACATCAGAGCTGGGGGCAGAGCAAAGAAACTGCACCACCTCCAAGGAGCAGCTTGCAAAGGAGCCAACAGGGACCTTTTTGCAGGGATATTTGGCCAATAACTCTCTCATTGTCCCCGTGCTGACACTGGGCACAGCAGACAATCCCAATATTATGCAGGGGCTGCCCATCTGTCGGTCATTCCCCCTGCTCCAAGGTTATCAGTCACACAAAGCAGGGAGCCCTGAGACAGATAAGATGTGTGACAAAGGATAAACAAGCCCAGGCAGCCCACCACCCTCCCCAGGCAGCGAGGAGCCTTTCCAAATCCCTCCTGACTCCCTCTGGATTATCCCAGTGCTTGCAAACCCCATCACTGCCCTTGCAAACCCCATCACTGCCCTTGCAAACTCGTCCCGATCTCCTTAAATTCCTGGCAGACACAAAAGGGAGCCAACCCCATGGATTCAGACACCCTCACCTCACAAGGGCATACAGGACGTGTAAACACCTGGACAATTTGTAAATTTGTAAATACCTGGACAGCAGGTAATTAGAAACCTGCCATGGGAAGAATTTCTTGTGCTGCTGGTGGACACCATGGGATGTCTGGTGTCTGTCTGGAAGGTGAACAATGAGCTTTAACCTCACTAAAAACTAAGATTTTTACACTGAATGGGGAAGGGAAGGGAAGGGAAGGGAAGAGAAGAGAAGAGTAGAGAAGAGAAGAGAAGAGAAGAGAAGAGAAGAGAAGAGAAGAGTAGAGAAGAGAAGAGAAGAGTGCTGGAAACATGGGGAATTCAGCAGAGATGTCTTGTAGGATCTAGAGATGGCCATATGAGGGCACAGAGAGAAGAGAGAAGAGAGAAGAGAAGAGAAGAGAAGAGAAGAGAAGAGAAGAGAAGAGAAGAGAAGAGAAGAGAAAGAGGGTGAAGTGTTTTCATTTATTTTTGGTCAAAATCCCTTCCCTGCAACAGATCATGGAGCAGCTGTGCTGTGAGGAAAGGCTGAGAGAATTGGGATTGCTCAGCCCAGAGGAGAGAAGGCTTTGGGGTGACCTCCTTGTGGCCTTCCAGTGCCTGAAGGGGCCTACAAAAAACATGGAGAGAGAGAATTTCCAAGGGTCTGGCGTGACAGGACAAGGGGGAACGGCTTCAAGCTGAAAGAAGGGAAATTTATATTATATATATGGAAAAAATTCTTCACTGTGAGGGTGGTGAGGCCCTGGCACAGGGTGCCCAGAGCAGCTGGGGCTGCTCCATCCCTGGAAGTGCCCAAGGCCAGGCTGGACGGAGCTCTGAGGAACCTGGGACAGTGAAAATTGTCCCTGCCCATGGCAGGGGAGTTGGAACTGGATGATCCTTAAGGTCCCTTCCCCAATGGATGGAGACCCTTGCTGCATCCCAAAATCCAAATTCACCTGCTTCCTCCAACCTTGTCCTCACCCTCCACCTGAAACCCATTTGCTGACTGGGTTTTTTTTGGTGGGGGGGGAAGGGGGTTGGGTTTGGGTTTTTTTTTTCAGCCAAACAGCATCAGACAGAGCAGAAGAGAAGAAAACTTAAATAATCCAAGAGACCTATTTCATTTAATGCATCCAGCTGTACCAGCAGCCAAGGTGGTTGGAGAGAGCCTTGTGTGGCCCAAGTAGCACTAGCTAACACAAGAGGAAAGTATGTGTGTCTTTATCAGTAAAGTCTTCAAAAGTTGACTG
The DNA here is from genome assembly GCF_000277835.1 of Geospiza fortis. Taxonomy (NCBI): domain Eukaryota; kingdom Metazoa; phylum Chordata; class Aves; order Passeriformes; family Thraupidae; genus Geospiza; species Geospiza fortis. Next base: position 927,215 of record NW_005054438.1, on the reverse strand, counting down.
GTAACAATTATTTTATTCAATCCGTGAACAATTAACAATTATTTTATTTTATTCAATCCTTAAACAATAAGACAATTATTTTATTCAATCCTATTATTAAACAATTAACACATGTTAATAACACAGCCTGATGAAGCTGTGGGGTTTATATGTAGATATATTTAAATATGTGTGTGTATTTGTAGATGTCAAAGCATTCAGAAGATGCAGCATTCTGTATCCTGTGTCTGTATCCAGAGCACACAGGCACTGAGACACATTGTGGGGCAT
>NW_005054438.1:925339-926932 GCF_000277835.1 Geospiza fortis | reverse complement strand
CTGAACTGGGACTCACAGTGGGGTCAGCCCTGGGTAGGATCAAGGTGGCTGTGAAGGACAGAGCCTTGAGTGCCACCATCCCCATGTGAGCCGAGGCTTTGCTCCGGAGGATGCAGACAGGAGAGGGGTTTATCTCCTAAGAACCCGGAGCTGTGCTCACCCACCAACTCCTCCCACCTCATGAAAAGGTTGGAGAGAAGGTGTCAGCCAGCCTTCTGATCTTGGTCCCACCGCATGACAGAGTTACAGGAACAAAAAGCCTGGCACCTGGGAGGAAGCTCATCCAGCGAGTTTAATACAAACAGCCTATATAGACACAAACACATCCAAAAGCAGAATCACCTTACAAATAAATAAACAGCTGTGTTTGCTCCAGTTACACGCTAGCAGCAGCCACTTTGTACCTGTGGAACAAACCTCACAAGCAAGCAAGCTCAGCCCCTGCAGACACCTTGCCCTGGCCTGTGAATGACAGAGAATGTGGCATCCCCCCTGTCCAGAGGGGAGCAACCCCCAAATCCTCAGGGACCCTTTGAAGCTGTTCAAAGGGTCCAAAAAGGAGACAGAGGAGTCCTTTTACGTTATTGGAGTAAAGGAAGAGGCCATGGGGCATTACCCTGGGATCTCTCAAATTTTTGGAGGACGCAGCCTCCTTTTTATCCCAATTTCCCGGCCTCTTTTCCCTTCTCTCTTTCCCCATTGGCTGAGGTACTTGAGAGGTACAGACTGCCCAGAATGCCTGAGACCAGAGATTTCCCTCTAATGTATATTTCCCTCTATAACCCTCCTTTGTAGTTTTTAATTCTTATGGAACTTAGGCTTTCCCCCCATTGTTTCCTTCACCTTTCAACGCCCAATTTCATTTATCCGCCAACCCTAAAGTTCATTCGTAAAAGCAAAATCTCTTTTTCCATTCATCAATCAGTGAAATCCCATTCACCAACCAGTGGAACCCTCCCCATTGTTTATTTCATCTCTCAGTGCCAGTTTTATCTACCAACAGACCCACAGCTTGTAAAGACAAAATCTGTCATTCCTCTCAAAGCCTTTCAACGAGGATGCCCCAAAGCCAAGGAAGGTTTTGTGTAGCCATGGTATTTTTTACGAAAAATCCTTTCCTTCGGAGTTTTTCTCCTGAGAAGCTGAGAGGCCTCAGGAACAAAATGTAAACAATGATTATCTGCTGCTGTGGAATGCAACAGGTGGATGTGTGATTGGTCTTATGTGGTTGTTTCTAATTAATGGCCAATCACGGTGAGCTGGTTTGGACAGGGTGTCTGAGCCACAAGCTTTTGTTTTCATTCTTTCTTTTTCTATTCTTAGCTAAGCCTTCTGATGAAATCCTTTCTTCTATTCTTTTAGTATAGTTTTAATATAATATATATCATAAAATAATAAATCAAGCCTTCTGAAATATGGAGTCAGATCCTCGTCTCTTCCCTCATCCTCAGACCCCTGAGAGCGCTGTCACAGGCTTTGCTGCCGGAGGGAGCCGGGGAAGGAGAGCCTCACTCCTCGGGCTCTGCGCACTCCATCTCCCCGCCCAGGGCAGGGCACCGGCACTCCCGGGAGCCGCTGCGCACGGAGGACCCG
>NW_005054438.1:922885-925078 GCF_000277835.1 Geospiza fortis | reverse complement strand
GGGATGGGCTGGGGAGCAGGAGGGAGGCGAGGCACAGGAGGAGGGCGGCGGGGAGAGGCATGGCTCTGGGGAAAAAGGGGAAAAATGGGAGCGGGTGTCACACTCAGGGTGGGCACACGCAGGGAGTGTCACACGCAGGGAGTGTCACACGCAGGGAGTGTCACACGCAAAGAGTGTCACACGCAAAGAGTGTCACACACAGGGTGGGTACACGCAGGGAGTGTCACACTCAGGGAGTGTCACACGCACGGTATGTCACACTGAAGGGGATGTCACACACAGAGGGTGGCACACTGAAGGGGGTGTCAGACGCAGGGACTGTCAGACAGGGAGTATCACACGAAGAGAGTGTCACACTGAAGGGAGTGTCACACATGGTGGGCACACAGGGAGTGTCACACGCACGGAGCGTGTTACACGCAGGGGAATGTCACACTGAAGGAAGGGTGTGTCACATGCTGGGAGTGTCACACGCACACACAGAGTGTCACACGCAGTGTCACACGCAGGGAGTGTCACACTGAAGGTCCCGGGCCCCTCCACAGTTCAAAGCCAAGGGGATCAGCCCCAGCTCCTCGAGGAGCCCATGGCTGCAGGTTGGGTCACCCAGAGCTGCCTGTGCAGATTCTCAGTTCGGTCAAAGAAAGAACAAAGAATTTCTCCCAGGCCGAGCTTGGGAATCTTAGAGGGAAGAATTAAAACAATTATCATCTCTCTTTCTCTAGCTATTGTTCACAGTTATGGTTCTGCCCAGGGTGCTATTCACAGTCACCAATGGTGTGAGATGTTCCTACTCTGAGGCCAATCAAGGATCACTTTAGCAAGTCACATTATAAAAAACCCTTTCCTTTCGTTAAAGTGAGCCCTCTGATCCACCTGAAAACTGGAATCTTTCTCTCCCTGATTCAACAGTGTCAGGTACCAGGGGGGTTTGCTCTAAACCAGAATCTCTCGTCCCCAAAGCCCACCCTGGCCCTGCCACAGTGCCCTCCATCCCCAGGGTGGGCACTGCTGGGCACAGCCCACCCTGCAGCACTCACTGAGCCTTGGCATGGCTGCCCCATGGCAAATGGGACTTGTTCACCCTCGTGTTGGTGCTAATAATTTACATTCCAATGAGTAATTAGTTGCTCCTGGAAGGCATGCAGGGCTCACAGAAGCACTGTCTGCTTTGGTGCTTTGTCCTGTGGCTGCTCCAGGCTCCAGGTGTGGGTGTCAGCTCCCAGCCTGTCCTGCTGTGCCCCTCACTGCCTGCCTTTCCCACCACCTCACTCCTTCAAAGGAAGCCAAGGGGGTCACTCCATCTCTATATCAACTGCAAAAACCTTTTTCCTTAAGGAAGATGTTTCCAGTGTTGTGCATTACTGTCCTCTTTGTTTTCTCTTTTTCTTTGGCCAGCCTGTGTTCAGGGAGTCAGTCCTGGCATGAAATCCCCTCCCTGTGCCTGCTCCCTCCTCCTCTCACACCTTGGGTGCCCATGCTGAATCCTGTTCCTATTTAAAGGCTGGGAACGCTTTTTTTCTTTCTTTCAGCTTTTCAAGACCCAGTGTTCCCTTTAAGTGCATTTTTTGGATCCCTTCCCTCTGTCTGAGTGCCCTTATGTCCTGGTGTATTAAATACATCTTCCTCCTTCCTGCACTGGGTCCTTCCAGCTCTGGTCTCTTCTCCCATTGCCACCTTTGATTACATTTCTGTCATCACCCTTTGATAACCCCAATTTCCTACTCTTGCAGGCATGCAACTACTTGCAGTTATTTCTCAACATCTTCTTAATTAAAAAACATTTGCAAGTTGCATAACCATAAAAAAACCTTGAAAGCACAGACCCTGTCTCTTACCAATTTGAAAAAAAAAAAAGAAGACTTTTGAGCTTTTCTGGTTTTAAAGCAAGCTTTTGCTAGTTTAAGTTACTTAGACCTGCTTTGTCTTTGCTGGAGTTGTTCTGCCCCTTCCTTTCATTCACACATTTTAATCTGGTGGTTATTTGACTGCCATTCCCTGAGGACAGACACAGAACCCAGCTGTCGCAGACATCTTTTATGAAAAATCCTTTCCTTGGGATTTTTCCTCCTGAGAAGCTGAGAGGCCTCAGGAACAAAATGTAAACAATGATTATCTGCTGCTGTGGAATGCAACAGGTGCATCTGTGATTGGTCTCATGTGGTTGTTTCTAATTAATGGCCAATCACAGTC
>NW_005054438.1:905076-922820 GCF_000277835.1 Geospiza fortis | reverse complement strand
AGCCTTCTGATGAAATCCTTTCTTCTATTCTTTTAGTATAGTTTTAATGTAATATATATAATAAAATAATAAATCAAGCCTTCTGGAACATGGAGTCAGATCTTTGTCTCTTCCCTCATCCTGGGACCCCTGTGAACACGGTCACACCCAGCCATGCTCCCCATGGAAAAGCTGCTGCTGGACAGGAATTTCCTTCCCCAAGAGCTCCCTCCTGGCTGCCCCTGCAGACAGAGCAGGACACCCCCACCATCCATCACCGAGCCTCACACCCCAACCTCACCAATCCCATCCATTGCCAAAACTTCCCACCCCACCCAGCAGCGAAATTGGGCGCCTCCAACAGAGCCAGTTCCCAGCAGAACCGCTCCATGGGAGCAGCATCACCGGGCTCCCGCTATGCCCTGGGGAAATGTCCATCCTCCCCTCCCTGCTGGGGGATGCAGGCTGGCCCTGCCCCGTTCCCCGTGGCCCCCGGGTTACCTGCAGGGTGGGACGGGCGCTGGGATGCGCTGGGATGTGCTGGGATGCTCTGGGATCCCTTGGGATGCAGCCCCGCTCCTGCCCGCACCTCTATTTATGTGTCTGCCCGGTGGAGCCCTGGCGGGGCGAAAAGGGAGGCGGGGAAGCCTCCAAGGTGCGGGGCAGGGCCAGCGAGATGCTTATCTTGCTCCTGGTGTTGGTTCTGTCTGAGCTCAGGCCAATCCCAGCCCCGTCCTGGCTCCCCACACCCCTCTGGGCAAACCTCACCGGGGTTTGTGAAGCACCATCAGCCCCCTGTGCTTCACAGACTGCTGGGGACAGGGACACCGGGGGCCACAGGGAGAGAAAAATGAGTTCAAAGCTCTGGGAAGGCAGAAATTCCCTCCCTGTGCCTGAAATGCAGCCAGCTCTGGGGTGATGCACCCCAAAATGCAGGAGCCAGGGGTGGGCACTGACCTTCTCAGGGCACACACCGTCCCAGGACAGGGCAGCTCTGCAGCCTTTAAAGCCCTTGGGGTTTGTTTTCCTCTGGATTGAGCTGCAGGGAGCCAAGGCTGTGGATCTCAGTAGGGAAGGGATGCACAGATTTCGTGTGCCCTGACCAGCACGGGCAGCCTGAGCTTCTCCCCCGTGGTCCCTGCTGTGGAAATGTCCTGATGTGCTCATGATCTCCCTGGAAATGTGCCCCCAGCCCTGCAGAACAGAGGGGGCGGAGCAGAGGCATCTTGGGGCAGATGGGGCTGGAAAGCAGTGAGGGTTGTGGGGGCACACACGGCTCACCCTTTGGAGAACAACACAACACACACACTGCTGTTCTCAAGATTGTTGGGAAGGATGAAAGTTTGACAAGAAAGTCTCACAGATATGGATGCTGGGCAGAAAGATTTTTCAATGTAGAGTCTGATGAAGGAATAGAGATGGAAGCAAGTTTTGATATAGAAGAAAAGAATTGCTGAGCCAGTCTTACTGGATAACCAAGGAGGCAAAGGGTGTGTTAGTTAGAAGGGGTTTTTATGACTTAGAACAAAGGATAAACCCACCCCAAACAAGATGTTTTTACCAAGCAGAAAGAGAGCACAGGCAAACAAGCCTGCTGATGTGGCAAGTAGAAAAAAGGTCTCAGAATTTTCCACTGCAAGAAAACTGAAAAACAACTTCTAGCTTAAACTGTAATGTACTAACTTTTAGTGATTGGAGAACAGTAACATGAATATGGTAATTCCAGTAGTTATGATAGGCTATAGATAAAAGTTAAGGGATAGATTGGTTCTACTGTATGAAGATGCTCAGCAAAGTATAGAATGCATTGTAACCAAAACCAAAGGGTCTCCAGGGCTGCCTGCAGCTGGAGCTGACAGCTGTAGGCACAGCTCTGTCCCCCACCACCCTGGACTGCTGGAACCTCTTGGATGGAATAAACTGCATTTTGGAGAGCTGCCTGGAGTCCTGCACCCCTCATTTCGGCTCTTACACAAGATGAAAAAAGAGCAGTTTATTTTCTGACTCTAACATTTACAGGTTTCCAAAAGTGACAGCGGATTGGAGGGTGACAGTGCCACCTCTCCAATGACACTGGACAAACCAACAGTCCATCAAATTTCTTCCATAAAAGAATGCAAAACAATGAGTTATTTAGAGAAAGTGTGTGAGAAAGTTCATTACAAGAATGTCAGCATCCAGAAGGCTTAGAAAATCTTAGAAAATCTTAAAAAAATCTTAGAAAATCTTAACAAAACAAGGTGACAGAGCAGGAGGTGCTGGCAGAAGAGCAGCAGGGGTGGACCTGCAGGTTGAGGGAGCTCTGGAGCTGGACTCTGCACTCAGGACAGTGGGCTGGGATGCTGCCTGGCCTTCATCCACCTCCTGCTCCCCTCTCATGGCTCCTGAAGCCTGGAATCCCCCATCCCTCTGGTCCAGAACCCCCACAGAGCTCCAGAGCCCCGAGCTGTGCGAAGCTGGGCAGCTGCCTCTCCCTGGAGACATAAAATACTGACAGGGACTCAATGCCAGGGGAAGGAAAAGGAACTCCAAGGCCTGTTTATCCAGAGGGGGTCATGACTGCCAGAGGACAGGCCCAGGGATGTGTGGGGAAGGGACAGAGGGTGGTGGGAGGGACACTTGGACACGCTGCTCCTGCCTCTGATGCTGTATGGGCACGGTGGGATGGTTCTGCATGGTCCTGCAGGGATTTCTGCAGACAACTCAAATGAAAACTCCTCCCTTGCCTCCTGAGGCATTTTCCACGCCAGAGACATGGTGGGCAGGATGGCACAGCCCTGTGGGACATCCCCAGGGTCACAGCTGGCAAACACCAGGAGACACAGCACCAGCATCCCTGGGCAGGGCAGTGCCACTGCCGGATGTGCCTGCAAAGAGCAGCCCCAGGGACAGGGGAAGGGGGCCCAGGAGGGCCTTGGTGAGCCCAGGTGGAGCAATCCTGGGATGTCTGGAGCTCACACCCACCTTTATTAGCTCCCACACTCATAGTTAACATAGAGAAGGAGTTGTAAATATTCGAGGTGGATACTCAGCGGTTACTTCACCTTTGCTGGAGTGCAGCTGCCTGTGCTGAAGCCTGTCTGCAGCTCACTGCCCTGCAGCCCTGCAGCTGCTGGAAGCCCTGAGCTTTGGGTTCATCCATAACAGCCAGGCTGGTTCAGATTCAGACTCAGTTCTGGGCTTCATGGAATTATGGGGACGTTCAGACTTACTCCTGTGAGTTTGGAATACGTGCATGGACTAACAGGCTTCACTTTGCCACAGAATTGCTAAAATAAATATGAAACAATGAGGGTTGAGCTAATCAGTTTGTTTTTCTGGACAAATATGGTTATTGCTCAAGCAAAAACTCTCAGAAAATCTGATAATAGCCCATGTCACTGAGGAAACAATGGACAGCAGAGACACTTTTCCTAAATGTAAATACTTCAGCATTTTATAACTTAATAAAAGTCTCCTACAAACTAGATTAGATTGAGAATTTGGAGTAGCCACTTAGCTGAAATTGAAATTTGTTGCTGCCATCTTGGAGCAGCTCCAGAAACTCATAGAAAGATTGTGAACCTCTCTGGGTCTTTTGAGAGCAATTCCCCCAAACTGGGTTTCAATGGCACCTCAGTTTGCTCCCCCAGCCCACTTTTGGCATTTGCTTTCATTTAAGTTTTTTGGTAGCCATGGCAAATGGCTCTGCTGACCATCATTGTCAGTCCCCAGAACACAATGGCCTGACAGCAGAATTAGGACCAGACCTTGCCCTCCCTTCCAGCCCTTGATAAGGAGCTCTGAGGATGCATATTCAGGGATGAAGCCATGGCCCCTCTCACTGTTCTGTCACTGAGTCTCTGCTTCTTGGGTTTGGGTTCCCTTCATTGTCCCCTCCCCATGCAGGAGGCACCCAGTGCCACCAACTCCCCAGAGGTGAGGAAGGTGCATCCCAAAGCCCCCATTCACCACCAACCCAGCACCTCATCCCCTCTGCTCATCACAGCCCCTGGCTTTTCCTTCCCACCCCTCCTGCTGACACCTGTCACCTCCTGTGCTCTGTGTCCCTCCCTCCCTGTTGGAACCCTGGATGCTGAGAATTTTGGGCTTTCTGTGCTGCCAGGCATTGACCCCCAAGAGAACACTGCATTTGACCTGAGACCTGGAGAAGCTTCCAAAATGGAATGATAGAACTGGGATTGTGGGTGTGGAGTTTGAATAGAAGTGTGCAATATCACAGGGTGGAAAACTCAGAGTTTAAGGGTTTAGAATATAGTAATGTAAAGCAAGATGGAGGTTTTAGGGCAGAGCTGGTCCTTCTTCTCCACCTTCTTCTCCTTCTTCTTCACCTTCTCCTCCATGGGTTTGGGTGGTTTTGTGTCATTGGATTAAAAAGTCCCCATTGTGGGCACGGGCAGTTGGTTATTGGGTTAAAAGTAAAAATAATTTAGGTGTCATTTCTTAATTGGACACTTTATCCTTAAAAAGCCATGTAGAGAAAGAGATAGGGCTCCAATTTTAGTTGGTTAAAGTGCTGCAGAACTCATGGTTTGTGAGACTGTAACAGAGACAAGAGCTAATAAACATCTGAGTCAGAACAAGAAATACCATCTCACGCATTTATTCCCGAGCCTGGCAATCAGAAGTTGAGACTCCACACTCTCCTGCTGCCTTCTTGGAGGCAAACACGCCCAGGGCTGAGGGGGAAAGGCTCCTGGGGGTGCCTGCAGCCTGCCTGGGGGGCAGAGAGGGGCAGGGGGTGCAGCAGTGCCCTGACTTGCCCCCAGCCCTGCTGCTCTGTGGCAGAAATGGGCTCTGGCCCCGAGGAGAACCCTCAGCAGCTGCACCAGGGGCAGTGCACAGGTACCTGCAGCTGCCAAACTCACCAAAGCTCCTCCTGCTAAACGCTGGGCAGGAGCAAGCATCCCCTTCCCATGCTGACCTTCCCACATTCCCTGCCCAGCCCTAGGAAGCTCCATGGCTGATAAACACAATTTCCTCAGTTATCTCCTCTTTAGTGACACTCTGGGTGGCGTTTGGCAGACAAATGTAACACATCACAATTTTCTCCTGGGCATTTTGAGAAACTTTTGGTTGCACTGGGCCAGAGGCTGCCTTGCCCAGGGGGTTTGGGCTCAGGGGGACACCCGGACCTGCTGGAGGAGGGGAGGCAGCCGAGCTGCTCTGCTACTTCTTGTCATTGCTGCTGACAAAGGTGAGGAGATCCATGGATGTGACCACACCGAGCACCGTCTGCTTCGTGGAGGAACTGCCATTCCCACTGACTGGAAGCACAGAAAATTCCAGTTTAGTGGCAAAAGAATCGAAAATAACACCACCATCACCCCCACCCTCACCACCTTCCAGCTGTGCAGAGGCTGCTGTGCATTTATTAAAAGAAAACCCTAACAGGGACAGCGTCTGCCTGAGCTCTACCTCCACAGAAATGATGATGGAGCCTCAGTCAGGTCACTGTGATCACACCAGAGAGGTTTTTGCTGCAAATAACCCACCTTTCCCAGAGCAGGAAACTTAATTTCCCAGTTGTTTTTAGCCAACCTCTGTTCCAGTCCTGCTCCTATCACCACAGAATTTTTCAGAGCAAACTAATGAGACTCTCTAAAAGCAGCAGTCAGGCACTTTTCTGCTCTGTTCTCATAACATCCTACACCACCATTAATGAAACAGCACTTCAATAATTGTTTTAACTGTCTGATAAATGTTTTCTTAAATAAAAATAAAACTAGCCACCAGAGCCCAAACACAAGATAAAATGCAAGCTCCAAAGGTGTGGGAAGAAAGTAATAAATAAGGGGGTAACTGTGACAGCATTAAAACAGCAGCTCTGGAAAAGCAAGCGGGTGTTGTTTGAAAATCAGAGCAAGAGCTGCTGCAGACATCTGGCTGATATTTTTTGATGGGTGCCATTTAATTTGCTGATACCATTTAATTTATATCAAAACGTGATACAGAAGGATATTCCTTATTTTATGACAACACAGCTGAGAAAGGAAACTCTGCCTGGCATTAGTTTTGGTGACTGAATTGGAAATGTGCATCAAAGGCAGTTTTGAGTGACAGATTTTTGTTTGCAACCTGATGTGGGAACATGGATGGGCTTGCAAAGCTTCAGAGCTGATGGGGCTCTGGGGGAACAGCACCTGAGAGGGAAGGTTTGGGATGTTTGGGTTTTGGAGGCCCCAAGTTGAGCAGGCAGCCACCCACTGTTCACCTGAGGGATGCTTGGCATGCTCAGTGTGCAATCCCATCAAATCAGCATAATTACACCCTTCAGCCCTAATTCACAAGACCTAAACTTGGCTCTTCTGACTGCTTTTTGTGTTGCTCATTTTCCCAGCCAAGGCCAAATCTGTGCTCCTTTTGTGGTGTAATTGCACTGGGAAGGTGTGCCAGGTCAGATGTGCTGAGCAGCACCTGCCACCACACCTTTTTTGGCTCAGAGGAGGCACAAGGGGTGATCCCTGCTGCCACTGATGTGTCAGCAATCCTGATGCTGCTGCAGGTGACACTGCTGGGCTGGCTTGCACACCAAGGGGAAGGTGGCTGTGCAGTGGATTGAGAATAAAACCAATAAAACCTGCTTTAATGGTGCTGCCAGACTGGCACAGCATCCCTCCACCCAGCCATGGTCCAGGGCAGGCTCACACACAGCTGCCCCAGGCTACACCCAGTGCCCCTGATGATCCACAGGGCTTGCTCATGGCCCACCCCAGTTTTCTCAGCTTTCTCATCTTAGGTGCCTGAAGTCCACCCAGGCTTTACCTGATGTGGCCAAATGCTCCTTCTGACCTTGCCCCTGGGCTACAGAACTCTACAGAGATCTCAAATTTCCCCCTAGCCAGCTTTGCCCCCTCTATCCTCATCCCTGTGGTGTCAGGAGGAGTCGTGGGTGAGGAGTGGGCAATTCCAGGGCTGTGCAGAGCAGAAACCTCTGGGGGCTGCACAGGTGCAGCAGCTGCACTGAAACCTGCCACAATCAGCTTGAGAATTTCCCTCTCCCCTCTCAAACACTTGTGCCAGGCCCGTGGGGAGTTCCTGCAGGTACCTACACTGCATCTGCTCGTGCACAACGATGGCAAAGTGGTCGTTCTCCAGGAGGCAGGAAAGCTTCCCAAGGTTGTCCTCCAGGCTGATCTAAACAGGACAAAATTTAACATTTAACCTTTCACTTCACCTGGCAGTGGCTGAGCTCTGATTTTGGAGGGTGCTGATTCCCCAGCTGGATGAAATCCCCTGTCAGTGCTTGGTGGGAAAAGCTCTGCAGGGCTTTTACAGGTGTTTGTCCTCACTCTCATCTCCAAGATGTCACCATGGCCCTCCCCACTCCTCTCTGCCTTCTCTTCTCCCAGCTCCTCTCACACCCCTGGTGCTGCTGGTGCCCCTGTCCCTCTGCCCCTGTCCCCAGCCAGGCTGACACCATCCCCAGCCTCAGTGGTACCTTGGAGAACTGGTCGTAGGTGACCTTGGTGACAGGGTCTGACAACTCCACATTTCCATCCTGCACAGAGCTCAGGGTGTTGCTGAGGGTCACCATCCCCAAAATAAGCCTGTAAGGGAACAGGGAGTTTTCCAGAAGGTCAGACCTGAGGTGGAACACACATTTTATGCAGGGGCTGAACTGCTCTGGTTGAAGTCAGTGACCAAATTGTTGCTGCAGTCAGGGGGAGGCACCAGGTTTCTCCTCACTTGGGCAGAACAAGGAAGTCTTTGTCCTCACCAAGCTGTTGGTTTCACAGCAGTTAAAATCTGCTGCTGCAGTCCAGGATTTAGCAGCTGGGAGAAGGAAAACCCGTGGGCTCTCCAGCTGCTTATTTGTGTGGGTTTCCTCCAGCTCTCACTCCCCTGGGCTCCCCTTGCCTGTGCACTGACCCAGCATCTTCTGCTTTGGTGGGCACTGGACTGGGCTTCAACTGGATCTTTTACAGGAGTTTTATTGATAAATCTTCCCAAGGAGGCGGATGATCTTTTTAAAATTATCAGAGTCCAACACAAGAGCTCCTGCTCTGAATGAGTAAATGGGACTTGAGCTTCATAATGACAGATTTTTCTGTACAAATGCCCATCTGCAGTGAGCAGAAATAGTTACCCTGACTCAGCAACAACAGGAGCTTGGTCATAACCCTTCTCCTGGAGGATCTCAATTGCCTTTTGACAGCTGACTTCTGGGAGGAGGATGAGAGGGGCCGAGAGATTCAGTTTCTGCACCTTGATGTTCCACCACCTGTTGGGAGACAAATGGCAGTGCTGAGCTCTGACTGCTGCACAGCTGTGGCCTTCAGCAGGGGGACAAGGCCAGAGGAGATGAGGGACAGTCTGTGTGCCTGAAAAGCCAGCCCCACTCCTAGAGCCAAAGCAGAAATGCCACCACGGCCAGGTCTTGTTGAAGCCAAGCTTTCCCTGTGCCCAGTGTTCATGCAGCTCCAGAGGCAGGGATGAGACCAGCAAGCTGCTGAGCTGTCCTGAATCCAAGGAAGCTATTGAGGGCTTCACTTCAAGCTCAGAAATGGGTGACCTACCAGTTTCACTCCTTTGTTGTGTATCCTTGGTCCTCACAAGGCAGCATTTGCAGCTCCTGCAGGAGAGAGCCTCGCAGAGATGCTCGTGGGACTTATGAGGGACAAGCTGAGCTGGTTTGTGGGGCAGCACAAGCAGCTCCCAAACATCTCAGCCCTGAGTCCTTGCAGAAAAGGCAATGCTGGAGCCTGGAAAGGCCAAGAGCAACTCCAACCAGACACAAGAGGCCTTGGAAATATGTTAAGTTTTTAGGAAATATTTTACAATAACTTTTGGTAAAGGAGAAGGTGACATCAGTAATACCAGGTGTCTTTAGGGTGAGACCAAGAGCTTTTCTAAACTGGCATTTGCCCAGCCACACATCAACTGGCATCAACAGTTTGCCTGTGACTCCCTGCCTGGAGGGGTCTCTTTTCCCAGGGTGTCCAAGGGACAGCAGAGTCGGCCAACTTTTCTCGCCAGCAGCTCTGGAAGGTGAAAATTTCCTGTTTTATGCCTGAAAAGAGCTGCAGAGCTGTTTGAAAGGGGGCTAGCTACAACAGGGACCCACCTCCCCAGCAGCCTGATGGTCTTTTGAACATCAGATGTGGAGTAGAGAGAGGTTTCCAGAGGGTTTAGGTGGCCTGGGCTGCCACGCGGGAGTGGATCAGCTCCTTTGGGACAGAAACGGCTCCTTTATAGACTTTGATTGGAGAGCTGAGAGATAACCACTCAAAAGAGAGGAGCTGACATTACAGCCTCCCCAGAGGGGTCTGGACTTTACTGTGTTTTCCCTAAACACTAAAAAGGAACATTTTCCTTTGAAGATAACGATTTCCAGACTCAGAAAGCTGATTCCCTCAGCACAGTTTATCCCAGCAGAAGTTGTCTTACCAAGGCTTGTGCTCCTGGGCGTCATTTAGGAACCCATTTTTTAACATCCACTGATCATTCACAAATTTGGACCTAGAAATCAGCAACAAAGAGCAACTCTGTGAGGCTTCCAGAAGAAGTTTTGTGCAGCACACCACAGCACTGCCCCCGGGGCTCTCATGATTTTTGCAGCTGGCTGCTCTCAGCCCCTTTTAAGGTCAACAGGAGCATGGGGTGCTCAGTAACTCTTCGAAGCACGCCAGCTATTTGCCTTCCTCACTTTAGGCATGCAGGCTCAGAAAGTGCAGCTTGGCTGAGTCCTGCTCTGTGCAGTGAGTCAGAGAGGAGATAATAAAGAGGAAACAAGCCCCAAGTGTCCCAGCACCCATCCCCTGGTGGCTGCCACGCTGATGTGCTGTGATCTAGCTGCCCGAGGGCGACTCCCAGCTCTGGGCTCACTCCATGTGCCTTGCTAGCAGATTTATTGGGGTGGTTTTCCAGAACCCCAAGCACCTGGGCTCAGGTGCTGTCACAGGAGGCCCTGGAGCTCCCCCCCCGGTGCTGGGAGCAGAGGAAGGAGCAGGACACTCACATGTAGTTCCGGATGGAGTCGGGCAGGATGACAACGCAGCGCTGGCCCTCCTGCAGCTCCCTGGCAGCTCTCACAGCCGCAGACATGGCACTGCCCGAGCTGCCCCCTGCAGGGACACCAAGGACAGGGAGACAAGGGTCAGGGCTGCCCAGGGCCACTGTCCTGCAGTGGGAAGCACCGCACCTCTGTCCCAGATAAGGTGCAGAGGTGGCACCTCGCTTGGGACACTGGGATGGGAGGACAGTCAATCCCAAAGCCTTGTAGGGTTTAGAGTCAGGCAGAGGTGGGGACTGATGGGATGTGTTCATATGGTGGCTCTTGGGCTTTGGAGGCAGCATGAAAGTACCTCATGGACTTCATGAACCATTTCTTGTGGGCAGACCAAGAAATGGAGACCTCTTCTGAGAGGTGCCATGCAGGGACATTCAGAACACGCTGCCCACACCACACCCTCCCTTTGCATGAGCAAAAACCACGCCAGTTCTGGAGCTTCTGGCTGACATACTTGGCAGCCAAAGACTGGCTTTAAATGCACTGTAAAGACTGAAAAAAACCCTCCCATAAACATTTCATTCATGCTTGGAATACCAGGCCAACATGATGGGGAGGCCTGAATGCTGCCCGTGTCTGTGTGCACGCATGTGGCTTGCTGCACGTAGGGAACGCAGGTCCCTGCTTTACAGAGGCAATTCCTCCAGCACCAGTCTGAGCACTGGAAGTCAGACACGTTCCACTATCTGTGTGCCAATTACAGCCTGCATTCAAGGCAGCACGTATTTTACAGCAGGTTAATTATCCCTGGGTCACATTTTTCAAACAAACGAGGAACGGCCCTGAAAAATGCAGCTCAGGGAACACGGAGCTGTTCACAAATTATGGTTGAGTTCAAACAAGTGGTTTCTGTTGAAACACAGTGACTCCCTGCCTGCTAGGTTAAATCAACATTTAAGTGTTTCATTATATATATATATATGCTGATCTTTTCCAAAAGTCCCTGGATATGAATGCTCAGGGCTTTTATCAGCTGTAACTATGAGCCTACGTGGTGTCTGCTCCTGGGTGCCAACCTGTGTCTGTTTGCTTGGCGTCAGGGAAGGCTGAAAACAAGGCTGATGATCTGTGGAGGCTCTCAGGGTACAGGCAGGGTCTGTCTGAGGGCACCTGTTCATTTTGGGAAGCCAGTGGGATCACTTACAGCTTGTTGGCACAGGGAGAAATACTCAGCAAGAACATCTCACACTTTCTTTGCTTTCAGGCCTTGCTGGTCCAAAGCTGGCACCTCTGGTGTGGCAGTGACACCGAGCACGGCCTCACAGAGCTGCTGGCAGAGCCCACCTGTCCTGCCCTGAGCCTCACTAATCCTCCCCTCAGCCTCTGTAACTCTACACTGCCTGAAGATCCAGTTCCACTGCAAAAGTGCTCCAGTAAGGAGAGAATTATTCCTTCTATAATTACTGTGGCTGGTGAGTCAGAGCACAGACCAGACTGGGGGACACACCTCTGGAGCCTGCAGTGACCTCTGCACAGCCCCAGGCTCAGCCTTTCAGCCCTGCTGACCCAGCAGACACAAAAATGCAGAGGGCACCTCCTCTGGAGAGTTTTGGTCCCAAAAGGATGAGGTTCAGAGGGTTTTGAAGGGGACAGACCGCTGTGGCTGCACTGTGCTTACCACACAACAAGCCCTCCTCTCTGATCAGCCTGCGGGACATGAGGAACGAGTCTCTGTCGTTGCTTTTGTACCACTGATCCACCACCTGGAAGGAAAGCATGGAGCATGAGGCTTGGAAATGTCATTTCCACGAGTCTTGGAAATGTCATGAGTCTTGGAAATGTCATTTCAGGCTGCCCTGACCCTCTGAGGCACACCATGGTGCTGATGCCCACAACATCTGGCAGCTCTGAGCTGCCTTCCACACTTGCTGAAAGCATTTGTCAGAAGATCCATGGGCTGGACTTCTTGCTTGCAGACACCCACACCTTTCCAGCACCCTTTCCTTGGAGAGTTAGGGATGCCTGACAGGTCCAGAGTTAGGATGTGGAAGGGGATTTATGCTGTCCCAGGCCAGGGTACATTAATGATTCAGAATTTGCCAAAATGAGATCCATCTACAAGAATCAGTGTGGATTATTAAGGTGACAGCCCTACAGCCAGGTGCTGACAGCAGGGATGGAGTTAACACCTGGAAGCAGAAAGAGTCTGGGCTGTGAGGGACCTTTCTAGAATGAGGCCAGGGCAACACAGGCAGCCTGTGTTAGGGATTTAAAGCTCTGTGGCAGCTCATACACTGAGAGGGAACTTGACAAGAGCTGCAAGGTTCATGTTCTGCTGTCTTGCTTGGATCTTGTTGTAATCAAAGTTACTCAGTCCCCCCACAGCAGCTTGTTCTGCACTGGGAAGATACATTGGGGCCACCTCTGGCCTTGAGAGCAGGCTGGATGTTGCAGTGCACTAAATAATTTATTTAGCTGTTGTTTTGCACTGGGTGATTGGAGATTTGCACTGAGTAGTCCTGACAGCTGGATGCCAAGGCAGAGAGCAGGCAGAGGCCCCTCCTCTCAGGGTTACTCACTGATCTGTCGAGGACAGTGGGGATGAAGTCGTGCCCAATGCCCTCCACCTCGATGGTTGTGGTGTTGGTTTTGTTCATCTCGCTGGGCAGGGCAACGATGGAGCCATCAGGGTCCACACCAATGATCTGGGAGGGAAAGGCATTTTGTCAAACCAAAATGGGAAATCAGAAACTGCCAAGTACAAAACTCAAAGCAAAAGTTACCCACACCCTTATAGATGGATAATGAGATGATTGGCTCTCACAATTAAAAGATAACTGTTGTGTGAATATTAATAAAAGCTTTAGTGATGTATGGTTATGTTATTGTGGTTTAGATGTCCTCTGTTCTCCCCACAGTTCCCTTTCCCCCTGTATTGTTGCCATCACACAGCCTGGGCTGTCCAGCACAGGTACAAAGGAGCTGCACAGGCGTCCCTTGCATGGGCAGCTGGGAATGGAAAAGCTTGGGGGTGCTTAGGGGGTGAGGCAGGGCAACCCCTGAGCTCCAATCCAGTGACAGGAAAGCAGTTTGCACTGATAAATGACACAGAAGAGCTGACTGACAGACTTTGGGAGGGGCCAGGGCTGATGCAGCCCCCAGGGGTATAACAGACTGAGCATCCATCCTGAAGGTCAACCAGCCACGTGGTGTGCATGAGGGGCAGTTCCCAGCACTTCAGCTTTTTCCTTATGCAGTCCTTTGTTGTATTTTTGTTAAGGTTTAATAAACATTTTTATAGTTTCAAAGTGAGCAGTTGTTTCTCACACTTATCAGCAGTGTTTCCTTCCCCTGATATTCATTAATATTCCTAATTGCTAGCAGCATGGAGAACTTCCAGGATAAAAGGGTGCTGGTTTTCACTGTCTTCTTAAATAGATCCTAGGTAGCCTTCAGCTGTTGCACAAGTGACTGGTGGCTTAAAATGTTATCACTCTCAAGGTGTTTGTCATCACCCCCTTGGCAGAGCCTGCCACTTCCAAAGCCCAACCCTGAGCACAGTGCCAGAGCTCCCTAATCTGCTCTAGGTGAAGGCAGCAGTGAGCTCCAACCTGTGGAAACCTGTGGATGCACACATCCTTTCTGGATCCAGCTGTGCTGGCTGATGGTGATTTCTGGTGATTTTCCCTGGATATTTACAGCTTTGTGTCTGGGCTGAGGTGCCTCCCTGTCACTATGATATTTTCTGAAAAATCCTCTTTGTTTAGGATTTTCTTCTGGGAAGCTGAGAAGCCTCAAAAAGAATGAAAGCAATAATTATCTGATTGCTTAGGAATGTAGTCTAGAAATCGTTTACCAACAAGTAAAGCATCTTTGATTGGTTCAATGTGAATTGTTTTTAATTAATGACCAATCACAGCCAGCTGTGTCAGACTCTGAAGAGTCAGTCAAGGGTTTTTATTATTCATTCTTGTTTAGCCTTTTGGTGTATCTTTCTCTTTCTTTAGTATAGTTTTATAAGATAATATAATATAATAGTATATAATAGTAAATTATATAATATAATAGTATATAATAGAATAGAAGTGTATAATATAATAGTATAGTATATAATATAATATAATATCAGCCTTCTAAGAACATAGAGTCAAATTCTCATCTCTCACCTCATCCTGAGAACCCCACAACACCACACATCCCTCAACACAGCTTTAGGTGCAGAAGCAACTACTGCCTCAGGTGAGCTCTGGGGTTAGGCAGGAAATGACATGCAGGGACGGGACAAGGGGGAATGGCTTTGAGCTGAAGGAGGATAGATTTATACTGGATAATAGGAAGAAATCTCTCATTGTGAGGGTGGCGAGGCCCTTCTGCCCAAGTTGTGGGTGCCCCATCCCTGGAATTGTTCAAGGCCAGCTCTAAGCAACCTGGTCTGGTGGAAGGTGTCCCTGCCGATGGCAGGAGGGTGGAATAGGACAATCCCCAATGTCCCTTCCAACCCACACCACTCTGTGATTCCATGAAAACCCCAGCAGTCCTGCCTCCAGCCTTACCTTGCACTCTGGGCACTTCTCCTTCAGCTTCCTGGCCACACCAGTGATGGTTCCTCCTGTGCCAGACCCAATCACCACCATGTGCACCTTGCCTGCAGACCAGGGGGCAGAGAGGTTTGCAAGGGCTCAGCACAGCCCCCAGCAGGATCTCCCCTTTACTCAGAGCCCTGTGTCCCCCAGAACCCCTGTGAGCAGAGGTCAGGCAGAGGGATGATTAAATTTCAAATGCCATAAAACACTGATGAAATCTGCCAGCTCAAATGGAGCCCCTAAACACAGGTGGGGGCTTCACCAAACACATGGTGGCCACAGCCTGGTCCTGTGCAGAAGCTCAGATGAGCTTGCAGGAGCTGAGCACAGCTGATCCTGCCTCACTGCAGGCAGCTGAAGGTGACCTCCAGATACCCCACTGCAGCTCTCCATGATTTCTGCATCTTTGGTTCTACTGAGCAGAGGGAACAGCATGAAGCTGTGTCAGGGGAGGTTTAGGTTGGATGTTAGGGAAAGGTTCTTCCCCCAGAGGGTGGCTGGGGACTGAACAGGCGCCCCAGGGCAGGGGTCACAGCACCAGCCTGGCAGAGCTCAAGGAGTGCTTGGACAACACTATCAGGCACATGGTGTGACTTTTTAGGTGTGCAGGACCACAAGTTGGACTTTGATGATCATTGTGGGTCCTCTCCAACTCAGGATATTCTGTGATTCTGTGGCTTAAAGGGGAGGGAATATCTCAGCACATCCACCCCTTCAAACCACAGCTTATCAAAGCAAGTCACACACATGAATATCACTGACAGGCACAACCTGGCATCCACAGTGGAGGGAGGGCTGAGCTCTGCCCTGGCACCTACCTCTGTCAGATGCTGCCCCACTGACATGGATTAAATTATACAGATTTAGGGCTGGAAAGAGGAGAATTGGAGTCTGGCCTTCAAAACCTGATGCTGCAGCTGCATTGGGAAAGGGGGACCTGCAACCCACAGCTGGCAGCCAGCTGGAGCAAGCCCTGACACTGTGGAGGAGGCAAGGCTGGGACTCTCTTGTTGCCATTGATATCTGACTGCTTTACAGCTCTGATAACAGCTCTCCAGTTAGAACACCCAAGTCCTGGTCATGCTTTGCAGTGCTCCCAGAACTGGCAATAAATGTCACTTCTATCTGTACAAACGTGGACTGGGATAGCCCTTTATCCTCCCCCAGCCCTCACTTCCAATGGCACTGTTTGGGAGGTTTTGATTTGCAGATGAGAGTGCTGGATCAGATGCAGCCTTGCCATGCCCTGGTGGATTTATATTCCTTTCCAAAGCCTCATGGGACCTCTTGTGTTCCCAGCTGGCAGGTCACTGTGGCCACCAAGAGGCATGTTCTGACTCCTTTAGGTACAACCTGAGTTTCTTAAGCCTCTGGTGTCCTCCCCCAGGTTTTGCAATGGGAGGGGAGAGCTGGGAAGCCCTGCAGGCTGAGGTGGCTCTGGGGTGGATTAGGAGAGGTTGCCACATTCTGTGTGTCAGTGTTATTAAGATAATACTGCCTGCCCCTCCAAAGGCCCTTTGGGCTGTTTCTAGACATTGAGGTCAATAAATGATGTAAATGAAGCCTCCCAGGGAGGGTGGCAGCCCTCAGCACAGACAGTACCTTCACACTGCTCCAGGATCTCCTCGGCCGTGGTGTCGTAGTGAGCCAGGGGGTTGCTGGGGTTTCTGTACTGTTTATTCCAGCAGAGAACAGCAGGGGTTACCTTGTGAAGAGCAGGTCAAATACCAACCCAGCAACAGCTCCTGACAGAGCTGTACCCAAAGCATGCAGCTGCCCAGGGGAAACCCACCCCACCAGGACAGGTCACAGGTGTTCCTCCTGTTTGTCACTTTGGCACAGATTTCCAAGCCCACTTGGGAGGTTAAGTGTGCCCACAAACACTCACTCTCCAGCACTTGGCGTCCATTAGGTGTGGGGAAGGTTCAGAGGCTGGGAACTGTGGCTGGAGAAGCTGTCCTGATCATCAATCAGCATAGATTGGCACAGATTTCCAAGCCCACTTGGGGTTTTTCCACTCTGGGAGGTTAAATGTGCCCACAAACACTCACTCTGCAGCACATGGTCTCCATTAGGGGTGGGGATGGTTCAGAGGCTGGAGAAGCTGTCCTGATCATCAGTCAGCTCTCATGCACAGAGGGACTTTGCAGCATTGATATTTGTGCCCCCCACGTTCGCACCCATGGACCAAAAAATGAACTGAAAAACTCATCCAGTCGTTGAGCTACTTTTTTTTTTTCTCAGAAGGAAGGAGCTTGCCTGACTTTCCTGCACTCCAGGGGCTCCTCACTCAGGGGTCAGACCAAGTGCCCTCCTTGGTCCCAAGTGGACCAAGTTCCCTGCAGGAACCTCTGGCATGAGTCACCAGGGTTTGCCCTTTACAACATGAGGTTTATTTTTGAGGCTGCTAGCTAGGCTTAAAAAGTGGGATTTTTTTTCAGGTCAAAGTTAAATCTGAAGCAATTTGAGGAGTCTCTGAATTGTGCAATAAAACCCAGCCTCACCCACATCCAGGCTTTGGCAGAAGTGTTGCAGGTTTGGAAGTGTCCCTTATTTTGTTTCTGTCCCCCTGTGCTTTGCAGAGGGGTGATTAAATTTCACATGCCATAAAACACTGATGCAATCTGCCAGTCCAAATGGAGCCCCCAAACACAGGCACACTTGGAGAACACCCTATAAACACTTTTGAGAAAGGCAGCCAGTGGAGGGATGGCCTTTACCTGGTCCAGGATATGAGAGTTTGGGATTTGACTTCTCAGCTTCCAGGCCACACGGACGTTGGACTCGGGGGCATCAAAGCGAGTGCACGGCGTCCTGACAATTTCAGCACCCAGGGCCTTCAGGATATCGACCTTTGGGATGAAAAAAGGAGCTGCACACAGCTGATCCCACCCAGGGGTGGTAACCTGAGCCTGCAGGCCCAGGGCAGTGCCAGATGCCAGAGCAGCTTTGCATGTGGGAGGCATTTATCATGTGGAGATACAATGTCCAATTCTGGACTCTGCTGTCTCTGACAAGCTCCAGCAGCCGAGGGCCTCCTGCCCGAAGCTGGCACATGGATTTGAGCCTGGCCTTGTGCCCTGTCCTACTTGGAGGGCAGGATGGGGACAGGGTGGAGGGAGGTGACAGTGTGCTGCTCCTTGGGGGCAGAGAGAAATGGACAGGGAACAGGGTCTCCTGTGTGCTGGGACTGGAGCCCCAGCATGCAAAGGGGAGATAAAAAAGCTGGT
>NW_005054438.1:899633-905030 GCF_000277835.1 Geospiza fortis | reverse complement strand
ATCAGCTCCTGGGAGATGGGGCTGTCAGTGGGACAGGGGAGTGTTGGGACACCTGGAGATGAAGCCCACAGCAGCTGGAGGTGGCATCTGACCCAGACTGAGATTTGGGTTGAATTGAGGGTGACTCTTTGGAGAAGGGCTTATTCTTGAGCCAGGTCAGGGTGCATGTTTGGCTGCACTGGCATGAGTTCAGCTGAGCTGTCTGTGAGGCCCTTGGCTCACCAGTGAGAGATTTCTGCCATCTCCAGGATGCTCTGGTCACCCGACCTTCAGCTCTCGTGCAAGTGACTTGAGACACCACCCTGAGAAACAGCTCAGGCAACTCTGAGTGTCTCCAGGTGAAAGAAAACCGTAAACACACAGAGGGGCCAAGTGACCTGTCAGATGTCAGAGGGGCAGTGAGCAGGACTGGCAGGGTAGCCCTGGCAGCTGCCTGCCTCTCCTGCTGTTCTTCACATGCAGCAGAGCCTGCTCTGTCCCCTGCACCCACACACTGTGTTTGGCTCTCCCAGCTGCACTTCTGACACCAGACAGCCACCAGGCCACCACAGGCTGCTTTTTTTTTTTCTCTCAAGAGGCAAAGTTCTGAATAGCAGCTGTGGCAGTGTGTGTGCAAGGCTCACAAGGTTCAAAGGGCTCCAAGGAGGGAGAGGTGGAGAGAGAGGGGGAGGAAGGAGATGTTCCCTGGCCATGGGGTAAAACCATAGAGAGAGCTCTGACCTTCTCCATGCTCATTTTCTCTGGCAGGACGATGATGCAGCGGTAACCCTTGAGTGCAGCCACCAGTGCCAGCCCGATCCCTGCGGGGTGGGGAGCACAGGGAAGTGGTTGGCACCACCAGAATTTGGCAATTTGGCAAGAGCAGCCCTGGATGGAACCATGGAGGGGTCACTGACCAGCCACAGGTGAGGGCATCCTCCACGAGCCCCCTGGGAGCACCAGGGAGGGTGGGAGGACGGGCTGACAGGCAAGTGGAGCTGCAGCATCACTCCTGCTCCCAGGAGCTCCTCATTCTCACTGAGAGAATGAAGAGAGCTTTTCTCCCCCCACCGAGGCTCAGCCACCTTCCTGTGAGTTTGGAAACTCAGGAGAGAGGTGATTTTGCTTCAGGAGTGCCTTCCCTCCCCCTCAGTTGTGGGGGGACAGACAGACAGGACTCTGCACGTCACTCTATGGCACCTCTGCTCCAGTTTCACTGGGGTGATGGATGGAGCCAGCTGCTCCCAGCTGGAGCAGGAAGGTGAGGCAGCAGGAAGGAGCAGCCTGTCCCTCTGCCAGGGGCTGCAGGGAGCCTGCTGCCATTCCAGCTGCCCCAGGCAGGCAGGGAGCCAGTGTGATCCATGTGGGACACAGCTCTGGGGGAGCACAGACCCCCCTGGCTCCCTGTCTGGGGTGACACAGTGTGGTGGGGTGACAAGTGACACCGACAAGGGCAAAAAAATCACAGGAATTCTCTTCCAACCCATCAGAAAATGGTGTCTGGAAACCTCTGAGAATTCAAAAGCTTCCCAGCCTGAAAACACCCAGGGTTGCCCCAGCCCCTGATGCTGTCTGCCTTGGTACAAGGAAACCTTCCAGACACATCTGTGCAGGTGTGGGACCCTCACAGGATCCTCAGGAATTTCAGCAAGGGATTTCACCTCAGGATTTCACCTCAGCATCCCAGGAAGCCCATGGCCACCAGGAGGGGAGCTGAGGGGAGGATGGAGCCAGAGCCCAACCTTGTAACCCCAAATGCAAATCCCTGCTCCTCAGAAATTCCCCCCTGCCCAGTTCCCAGGCAGAGGGAGCATCCCTGCCCTTCCCACCTGTGTTTCCTGAGGTGGGTTCAATCAGGGTGTCTCCTGGTTTGATAATCCCAGCTCTCTCTGCATCCTCCACCATCCTGAGGCTGATGCGGTCCTTCACGCTGCCCCCTGCATTGAAGTACTCACACTTGGCCACTGGAAAGGGGAACAAAGGGGAGACTCCATCAGGCACCAGCTCCCCCAGGCCTCACTGCAGTGTTAGGACACCTCTTCCCCCTCTGCAGGACTGTCCTTTGCTCATGGGAATGCATCCACCATCTGCTTGTCTGGGATTATCCATCAGCACAGAGTCCTTCTTTCCCCCATATTTCCTCCACCCAGGATGGGTTTGAAGTCAACCTGGACATGGTCATTGCATGGTGGGAGGTCCCACACTGGCACAACACCCCTTGAGGACTCTTCTGTGGGCAAGGGTTAGCAGCAGGGTCTCACTGTCTGTCCTGGGGCATTGAGGTTTCTAACAGATATCTAAAAAGCTCCCCTCTTGCAGGGGTGGGTGATCTGTAGTCCTGACTGAGGTGCCATAAAAAAATCCCAAACAATAGAAAGAACCTTTTCAAGTGTCAGGCCAAATGACAGGGGTTTTTTCACTGAGCTAGCAACAAACTGAGTAACTTTCCAAAGCACATTCAGATTGCAAGGCAAGGCCCATCTCAGTCCTCCCTGGGGCCTCCACACCACAGCATTCTTCTCACCAAGCCTTTGATGAACATCTGCAGCTGAACTGGTGCTACTGAGCTGTTTTATGGACAGCAGGGAGAAAAGGGGATTTCCAGGGGTGCTTTTTCACTTCACCCTGGCAGAGACAGCGACCTGAGGCTGAGAAATCAGCCCTGTACCTGAGCAGCCTGGACAGGAAAGGAAATCTTGTGCTCATCATTACACTTTATAATGCAAAGTGCCACAGCTCCAGCTGCACGAGGGTCCCTGGGGGCACAGAAAACACCAGGCAATCCCATCCAGCTGTGGCTGCTTCCTTTCATCCCTGTGTTTGCTGGGAAGGGGCTCTGTGCTGACACAGGACCGTGGAGCTGCTCTGCCTGTTCTGCTCTGCTTCCCCTCCTGTGCCAGGGGAGGGAGACACCATCCCAGAAAATGGGATCTGCCTGGTTTTTCCAGCACCTAAAGCACCAGCCAGACACCCTCCAGAGGTGCACCAGGTGCTGCACATCTGTCCTCCCACCTCCATGGTGTCCTGGTGTCCCCTCAGCTCTCATTGTGGGCAGGGTGAGGCAGTGCAGTGTGCAATAGCAAGCCATGACTAAGAGCTGGAATCTTAGGGGAAAACCATCCTCGGTTTTCCAGCGTGGAGGCTGCAGGGCTGGTGGCCCAAGGATCCCAGATGCTGAGAAGGGATCAGGTGGGAAAGCCCAGGGTGCTTTCCCTGTGTCTGTGTGCTCAGTGGGGTCTGGCTGCCCTTATAGATATTCATGGTTATTTAATTTAATCATGTTTATTTCATAAATAACTGTGTGGTTCTCAGGTGCCACACAGCACTGCAGGGCTCTGCTGTGCCATTGCATTAAGGATGAGTGCTCAGCAAGTCTCTCCTTACTCAGCTGTGTGACACTCCTGGCACTCTCTGCCTCTCAGAATTTGCATTTCTGCCCAATTTGGATCAAATTAATTATTAGGGTTAGGAAATATAGGAAAGGAGACTGAAAATTCCACATGCACAGATCTGAGTTTATCACCCTTGTGATTGTAGGGGACCAGCCTAAAGCCAAGCCTTACATGAGACAGCACCAGCAAACATCTCCTTAGGGAGAGGACTGAGATCCAGCCCCAAATTTAGGCCAGCTCTGCTCTGAGCTTATGCTGCTGTTATCTGGCAGGAGAGATGCCTCACTACCATTGCCCCCCTGCTCACTGCTGCTTGAAACCCCCTGTTTGGCCCAAGCAATTACTGCCTAGCAAGCAGGAGAGCCCAGCATGAGCCACATCTGCCCCTCCCCACCTCTGTTCCTCTCACAGAGCCTCTTCTGAAGCCCCCTCCAGCACCCCTCACCCTCACCTCGAGGCATGCAAAAACCTGCTGGCAAGGGGACACTCACAGAGCTCACACTTGAGCCCATAGGACTTCCCAATCTTGTTGATTTGGACCATCGGGGTGCAGCCAATTTTCTTGAGGATGTTGGGCAAGATCTTCTTTTCTTCTGTCCTGAAATAATGCAGGGAAAAAAAAAAGTCAAATCAAAGCTATTGTTCTGCAACATGAACCAAGAGAAAATCTGAGTGAGGTTTCAGCAGCTTTATCAAGGCCACCAAAAGACACCCCAACTAGGAGAAAAAGTCCCCATCAACAATTAGTGGCACCAGGAGTTAATTACAGTTCTCCATCATGAGTTATTAGGTTTTTAACATGAAAAGTAAGCTAATTAATTTTCAGGTTGTTCTGAAATGCCTTGCTCTGCAAAACCAGATCTGTAATGAGTGAGAAGATGCTGGCAAGCCTGAGGATTTTATGCTGTGGGTGAGAAAATCAGGACACACAGCACGAGGCTCCTCCTCTTCTTCCCATCTTGCCCAGCCCCATCTCTGCTCCCCACATTTCCAGCTGCCTCTGGGCCAAGTGCTGCTGCCCAGGACTGCCAAACTTGCAAGGATGGCTCCATCAGAGAAGCCCAAACCTCAGAGTGTTTTGCAAACAGTTGAACCCCGCTCTGTGATCAGTGAAATCCAGCTGCCCACATTTGCCACTCGCTGTCAGGCTCCAGCAGGAGCCAAAAACCACAGCAAGAGCAACCTGAAAAAAACCTGTTTGCCCAAGACACTTTGCCAGGGAACTCACACCCCTGAGCTCTGTCACAGATTGACAAGGGCTGTGTTTGTTTGGGCCACATCCTGGTCACAAGCTGTCATGGTTTGATGCTGGTGCAATGCCAGCGCCCCCATGAAAATATATTCTCCCCAGTGGCTGCTGTGAGATGTGACCAGGAATAGAGCAAAGCAGGCTCAAGCTGAGAAATAAAGAAAAAAACTTTATTAACCTACAAGTACATGGAAAAAGGAACACACACACAATTCAGAATGAAAACCTTGCAAAACATTCCTCCTCCCTCCACCCAATTTCCAACACAGCACAGTGAGACAAAACCTTGGATTCTGCAGGTGTGATATCAACACCTCCTGCCCTGCAGGAGTGCAGGGGTTTAGTGAAGGTCTTTCCTACCAAGAGGCTCCAGGCTCCCTGCATCCCTAGCCCAGAAATGATGGGATGTGCTGTTACCCTTCCCTCTGTGGGAAGTGTTTGCAGTGGCAGGCTCCACTGAGTGCTGCCAAATGTGAGGCAACACTACAATAAATGAGCTTCCCCCACAGCTGCTCCAAAAGCCACTTTTGAAATGCTCAGGGATTTATTTTGGTGGGGCTGAGCCTTGGCCCCCTCAGGTAAGGTTTAACTGAGCCTGGCTCTCTTGAGAGTGACCTGAGTTCCTGCATTGCACATCTGGATTGCATCCTGCAGGTGCTGATGTCAGCTCAGGACAGCAGACAAGGATGGTTTTCCCCTAAGATTCCAGCTTTTAGTCATGGCTTGCTATTCCTTGAGATGTCCAGGGGAAAACCAGTCCTGGCAAAGGAAAGGATT
>NW_005054438.1:889565-899623 GCF_000277835.1 Geospiza fortis | reverse complement strand
TGGGTCAGAACCAGCTCGAGGGGTGGCAGGACTAGTCTACCTCTGTATCTCTCAAAAGAATTTAAATATTTGATGTTCTTAATTAAAATAACAACCTGTCTCCTCCCTCTTTTTCTACCCCCAAAACTCAATCAGATTTCACCTGGGAGTCTCAGGAAGTCCAGAGATTTTTGCTCCATCTGTGGCTTACCCAGAGCAGGGAAACCAAAGCACCTCTCCCTCCACACCCTGCTGCAGAGCTGTGATGTGTCCCAGTGTGTTTTTTTCCCTGCTACACAATGGGTTATGGTTCAGCTCCTGCCCCAGCAGGGCTGTGTGGGCCCCCTCAGCCAGACTCCATTCCCAGAGCAGTGTTTGGGGAATGTCTCCCCACCTCCTGTCTGGGGGTGGGATGGGCCCAGCCACTGGTACCACCATGGCACCCTGATGCTAAATTGTTAAAAAAATATAATTTTATCCCGCTCAGAATGATAATTGAGTGGAAAAAAAATTCATTTTGACTGAAAATTATTCTCTCCTCGGGCACCAGCTGCAGGGGTTGCACTGAGCCATGCCCAGCTTGCTGGATCAGCTCCAGGGCTCTGCATTCCATCCATTCCTCCCTCCTGCATGGGCCAGACCCAGAGGCTGCTCTGGGCTACCCACATGCTGGTGGCTGTGCCCTGGCCTTGTCCTGCCTGGCACATGGTCAGGCACGACCATGCAGAGCAGTGCTGCACCTCCCATGGCCTCCAATCCCCGGAGCTGCATTCCAGGAGTTTTACTCCACTCGCTGGAGCTGGATCCCTGTTTCACATCTCTGCACTGCAGGACGTGTCTGCAGTTCCTCTGACATTTATGGGACAGCCTTATCTTTAGTAGCTTGTCTGTGTCTGGTTTGCAGGGTCATTAAAGCACCTCTTGTCAGGACTAATCTGGGCCCGCACGTCACCCTGGGAGGGAACCTGCTGCTGTGAGGGCAGGGACAGCTCTGAGCAAGCACTTTTCTCTGCACTGGGGCCATTTGCTGCTGATATAACAGCCCAGGCCCTGGTAATCCATTTTTGTGAAGACCTCTCAGCCATCTAAAATAAAATGCCCCAAACAAGGAGGTGCTCTGAAAAACACAGAGCTGTGACTTGAGCCAGCCACATCCTTCTGCAAAAATAAAAGGGAGTGAAAAAAGTCTTCTTGGAGATGGCAAAAGAGAAAAACTGCTTTTGCCATCTGGAAAATAAACCATCATTAACACAGCAGCTGGCTTCTGGCCATGACCATCCTGGTGTAACAACAACCTCCAGGAAAAGGTGCTGAGCTGCAGGACCTGAAGAAAGCAGCACGGAGGAATTACTTACAAGGGAACACAGGAGTGTGGAGACTTGCTGGCAGGAGTTGTGGCTGTCCATGTGCACCTACTGGGCAAGTTGGGAAGGATCCAGGTGCTGTCCTGACCATTGGCACTCCTGCCATTCACCAGGGGGCACTTCTTACCCAGCTCCTGTGGGGTGGAAACAGAAGTCACAAGTCACTGACATATTTCCTGAAAAATCCCTTTGCCAGGGTTTCTTCTCCTGGGAAGCTGGGAAGCTTCAGCTTCTCCCTGTTTTGCTGCTTTGGAATGTGATTTGGGGAATCGTTTACCCACCATGTGAATTGTTTTTAATTAATGACCAATGACAGCCAACTGTGTTGGGCTCTCTGAGTCTGTCACGAGTTTTTACTATTCATTCTTTTCCTGGCTTCTGTCTGTCTCTTTTCTCTTTCTTTAGTATAGTTTTAGTATATCATTTCTTATAATATAATAAATATATTATATGATATATAATATGATATGATGATATGATATGATATGATTAATATAATATTAGCCTTCTGAGAACATGGAGTCAATTCTCATCTCTCACCTCATCCTGGGGACCCTCAAAACACCACAACAATTAATAACCACAGTTACATAGACAGCTGGGAGAAAAATAGCTGCAGAAGGGGAAAAAATGGCATTTGGGTGTGAAGGGAGGGCGGCCAGGCTGCTTGGAGTATCCTGCTGGCATTTCAGCCACATGGATGTAGGTGGGTAAGGAGGTTGTAAGGGTGGAAGAAGATGAACAGATGAAAGGATGTTGTAGTGAGGTGACTGTGAGTCCCTTCTCCCACAGAGCACGAGGAAATGGACTCAAGTTCCCCAGGGGAGATTATACATTAGGAAAAAAAAATAAAATATGCATTAGGAAAAAAATTTCATGAAAGGGTTGTAAAACATTTGAATGGAATTCCCAGTGAAGTGGTGTAGTCACCATCCCTGGAAGTGTTCAAGGCTCCTGAGGAGATGGCACTTGGGGACACAGACTCATGGGGAACATGGTGGTATGGGTTCATGGTTGGACCTGATGATCATAATGTTCTTTTCCAACCTTAGCAATTGCATGATTCCATGATTCCATGACAAAGTTGCTCTTTTGGAGTGGTGTGCTAGACCCCATACATCATCTGAGCATCTTCTCCAGTACATCTTCTTCCCCATCTCAAAACCAGCACCTCCACTAGGAAATTTTATGCTCCTAATTTAATTATTTGGTCAAGAACAGCTTTTTTCACCCTAGCAGTGAAGAACCTGCAGGTAAATCCATCCAGCAATAATTGGAGAATGCTTTTATGGTGATGGTGGCACTTAGAGGTCACCTCTGCTCGGGCATCCAAGTGTATTAAAATTGAGAAAAAAGAAAAATAAAACAGCAAAGGGCAGCAAAGGTGCTTGGGGTACTGAGCAACTCCCACAGTAAAGGAGCTTAAAGAGAGGAGGATTCATCAGGCTGGAAATGAGACAAGAGGCTGGTGCTGAGAGCAGGCTCTAAAGCCTGGGGGAGTTGGAGAAGGTGCATCAAATAATCAGCAATAAATAATAAGGCAGAATGGAATTATCAGGAACAACTACAGAGGCAGAGCAGATAAAAAGTAGAATGGGAAAAGGGTTAAACAAGTTAGAAAGGGTTGAGTTCAGTAGCAGATTTTAAGCACACAAGCCCTGATGGCATCAGTGCTCTGCAGGAAGGCAATTTGCTGTGCTGTTCTCTTTGTATTGCTGGTGCATGTACAGACAAAAGGAGGAGTCTGGGCTTAAAGTTTATTTTCAGCATTTGCTGCTGAACAATAGCAGAAACAAATAAACCCAGAAAAGGGTTACATGCAGGTTTGGTGTGACCTCTCTGCTCTGATCCTCTCTGCAATCCATCCACCATGTGTGTGCTAAAAAAAAAAAAAAAAAAAAAAAAAAAACAAAACAAATGGAGAAAAACCACATGAGTTTTGGTATCTGTAAGTTCCTTTTGTGGCTTGTTCACAGATGAATTTACCTTGATTCAACCATTATTGAATAAAGGGACCTTGAAACTCCACAGGATCATGGATGGAGACTTGTGTCTCATTTAGACTGATGATGAAAACTGCTGGTGGGCTGCTTAGTCTGCCCTGTCTGTCTCCTTACACCTCTGTGGTGGTGCATCCTGCAAGAGCAAGTCTAACCCTTTCCTTACCTTTGCTGCAGCAGAAATGGTCAAAGACATCATGCTAGACATTCCTTCTGCATTTAACTTCAGACTGAGAACAGGGACATCATTTTGCCATTGGACAGGACCAAGCCAGTGACTCAAAGAAGAAACATCTCATTTCTAAACACAGAGAACTGCCTGCAGCAGGGCCACAACTGCTGCCACGTGGAGGGACCATGGAAAATCCAGTTTAGTTGAGGAGTTTCATCTCCCCCCCAGGCCATAAAACCACAGCCCTGTCCTCCCTCAGCCCCTGGGCTCCCTGCCAGTAGCTGTGGCTCACAGTTATAGAATTGTGCTCTTTGTTGATGGAGTGACAAAACTATCTCCTTAAAAAGGAAATAAGCCCAGAAGTTTCTTTTCAATTAGGTGAAAAGGCATCTCATAGAACTTAAGAGATTTCACCTTAAACTTAAGGATAGCTAATTGGACAGAAGCCAAAAAGTCCTGCTTGGGCAATTTACTAGAAAAAGAAGAGAACAAAGAAATTATTGGCTTTTGTGAGGGCTACCAGGGACAGGAGGCCCTCTTGCACTTGTATTGGTTTTTCTCTGTAAAGAGTTTTGTTGTTTTGCCTTTTATTAAAACCTTTTTGTTTCCAACACTGCCACAAAAGCTATTCTGCTAATTTTATGCCTTCTAAGGTAGCTGAGCTATCTCAGGTGTGAACTATATCTCCAAGAGCTTATGAGACCTGGCTCACAGACACTCCTATTTCACACAGTGGCCAGCACACTGTTGTGGCTGAGTCCTGATTATCTGAATTCTTTGTGGCTTGACATATGAGCCCATGGGCAGCCTTAATTACCATTTCTGCCATCCTCCTCCTGCTTGCCTGCTCCTTTCACCCTCCTGGTGGGAGTTTCTCTGCAGCAGCCTGGCAGGACAGCCTGAGGAGGTCTGTGCTGTGATTCCTTGGTGGTTTCCACGCTGGATGGGGCTGGGTTTGGTCCCTGAGGGCTGGGCTCTCCCTGGAACACAGAAACACACCCCACACTGTTACTTCAGCAACACCAGAGGGATGGAACAGCCTGTGGTGAGTGGCTGAACCTTCTCCTTATCCAGAGGCCACACAGCATCTCTGAAATTGGAGGTCAACAATTCCCATTGCAACCTGGCCCCACAGCTAAAGCAGACAGAGAACTCTGGTTCAGCCCCACACCAGGTCCTCAGCCACCTTTTCTTCTCCAGAGACAGCACCCCCAGCCTCAGAGAGCAGCAGGAAACCATGAGGGTGCAGGGCAGGCACCCCAAAATGCCAAATCCTGCAGCCAACAAAAGCTCTCCCAGCAAACTTTGCCTCCCAGTGCTCGTCCCCACCACTGCTGCTCACGGAGAAGGATTAAAGGGGAAAAAATGGTTCATTTCCTTGCAAGCCAGGATTTATGCTGGCCTTGAGTATATCTCCCAAAGCAAATCTGTGTTTACCTATCAAATTAGCTGGGAAGGAGCAAAAGTCACCTGTGGGTAAAGAAGAGATAATCCACAGTGTATCAGAGGTGGTCAGCAGGCTTTCACAACTGAGCTCACCAGTTACCACCCAAAATGCTGGCTGTTACAATTCCAGATATTGAGAATTTTAGATTTTTTCTGTTGAAAGACACAGGCTGTCAAGAGAACACAACATTTAACCTGAAGCTGTAGAGAAAACTTCCAAAATTGAATAACAGCATTAAGATTATGAGTGTGTAGTTTGAATAAAAGTGTGTAATATCACATAGTAGAAAACTTGGAATTGAAAGTTTTAGTATCTAGAGTTTATAGAATACAGTTTATAGAATAAAGTTTTAGAATATAAAGTTTATAATATACATAAAACTATAGAAGATAGTTTTTTAGAGAGATAGAAGTTTAGAGCAGTAGCTAATCCTTCTTCTTCATCTTCTTCATAAGTTTAAGTAGTATTTTGTAATTAGACAAAAAAGTCCACATTGCAAGACATAAGTAATTAGTTATTAGATTAAAAATAAAAATAGTTTGTCATTTCTTAATTAGATAGTTTTTCCTTAAAAGACCTTGTAGAGATAGATAGAGAACCATTTTGTAACTTGTTAGTGAAATAGTATAGAACTCACAGATTATAAGACTATAATATAAATAAAAAATAATAAACATCTAAGTCCAAACATAAAATTCCTTCTCAAGCACTTCCAATCCCAGCCCTAACCCCCTCCAAAAAAAAGATAAAAAATCAACAGCTGGCAAAATAGATATTATGGGTGTATTTTTTTCCCCCCTTTTCCTGGTGATGCCCATCTCTACCATAATCGTGGTGGGGTGGAAAGGGACAAGGCAGGAGGGTGAAATTATTGGGGCTGCAGGGCCTCACCACACAAGGCCCCTCTCCCCTCCAGCCCTGGATCAGGAGGGCTTCAGGGAAGGAAGAGCATTGCTGGCTCCCACCTTCTAAAATGAGGTTGCATTCTCCTCACTGTGTTCGGTTTCCCTGACCTCTGAAATAAAAATAAGTCAAGAATGGGGTTTTCATTTATTCTCTCACCCAAAGTGAATGCAGACACATTCTCTAGACACCCAGGGAACAAAGAAGCCAGGGCTGGCCTTTGACTTGTCAACATCTACACCCCTCTCTGCTGGAGAATGCCTCGTGTGTCTCCTTAAGGGCTGGGCAATTCCTGGTGCTGCAGGAAGGGCATGAATGTCCTCCTCCCATTACAAAACACTCTCAAATCACTGCATTTCTGTGCTCAGAGCCTGGATTCATATTTACATTAATATATGTCAAAAACCCCACAGTGGCTCTGAAGGGAACTTTGAAAGCTGCCTGAAGTGCAGAACCCCCAGAACAAGACAGCAGATGGCCTGAAATGGCACCAAAGGATGGGAAAAATCCAGGACTTTTGGAGGCCTTAACACAGCACTGGTTGAGTTGGTCCCTTGCTGCCAGCCTCAGTGACATCCATCAGCACAGGCTGGGTGGGGTGTGAGGAGAAAGGACAGCCATGGACTGCAGCCAGGGATGGCTGAGAGGAGCAACATCCAGTGCAAACATCTCCCCACGCTGCCTCCAGTGCAGCTTTAGATCACAAAGTGAAGACACATCCTCTCTGGGTTACCAAAACTCTTACCTGTGTCCCAGAACTCCTCCCAATCCCTGGCTGAAGGCTCAGGTGTGATCTGGTCAGCCAACAAATACACCTGAGCCACTGCTGTGTCCTGCCACAGCCCCGTTACTCGCTGCTGAATGGAGAGTCTTGAGAGGGCACAAGGCTGGGCAAAGGATAAATGGAAATCTCCACTGGAGCTGGGAAGCAGGCCAAGAGACCAGGAATGATAACACCCAGCTGCTGCTACTTAATGAAAATATATGACAAGGAGCACAGGCTAACGTTTACAGAGCACTCTGCAGATAGGAGATTGCAGTTATCAGGTTATCAGCCTGCTCTGATAACTTCAAGGGGGAGAAAATCGAGATGCTCATTAAGTAAAGTGAGGGAACGCTTAGATGAACTCAGCAAGGCAGAAAGCAATGCAAGCTCGCTCCATTAGAACCAAAATGCCTTTTCCTTGCCTTATTCTGAAGAAATAGCATTGCTGCCATTGAGCAAGACAAATGCAGCATCAGTTTAGCAGAATGATGGAGTGACCCAGGCTGGCAGGGACCTCTGGAGGTCCCAATCCAGCCTCCTGCTTAAAGCTGGGGCACTCTACATTCAGCCCAGGCTGCTCAAGGCTTTGCCCTCCTTGGACCTTGAAAATCTCCAAGGATGGAGTTGTACAATCTCTTCAGAAGACCCTCTCCACCACCCCACTGACCTCGTAGTGTGAATCCAAACCCTCCCTCTTGCCTGATTCATTCAGGACTTACTGAAGGCACAGCCGCCCCCCAGGTGAGAATCAGCATGGGCAGCAGGGGAGGCCAAATTCCAGCTCTCCCCACAGCACTGAGGGTCCCCATTTCCCAGGGAGGGGACAGATGAGGCACTACTCACCCCTGCAGCCTGTCAGGCAAGTGTCTGGGCTGAGCCTGAGCCCCAGTTAATATGTGCTGGTGCTGGGGACACCTGCGAGCCGCGGGAGGGACGCGATTGGGTCCTGCCCCACACCTCGCTGTGCCCAGCGCCTGATTGCTCTGCAAGGGGAGGTGACTGGGGCATAAAAGAGCAGATAAGCCATTTATTGTTTGTTTTAATACGTACTTATCTCCAGGAGTGCTCTGAACCCTTCCCCCAGCAGTTTGGTTGTAGAAATTTCTTGCTGTTTTGGTTTCGTGTCTTGCGCTGGAAGTTAAGCCCAGCTCATCTGTGTCAGCGCGGGCCTTGCTGAATCAGGCAGAATTGGTGACAGAAATGGTATTTGGTGTTAGGTGCTGTCTGGTGGGGCCTCTCTGTGTCCCCTGGGGTCCCAGGGTCAGCCTCTGCACCACCTCCAGCCCTAAAACCTCTGTCTCCTGCTTCTCTTGCAACTGCTTTACTATTAAATCAGCTGAGAGCACTGAACAGCTTCTGCTCCATGGTGATTCCCAAACACCAGCTCCTGGGGATCAGGAAATTGCTTGGATGCAGATTTTGCTTGAAGAGGAAGAGCCCCTGAGGATTTTGGTCCCTCTTTTCCCCACTCCTCCCCAGAGCCAGGGCAGCACACAGAGCTGCCTGGTCCATGCTGGGGCTGTGCTCCTCCAGAACACAGTGGTGAAGGAGACTTCCCCACTGCTGATGTGATCAGGCAAAAATAAGGCTTGTCAGAGTGCTTATTTTGGAATTAAACTTTTGAAGACAAGACTGGTGTAGGTAATAGCAAAGGGATGACTTTACCTTTGGTCTTCTTGCAATAAATGAACTCTCTGGAAAACATTGCCAGAGATAATCCATCACAGAAAACTCTTGTGGGCTGTCTGATGTGACAGAGAACATGCAGCTCTCCTGTGAAGAATCTGCAAATAACCCCAACCCCAGCAAGAATTTTGTTTTCTGGGCATTGTAGTTACAGAATAACCCAGCCACCCCTTCCTGGTTGTCTCCTGCAGCAGTTTGTGCTCAAAAATAAGATTATTCCCTTCGCTGACCAAACTGCAAGAAGTGGGATTTTTTTCAGCCTGAAAGGAAACAAGATTTAGATGGGTATTGGAGGGACAGAAGACAATTTTGAAATAAAATGCTTCCTTTAGAGAAATACATTTTTAAATTAAATATTAAGAAAGAAAGAAAGAAAGAAAGAAAGAAAGAAAGAAAGAAAGAAAGAAAGAAAGAAAGAAAGAAAGAAAGAAAGAAAGAAAGAAAGAAAAAGAAAGAAAGAAAGAAAGAAAGAAAGAAAGAAAGAAAGAAAGAAAGAAAGAAAGAAAGAAAGAAAGAAAGAAAGAAAGAAAGAAAGAAAGAAAGAAAAAGAAAGAAAGAAAGAAAGAAAGAAAGAAAGAAAGAAAGAAAGAAAGAAAGAAAGAAAGAAAGAAAGAAAGAAAGAAAGAAAGAAAGAAAGAAAGAAAGAAAGAAAGGGAAAAAAGAGGGTCTAAATGGTAAGTTTGGGGACTTTAAAAGAAAAAAGTCTCTTTTTTGGGGGGCAAGGTTAAAGCTGTTCACTGCATCTCACCAGAATGCTCAGGCTTACTTGCTGGCTGGGTTTAAACCACAATATTTTCCCCACCACCACCATCCCCAGAGCTGCTTTGCACTTGGGCTCTTCAGCATCACCAGCCCTGTGGTCACACACACAGGTTTTTTGGGTTTTTTGAGGTCAGCAGGTATTTTGGTGTGGGCTTTCCTGCTTTGCCTGTGCCTGGGTTAAGAGCAGAGGAGGAGCTGGGCTGGGGTCTGCACTGGAATCTTGGCCATGCTCCCACCCACACAAGAACACCAGGTATTTCACAGCCTGTACACATCAGAAAATCCAATTTTACCTTGTAATCCACAGTGCTGGCGTCACTAAATTTAAAAATCACAAGGCAGCACAGGGCACAGGGGCTCATTCCCCAGCAGGCTTGCACTGCCCCATCCTCTACCTGAAGAGCTTCTTTGCAGCATTTAAGCTGCAGGATTGCACTGGTTAACCTCAGCATCCCCAGGCTGGGAAGCAACAACTGCAGAGAGCAATCAACCAGCCAAAAAATGGGGGGAGGCAGCTGAGAACACTGGGATGGCTCTGGGCTTTCCTGAGAGGCTGTGACACAAAACTCCATGCCCAGGGAAAGGGACTCTGCTGTAAAAACCATCCAAAAGGCTCCTTGCAGAGGGAGTTTTAAAGTTCTCACCTCATCTTTACTGTGAGGGTGGGGAGACCCTGGCAGTGCCCAGAGCAGCTGTGGCTGCCCCTGAATCCCTGGAAGTATCCAAGGCCAGGTTGGATGGGGCTTGGAGCAGCCTGGGATAGTGGAAGGTGTCCCTGCCATGGCAGGGAGTGGAATGAAATGAACTTTAAGGTCCCTTCCAACCCAAACCATCCCCCTGTGGGGATGCAGCACCCAGGTTTTACTTTTGGGCACTTGGGAGGAAAGACCTGTAGTGATCACAGTCACCCCCCACCAGTGGTTTTTTTCCTAGAAGAGGAAAACAACCTGGTTTTAAAATGTTCCTGATTCTGCTGAAC
>NW_005054438.1:857482-889547 GCF_000277835.1 Geospiza fortis | reverse complement strand
TGAACCAAGTCGGAAGAAATCCACATCTTCCCTCCCATGCAATTTAATATTCCAATTTAATATCCAAAATGGCTTTATCAAAGCAGTTGAAGCTCCATATCAAGGCTTGACAAGATGACAGGAGAAGGATTGGCAATGTTTTGGGAGGGCCTAGCAAGTAATTCAGGGCAGAACAGGCTTTCCTTGGTTATTTTTGGCCAGCAGAGAAAAAACATCTTGCTGTGAGGGCATGAGGTTGAAACTGCTTCTGGTTGAGCAGAATTAAATACTGTGAGTTGGAGTACTGGTGATGGTACCTGCTATCTGAATAATGTGGGAAAACTGGGAAAAGGGGAGGTTCTCACTTGCTGTTAAAAGGTTTTTTTACCTGTTCAACAGTGCAAAATGATGGCAGCTGAAACAGGATCCCAGCTGTCCCAGGCCAAGGCAGGAATAGGTTAGAAAAGTTACATTTTTGTTACTGCCTTGGAGCAGCCAATCACACCCACCTGTTTCAGGAGAGGTCACCACTTGCTTTTACTGATGCCTTAGGATTTCAGTTTTTCTATTTTTCATATATTTGTAATTCTGCAAATCTTCAGTGTACAACTCTAAACTCCATAGAGTGTTAGCTGCTGTCTTCACATTTTGGTCAGACAACACAATTCCTCTCCAGGCCTGGGGATCAAGGACACCTCACTGTCTTGAGTCCTAATAAATGTAAACAAAAGTGAGTTGGGGGTGTAAACCTGGGACAAATTACTTCATTACCTGATGCTGTTATTGGAAAATTAACCCCCAATGTGCAAATGGACCAAACTTGAAAAAATGTGA
Organism: Geospiza fortis; assembly: GCF_000277835.1. NCBI lineage: Eukaryota > Metazoa > Chordata > Aves > Passeriformes > Thraupidae > Geospiza > Geospiza fortis. The sequence goes on along the minus strand of NW_005054438.1, from coordinate 888,734 downwards.
AAATTTCTTGGATGGACCCCACATCCATTTTGGGCGTAGCCCCTGGGGGGCTTTGTCTGCCCTAAATGTACCTGAGGGCCCCTCACTAAATCTAACTGCTTTTTATTCCCTTAATTTTGTCTGGCCTCTGTTTTTAGGTATTCCCAAAAAGGCACCAGTACAACCCCTGGAGTGCTCAGTACATCTGAGGAGCCTCCTGTGATGCTGCCTCTGCTGCTGGAGGCGGCACAGACACCCAGGGGGAGCAGAGCTGCTGGCAATTCCTGGAAGGAGCTCAAGGTACAAGCAGCTTGTGTCCTCCCAGCTCACCCTGTGTCCCCGCCCTGCACTGCCAGACCTGCTCTGGGGCAGATCAGCTCGCTCCTGTGTCCTGCTGCACCCCCAGCAGGGTCTCACTGTGAATCCCCTGAAGCTCTGCAGCTTCCCCAGGGACCTGCAGGGTCTGAATGAAAGTTCATTATAAACTTCAAAATCCCCATCAACCTAAAAATAGACTTCTACTCCCTTACCTTCTTCCCCACTGCAGTATTCGTATCATGATCTATCCTACAATTTACAACATGATATATGGCCTCAGACCCCTACATTGCAGGGCGTGCAGGCCCAGCTGGTGCCCTCAGAGCCCTGGCCCTGTTTGGCTGGGCGCACAAACCCAGCTGGCTGCCCCTGCACCAGGCAGGGAGCTCCCCAAGCAGCTGTGAGAGAAGCCATGGCACATTTTTAGCTCCTGGGAGAGCAGTGAAACCTGCAATGTGAGCAGCACCTGGCTGTTCCTCCAAGCTGAGGTGGATTTTTCCACAGGCCAGGGTGGTGGCAGGTGAGCTGGCTGCTCTCAGTGCCCTGGAGCCAGGTCCTGTGGGCTCTGCCCTCACCCTGCATCCTCCAGCACGTGACAAAAGCCAGCAGCACTTCCATCAGCAACACCAGCCTGGCTTGGTGCTTGTGCTTTTTTTTTTAATTTTATTTTTTCTCCTCCCCCAAAGGGAATTTATTGCTTCCATAAGGCACCTTCCTGGACTGAAGTCCTCCCTTTATCTGCAGAGCCAGCACAGCTGATTGTACCCAGTAATTTTCCTGCTGGTGACCCAGGAGGAGGGGCTGGGGGACAGCTGGGTCCCAGGGCTGTCACCAGGCTGTGACTCAGCTGCCAGCAGCTCTTGTTGCAAAAACGGGGTTTGGGCAGTGCCCTGCTCCCAGCTCCAGCCTGGGGGTGCTGAGGGGCCCTGAGCCCTCAGGGGCTGCAAGCAGAGCCTGCTGTGGCTCCCCAGGGATTTCTGAACCTGCTGCGAGCTGGAACTTGATCCCTCACACTTCCTGCAGCTCTCTGTGTGCTTGGGCAGCCTTTGGCCTTTCGCTGAAATGGGCTCTCCACACACAGGAGGGATGCTGGCCTGCTGCCCTCAGGCTGGCACAGCAGGATCCCTTTTCCCCCTCTGTGAGTGTGTCCCAAATATCCTTCATCTGCCTCATGATTGTCATTGGGGGACCACTGAAGAAAAGAGCCCCCTGTCTCTGGCTCTGAAGGAGAAAGTTACACATGCCAACAAGGCCCTGAGACCTGAGGGCATTGCTAAGTTACTGTTTTCACAGGTGTATTTACTATATGTTACACTGAGCTCAACAAGAAGAAAGAAGGACATTCTGACCTTTTGCAACAATAGCTCTGGGATTTTTCCCCACCTCTCGGCCTGGCTGGACTTCTCCTGAGTTTTGGGTGGTCCCCCCACAGAAGACCCCTCTCACTCGTTTGCAACCACTGTGACAGACAGACTGAGATGTAAGAGGCCTCTCCATCAAGGACTGAGACATGAAACCCCCATGTGGAAAGGCCTCTCTCCTCCTTCCAAGGACTGGGACTGAAACCCCCAACCCGGGGGAGGTGTGTGGGGGGAGCAAAGCTCCCAAACGGAGATGTTTGCCTGCAGGATGTGACCACTGGACCAAGAAGACAATGGCTCTCGCTTACTGCTGAGAACATGGACTACCTGTTACATCTATTCTTTATTGTGTCTGTTTCGCCCTCCTCGCAATTTCCAATGGAGTTACCATAATAAAAACCACTGAGGTTTCAGGATCTCCCCGGACGTGACCTGGTAAGCTCCATCGGCTGGACATCTGTCACAGACATCTTTTATGAAAAATCTTTTCTTTAGGATTTTTCCTCCTGAGAAGCTGAGAGGCCTCAGGAACAAAATGTAAACAATGATTATCTGCTGCTGTGGAATGCAACAGGGGGATGTGTGATTGGTCTCATGTGGTTGTTTCTAATTAATGGCCAATCACGGCGAGCTGGCTTGGACAGGGTGTCTGAGCCACAAGCTTTTGTTTTCATTCTTTCTTTTTCTATTCTTAGCTAAGTCTTCTGATGAAATCCCTTCTCCTATTCTTTTAGTATAGTTTTAATGTAATATATATCATAAAATAATAAATCAAGCCTTCTGAAACATGGAGTCAGATCCTCATCTCTTCCCTCATCCTAAGACCCCTGTGAACACGGTCACAGACATTGAAGGACTTTGCCGCTCTACGTTTGGTAGCTATATCCCCCTCTTTCTCTCTCTCTCTCTTAATCCCTCTACCACATTTTGCCGTGGTCACTCAATAAAGGTGCATTTATTTTGATTATTACTGCAAACCCCTTGTGCCGCGTTGGTTTTTTTTGCACCCTGAGATTAATCCACGAACCATCACGAAACCCGTTCGTGACACGCTCTGAGGGGGCTGCCAAAAGGAAAAGCAGGAATCTGCCAGCAATAGCAGCATTTCAGGTACCACATGAGAAGGATGTGCAGGATGGAGTCAGCCCATGCTGCTGGACTGGGGTGAGGAGAGGAAGCTGAGGACAGACCATTGTGTGTGTGGGGAGGCACCTGAACACCCAGCATGAGGGCAAGGAGCTCATCCTGGCAGCTTGGAGACATGGAAAGAACTGCAAAGCCTCACACTGACAGCCAGGGGTCTTTTGCACAAATTTCTTACAGTCCAACACACCTACAAGCTTGAACTGGCATTAAAAAAAAGCAATCTTACAGTCTTAACACACTTAAGAAGCTTGAATTGGCATTAAAAAAAAATCTTACACACTTACAAGCCTGAACTGGCATTGAAAAAAAACAACCTTACAGTCTCAACACAAAGCTTGAACTGGCATTAAAAACACAACCTTACAGTCTAACACACCTACAAGCTTGAACTAGCATTAAAAAACAATCTTACACACTTACAAGCTTGAACTGGCATTAAAAAGATCTTTCTTACAGTCTCAACACACAAGCTTGAACTGGCATTAAAAAAAAAAAAACAATCTTACAATCTTAACACACTTACAAGCTTGAACTGGCATTAAAACACAACCTTACAGTCTAACACACAAGCTTGAACTGGCATTAAAAAAACAACCCAGAGCCATTCTGCAATCAAACAGCTTTTATTGAACTCTTTGTATGGTAAATTTGTGAACATCTGTGCAATAAATACAGCTCGTAGTGGTAGCTCATTTTTCCCAGCTCCTTGAAGCATAAGGAGTCTTCCCTTTCCCTCAGTTGACACTGCACAGTAAGAAAAGCTGTTGGATGACAGGGGCAATGTCAGGAAACTTCTGACAGTCAGCCTTGTGTGAGATTTCCAGCAAACAGAAGTTCTCAGAAATGAGCTTGGTGGGCAGATGAGATTGGTCTGGCTGCTCAGAGGAGCCCCTGCTAGCCAGAGTTCTGGAGTCAGCCACAGCTTGTACAAGAAATGGGAAATAACACTGGACATGACAACGTGAAAATAAACCTTAAGTAATTGCCTGGTAAATGCTTGCAAAATATTGTACAGATTTTACTGAACAGCTGTCTTCAGGTGAGAAAATAAGAAGTATTTTTTGCAGATCCAACATTAGGACTGATAATCTCTTACAGTGACAAACAAATACAGCATAAATTCTTCATAAAAATATCCATGTGCAAAATAGTTTTCAGGTTTAGTCAGTGCTTGCAAAAGCAGCAAAGGTAAACAGAAGATGCAGGCACTCACTTTAGGAAAAAAAATTAAAAAATACAGTTCTGTTCAGGCTCTGGCCTTCAATTTCAGGTAAAAGACTGAACAAACTGCAGTGTCTTTCTTGGTCTTCAGAGCATTTGAAATAAAGATAAGCCCAGTTTTAATCAGCCCGACCACAACTAACCAGGACCAGGCCAGCAATGAGGTTCTCAGACATGCAAAAAAGCATCCCATTCAGAAGCTTTTGCAGAGGAACTTCAGCCCTGCTGGATTCCCTGTCCCCTTCCCTTTGCTGCTTTCACTCCTGCCATGGGAAAGAGCTCTGGAAAGTTTTCCGGTTGTGCAGCAATTCCATTTATTTACCCAGTTCCTCTGGTCTCACCATGGGGAATAAGAAAAGCCTTCTCCCCCCTGTGCCAGTGCAGAGGAGACAGCTCCTGTTCTTAGCAAACCCCAGGGGAGAAGGTGAATTTCTCTGGATCCTTTGGCTTACTTGGGATGATTTAGACTCCCACCCTCTGTTCCCCACCACTTCTAACCACCCCCTGTGCCTCACTCCACAATACTGCCGGTTTCCATGGCACTACAGGGATTAATATATGAATAGTGAAGCAGAAAAACAAATTCAAATCTTTATACTTCTTTATAACTGACTACTTTGCTGTCCCACCTTTAACTCCCCTCTTGTGCTGCTCTGAAAAGCAGCTTTGGGAACCTCCTTCCACCATTTTCATATTTCTTGCTGCATTCAGTTAGGTCAGGTTTGACAAGGGAAAAGGACAAACCTCAGCTACTCAAGCACCTCCCTCCCTGCTGCTGTCAACAAAGGTCAGATGGAAAATGGGGGGAAAAAATCAGATAAAAGCCAGTAAAGTAAATATTCCAAGTAATGCCAAAATCTAGCAGCAGTGACATCTACCATGGCAGAAGGAAATTCATCACTCTTCAGAAACTTTCAATTACTATTGAAGTTGTACATTTTTAGATTTATAGTAATTTTTTTCCCAGCGCCTTGGGAAAAGTTGCCTTAAATCTTAAAGAAGTGCATTAATTTAATGGCAAACCACAGTTTAAGGTAAGGATGGGTCACTTGCCTTCAGCAATAGCCCTAATCTGAAGGGGTAGCCAATTCAGGGCTTTTCTCCTGGAATGAGGCACTACAGGGTAGGAGCACCTGAACAAGACTTGGAAGAGTTCACAGCTCCTCAGAAATTATCTTTGGCTCTCCTGAAACAGGTACAAAAAAGGCACTCTGAGATAAATGGAGAGGGAAGATGAAGGTAACAGATGAAACAGCATGATTTAAAACTTCAGGCAAGATGCTTGATCTTACCTTTTAAATCTTTCCTTACTTGTGCTTACATATCAGGATACCATTGAGAAAAAAAACAGGTCTGTCATGGCAGGGAAGCTGGTGCACTGTGTAAAACAGAGTCACTGGCTGATGTTTGTCACTTCACTGCCATGCTTCTACTCAAACCAGCGTTTCCTCAGAGCAGAGCAAGTCTCAGCTTCAGCCCTGAGGATTTTTTTCTTGTTTTACAATGATGCCACCAAAAGGGAAACTCTCCCTTCTTCTCCCCATGCCCCAATCCCAGTTTTGTCTCCACACAGGTAATATCTAACTTAACACCCTTAAATGGGGGGGAGGGGGGGAAATCCAGAACTTTCCAGAGCTCTCTTGGGCCTCTGCTTCAGTAACTCTTTATTTCAACACATTATATGATTCTGAAACAACACTTTGGGAAGCCAGCCTTTAGCCATAATAAGTAAGGAACAAACCACTTAATTTAGGCAATATTTTTTACACATACATATATATATATAGGTAAAAAAATAAATTGTCTTGATAAGAAATGTTGCTTAGCCTGATTAAGAAACAAGATCCCAGAAGCTGGGCAATACAGCAGGACACACTGGCTGGATAGCTGACAGCAGGATGGCTAACTGCCTATTTTCAGAATTTAAAAAAAAAAAAAAAAAAAGGAAAAGAAACCCATTCTAGTTAAGACATGAACCTGATTCTTCGTTTGAGGCTGCAGGATGCTGAGGAGGCTCCAGGCTGCTGCTGCCTTTAGTTGGATTTCCTCTCCCTCTCGCGCACGGTGACGAAATTCAGGAGGTCGATGGCTGTCACAATGCCAAACACCATCTGCCGCTTGCTGGAGGAGCCATCCGTGTGATCTGCAGGGGAAAAAAGGGAATTCTGGCTCCAGGAGGCACAAACAAACCCCCTCCTGTCTTGGTTTTAGTGTTTGTGAAATGGGGGGCTGAGCCATCCCAGCTCCACGAGCCTGGAAGTGTCGGGTGATCCTGGCACACAGAGCGGGAACACAAAAGGCACCTTTGGCCAAGAGTCACAGAGCAGTGACAAGGATTTTCAGCTCAGAAAGGCTCCTCATCAAAAGGGACACTGGAACTTTATGGAAGGAAGGATAAGGATCCAGTGGATTTATTGTTCTTGACACAAGTGTATTTTCCTCAAACATTAATTACTTGAAACAGCTGCAAGTGGCATTACTCCACTGGAACCAGGGGCCGCTTGCACGGCCCAATGGAACCACATTTTGAGGAAGAAATGTGACACAACCATCTTCCTCCATCCCTGTCAACAACAGAATCAGTATAAAACCCACAATACCCCATTTATAGCCAAAAAATGCACTAACCATTTAATCTTTGCTGCATTGAGAGCACAGGTTCAAGTGATTTTCTCATTGTCTTGGGACTTGACTGGGGAACCAAGTGGCCACACGACCTCTTGCCCTTTATCAATTGTCTAAATTCCAGTTCTTAAAGTCTGCCTGTACTGAGATGTTTAATCTACTTCTATTCTCAGTTTTTTCAGTCAGCTGGACTGTCCTGGGCTTTTTTTTTAACTCAATCTCTGTTTCACTGCAAGCTTCCAGTGAGACTCCAGGTTTATAAATGGTCAGCTCATAGCCAAGAGCACATCCTTATGGAGATTATCAAGAACAACCCCAAATCTGATGGCTTTTCTTTTTCCAGTTATAACTGACAAACTAAAGACAAATTTATCTGGCATGACTTAATATTGTTTTCAGTCTCATTTCTCAGTGTTTGTAACTTTGCAAAGTTGTCTCCTACTAGGAAGATTAAACAGGACAAAATGTTATTCACAGATAAGAGTAATTTGAATATTTATTTAGTCTTACTAATCCTAGGATGGTTTGGGTTGGAAGGGACCTTAAAATCATCTTGTTCCACCCCTGCCACAGGCAGGGGCACCTTCCACTCTCCCAGGTTGCTCCAAGCCCCATCCAGCCTGGCCTTGAACACCTCTAGGGATGCAAATCAGGCTTAGTAGCACATATTTAGACACAAAATGAGGATTTTGCTTCTTCAGAGCTCACTTTGTAATTCACACTCTCACTTGCTTCTTGTTGCCACTCAAAGATTTGCTCTCTCAAGGTGCAGCACTTTGTACTCACATTGAATTTGTTCATGAACCACCAGAGCAAAGTGGTCTATTTCCAGGATGTGAGAGAGTTTCCCCAAGTTGTCTTTCAGGTTAATCTGAGGAGAGAGTTACAGAACTTGAATAAAACAGTCCTTTCTATGTTTAGCAGTCAATAATCCCCATACACTTTGTACAGAGCTAAAATCAATACATCAGCATTTGTGTTCTGCTCCCACCTGAAGCACTAGAAAACACCAACAAATCAAGGCCAACTTTAAAGATCACTTTTCTTTGTTTCTGATTTCCAAAAAGCACTAAGCACCACATGAAGTTATTTCTTCTGGTTCTGTAAACAGAATGAATTTAATGAAGATCTGAAAAGTGCTAATAATCAAAGAAGGTCAAGCATTCCATGTGTCTCAACAAAAGAAGTGACCACGAAAGTCTTTATATTTGGTGATTTTATTCTAAAAAGATTGAAAAAGTGAATGAATCCGGCTGCCAATCACTGTGGAAGTGAAACTGATCTGCAAAGGCAGACAAGCCCAAACAAGCCAAAAACAAAACCAAGGGTGAAAGATTGCTCAGCTAACACAGGGTTTGGGTGCAAATCAAGGAACTGAGATTTAATAATTCATTTTCTTTGTGAAGCTCAACTTTGCTAGGACTGAACAAGAAACCACCCTGTGTCAACTCTGAAAAAATACAGATATTTCCAAAACACTTCAGTTTCTGCAATCATTTTAAAAAATGCCTAAAACTGTTGAAACATGAGTTAAGAGATGAACGAAGCAGCAGCTCCAGGTGACTCTCCCCAGCACCCACCATCTGACATTCTTTTATTAAAGGAACTCACAGCAAAGAAGAGTCTTGTACTGCATGTTCAAAAAACCTCTCTGTGAGAAATAAATGCCACAGCATGAACAGTTGGGCTGCACTGGAGCACAGAGCTCTGTGTCCATACTGGGCGTCAAACACAGGCTGCTGGGAATCCTCTAAGAGACCTGCTATAGGAACCAATCCTTAAACCTGGCGGCCAGGAAAGGAAGGACGTGGGAAATCTGCCACGTGGAGTCACCCATCAGTCCCAAATCTGTCTTCAGGGACTGGGCAGGCCACAGAGAACCAGGACAAGCACTCAGCACTGGGACAACCATGAAGGCATAAAAATGCCTGGAGAGGCTCAGTGGAAATTTAGCAGAATCCCCACAAGAGCCTTCACCTGCTTGTTCAAGCTTCTTAAACATTCTGCCCATGGGTTTTTCCACATTTAGGCTTTGTTTTTAAGCTTACTAGGTCTCGAGGCAGTGAGTACTACACTACACATGACTGGGAAGCCAAACCACTGGAACTAACACCTGACTCCACAAGGATGGCTCCTCCCTCCACTAGCACTTGTTTGGGTTGGCAAATTATCCTGTGACTAGTGTTCCAAATCCCTAGAGCACAACTGGTACCAGGGACTTTCAAAAAAGCTCTAACCATCCTGCTTCCATTATAAGAATTATCATAAAATAATGAGGTGATCCTACCAAAGCTGGCTGCCCATGTTATAAAATCACAGAATGGTTTGGGGTGGAAGGGACCTTTAGGATCATCCAGCTCCTCTGCCATGGACAGGGACACCTCCTATCATCTCAGGGTGCTCAGAGCTCCATCCAGCCTGGCCTTGAATACCTCTAGGGATGGGAAATCCTCAACATCTCTGAGCAACCTAAAAAAGCCAAAACACCCATCTTTCCAATCTACTTTTGCCCTGGTTTGCAGGCTAAACCTCTTATTTGATGCAGCCATGTAGGATACCAGAAGTGATTTTGGTGACACAGATGATTTATTTTCCCAATTTCACTCATAAACAAGCCAAATCAGCTTGACTAAAGTGGCAAGAAAAGCAAAACCCACAATACTTCTGAGGTTATGTGCATTCCACCACGTTTCTCCATTAACCCATCAATTCAAATAGAAAAGAACCATTTTTAGTTAACATGTCAGCAGTACCACAAGCATGTGTCACTCCCCTTCCAGCCTCCACCAAAAAAATACCAGAAATAAAGGGAGAAGAAATGGTTAAGCTGTTCTTTGCTAAAGAAGCCTTTGAGCTGCCCATGGCAAGAGCCACAACCTCAGAAGTGCAAAGAATTGCCTGATGCAGCCAGCACCAGAGCAGCCCCAGACACCACCCCACACCACCAGCCCCAGAAACTCCTGAGGTGTCCAAGGGAGGCAGAACATGAACCAGGCAGTTGTGTTACCCACCACAGGTCCCCATGATGCTGGATTATCTGTCTGGGGAGGAAAAAATAAATTCACATTTGTCCATAAAGAACCAGCACCCTTTGGGTGGCTCACAGGTTGAACAGAAGCATTAAACACACTTCTAGAACACAGCACTCAATCCACTTTGAGACAGTGCTGGAACTTCAGTCCTGGTGGAAACTAAGTCAAGCATTCCATGGTTTTAAAAGGAAATTCTGTGCTCAGTAACAGCTGCTGGCTTGGCCCCAGGTGAACCTCACCCAGCCTGTGCAGTGTTTGCACACCTACTCTAGTATTGCAACCAGGAGCTGCAGAATACACCTGCCTACCTGCTGAAATTGCTTGTAGATGACTTTTCTGACTTCATCAGAAGGCTTAACTTTTCCAACCAGCAGCGAGGAAAGCATGTTACCCAGGGTAACCATGCCCAGGATCACCCTGGGGAAGGAGAGACAAGACAGGGATAAACAACACAAAAGCCTCAGGTGCTCCTGTAGAAAAAAAACACCACTCCCAGCCAGCCTGGAGGAGTCAGTTCAGCTATTTCATGGTTATAATGCAGGATTATTGATGGCACACTTGGATTTTGTGTGTCTGCAGGAGAGAGTGCAGCTCTCAGAGGTGCTGGAGACTCACACACAAGGCAGCAGGTGCTGCAGGTCCTTCTAGCACCAGGACCTTTTCACCTCTGCTCCTTGCAGCTGGAGAGAGCTGCCTGCAATCTCAGAGAGCTTTTGGAAAGCACAAACTACTTCATTTTTTCACACTCCCATCTGTCCTTTTGAAAGGTGTGACAGCCAGAGACAAGCTCACCCCAGTTGGGGTCATTTCTCTTCTCCCTGTGAGGATCTACAAGAATTCATCCTTCAGGTCAGCACAATTGAGCAACTCCTCAATACTGAGCCTGTCTGCAGGAGGGCTAAAGGGTGATAAGGAACATTCCAACTTGCTGGAAAATCCTGGTTTATGGGGGTCACTGCAGCCCTGCACTGTAACACAGTGTGCTGAAGAAAGCTCTTATAGACGTGGGCACATTTGGGGTTGGTTGTTTAAAACAGGAATTTTTGCTTTTTTTAAGTTAAACTTGTATTATTAAAATAAATTAAATTATTCTGCAGAGACACAATGAGTAAGTAAAAACAATTCCTGTGTATTGTTTTTACTTCATGAGCAATCACCATCAGCTGTGTCAAACTCTGAAGTCAGTCACGAGTTTTTATTATTCATTCTTGTTAAGCCTTCTGTCTGTATCCTTCTATTTCTTTAGTATAGTTTTAGTATAGCATTCTTTAATATAATATAATATCATAAAATAATAAACATTAATAATAATCATTAGAATCATGTGAAGGCCAGGATAATCTGGCATGAAAACACCAAGCCCAGCACTGGTGTGTTCAAGGCAACACTTCTGAACTGTGTTAATAAATGAAAAAGGATGGCTGAGAAGACATTTTATTTCCAGCAAGCATTTAAAAGACATCCCTGAGGACCTGCTGAGGGGAGTGATAGAAATGGATGAAGAGTGATAGATGTGCACATACCCAGATTCATCAACAACTGGTACCTGGTCGAATCCCTTCTCCCGGAGGATTTCCACAGTCTTGGCACAGGTAACAGTTGGAAGCACAGTCAGGGGGGCAGAGAGGCTCAGCTCCTGAATGCTGATGTTCCACCACCTGGGGATGGAGTGAAAAACAACCCCATGAAAGTTTTATGGAGAACACAGAACCAGCCCTTGGTGCACAGTGGCCTCCAGCAGCACAGGAATGACAAAAGGCTGCAGGGAGAGTCAGGATTCAGCCAGAGTCAGTAAAGCTTCAGGGCTCTCAGGTGTTATTCCCAGCATCAGAAAGTCTCTGAAGTGTGAGATGGCTTGGAAATCAAAACCCTTTTCCTCATTTCATCTGCTTTCTACAATTACAGATAGTCAGTGGAGAGCACTGATCTCCCCAGTTTCATTATTTATCTCTCACACAGAAAATTTTGCACTTCTACTCAAAGACCCATCTTTTTTTACAGTTATCATAGACAACAATTTAGGGAAAATTCCCTTCTAGCTATGTAGACCTGCAGTGCTTTGCACTCAAGAACTCTGATTTTGGAAGGATTCTTTGCATATTTCCTTTTTTTTTTAATTCCAGATATAACGCTTTTCGTTAAAAAAACCCAATCATTGAGTACCAAATTTTTTGCTGCTGCCATACAACAAGGAAGGATGTCAACTAATTAAAACAGATTTGATTAATAGCTGCATAAGACAATAGCATGGAACATCAGCTAAATCAAAGGAGAAGTGTAAATTGAAATGAGCATTAAATTAGCAGCTGCCATAAACTCTATGGAATAGACTGATGGAAATCCAGATGGATCTGACTGGCTTACCAGGGTTTGTTGCCAAGGTCTTCTTCTTTCATGAACCCTTTCTGAATCATCCATTTGTCACTCAAGAACTTGGACCTGCAGAGCCCCAGGAAGTGAAAAGCTCATTAGCAGAGCTTGAACATCTGACAGCAAACAGAGGCAACTGTTCACAGCTCACTGCCACCAACAGATAAAGTGGAATTGGAAATTGGACATCACTGGCCATCCAAGCTTGGGCAGCAGGGACATGGAGAAGAAATACTCATGGGGAGAAAAAGGAATCCCACAGGAAACAAAGCTCCAACTGCATCAGTCCCTTGCAATATAACAGAGGCACAGCCTGGAATGGTGAAGTGTCTTGTCTGCAGCTTCTGTTTGTCTAATATTGAGCTGGATGTGACATGGGTGAGGAAACTCGGCTAAAAATACCGTGTTTTGGGGTATGTTTCAATGTGATTGGAGAAAAACTTCTCAGCACAGCTCAAAGCCCTGACATTTCCACCTGCAAACTCACTCTGAGTGGGGCTGCTGCTGCTGCAGGACTGCTGGATCCTGCTGTGGGCACAGGAACCCTTCCAGGACTGGGATAACCAGTGATCCCCACAAATAACACAGTGAAAGCAAGGCCTTTGCTGTGAGAAATGCTAACCAGTGATGATCATCTACTGAAATCAGAGCTCAGATTTAAAGGGGGAAAGATCCTCCCTGCTCCATATGCCAGACCCCTTTTAGACAGCTCAGAACTTGTGCCCCAGAGACATTCCTTGCTGGGATAACTGGGTTTTCCAAGGTCTGAGGGATTCCCTCAGCCCTCCCCCAGAGAAGAAGAGCAGCAGGTCCTTACATGTAGTTCCTGATGGAGTCAGGGCAGATGACAACACAGCGCTGACCCTCCTTCAGCTCCTTGGCCGCCTTCACAGCCACAGACATGGCACTGCCCGAGCTGCCCCCTGCAGAACACACAGCAGGGGCAAAACCATCAAACCACCTCATGGAAGCCAGCAGAAGGGAGGAGCAGACAGAACAGAGGAGCCCAGAGCGAGGAGGACAAGATGTGAAGTGGAAGGAGGTCTCTGATGTGCATCAGAGGAAGGCAGGGGGCTCCTGCCTGCTCTTACCACACAGCAGCCCCTCCTCGCGGATCATCATCCGGGCCAGGGCAAAGGACTCCTCATCATTGCTCTTGTACCACTGGTCCACTGCCTGGGCAGGGGCAGGAGACAGAAACAAGGCTCTGTTTAACTGGGGAGGGACAGGGGAACTGCACAAGCAGTGTGGGTTTAGCCCTGGCTCTTTGAGGGAACAGCTGAGCCCGGGGTTTCCATCCTCCTCTGAATGCCAAGGTGACATGATCTCTGCCAAGGTGAGATGATCACATCAACACAAGGGCGCCTTACTGGAACCCTTCTGTGAGAGCAGCCTCAGACAGCATCAGCTTCCTCCCCTCCTGAAAGGCATCCCAGGGACACAGGCTCTGCTCAGGACAGTCTTAACCCCTTTGTCCAGCAGGGGCTGGGATGCTCTGCTGGAAGGTTTGGTTTTGTTGCTTTGTGGGTTTTTTTGTGATTGGTAAGTTGGTGTTCTTTGCTGTGTGTCTGTTTTATGTCACTGTGATTTTTTCTGAAAAATCCCTTTGCCAGGACTTCTTCTCCTGGGAAGCTGAGAAGCCTCAGAGAAAAATGTAAATAATAATAATTATCTGATTGCTGCTCCCGTGTTTGCTGCTTTGGAATGTAGTTTGAACATTATTTACCAACAGGTGCATGTTTGATTGGTTTCCTGTGAATTGTTTTTACTTAATGACCAATCACCATCAGTTGTGTCAAAACCCTGAAGAGTCAGTCTCAAGATTTTATCATTCTTGTTAAGCCTTCTGTCTGTATCCTTCCCTTTCTTTAGTATAGTTTTACTACAATAAATATAATATAATATAATATAATATAATATAATATAATATAATATAATATAATATAATATAATATAATATAATATAATATAATATAATATAATATAATATAATATATAATAAAAAATAAATTAGCCTTCTGAGAACACGGAGTCAGATTCTCAATTCCTCATCTCACCTCATCCTGGGGACCCTCACAAACTCAACAGTTTTATTTTTATTGTGTGTGTTTCATGACTGGTTTTTTTTGGGTGTGTTTTGGGGTTTTTTTAAGCATGAAAATGTGTGTGTTGTAGGAAAATGTTATCTACTCACAGCATCTTGACCTAGAATTGTAAAACTAATGTGGCCAGAAGCCTTTCAAGAGCTGTTTATGCTCATGTAAAGAACAGGAATAGTTCTGTCTGCCAACCCTTCCATTTCAGCTCAAAGAAATCCTCCCCCAAGTTCTCCTCTGCCTTTAACCTCAGTCCTGCATCCCAGCAGAGGGCAAACGGCAGTAAACCCAGCAATGTGACTTACAGATCTATCCAACACTGTGGGGACAAAATCATATCCAATTCCTTCCACTTCATACATTGTCTTGTCAGTCTTGTTCAGTTCTTCTGGTTCAGCAAGGATGGAGCCTTCAGGATCCACACCTATAATCTGGAGAAGATTTCCACTCAGGCCCCCAAGACACACAGCTTTGGAGAGCACAGCCCCTGTGAGCACTGGCCTTGTCACAGCTGCTGGTGGCACACAGCCAACCTGCTCTCCTGTTCATTTCCTCCTGGCAATATTCAAAGGTTTTGCTGCTCCTGGCCCCCTTGGAAACCCATCCCACCTCCTCAGGCTGATGGCACCACTTTTTCCACACATGGGTTTTGCTTGATTTAAACACAAAACTGGCTTCCCTGAGACATGGTTGTCCTCATTCACATGCCAGGCATCATCACAGACAACTCATTTTATGCCAAGTGCAAGCAGATCAGTTTTATTTTCTTTACCACTCCCTGCCTGTGTAGGAAAATTGAAGATTGAAGAGGGATCCCAAATTCTGTGAGGAAATCTCACATATCACACAGGAAAACACACAGGGCTGGTGTGTGCAGACACAATTCCACTGGGCAAAACCAGAGCTGCTGGGGAAGGCAGAGCCAGGGAGGAAACCCAAGGCTGCAGAGCACAGAAGAAGAAACTTCCAGAGAAGGAAGTTTCCCAGGCAGAAGGAAGTTTCGCAGGCACCCCATGGAGTGATCTGAGTGTCAGTGCTCATCTGCTGAGCCAAACCTGAGCTCTGGTCACCAATGGAACCAGAGCATGATGATTTTAGACACTCTGAAACCCTCTCTGCAGCCAGAGCCACCTTTTAACTGAGAACACCCAGGAGCTTCCCACAGAGAGCCTTACAAGGAGTGGGATGTGCCAAGGGGAGCACTAAAGGTAAAAGCAGTGGGGTTCTCACTTACTTTGCAGCCTGGACACTTCTCCTTCAGCTTCCTGGAGATGCCAGTGATGGTTCCTCCTGTGCCAGCTGTGGCCACCACCATGTCCACCTTTCCTGTTTAAGGGTGTGGGAGAGAAGTGTGAAATCTCCAGCAGAACGATGGATTGAAAGCTCACTCCTAAGGATGGACTTTCTTCAATAAAAATGCACAAAGTGGCTGAAAAGGGCAGGGTAGGATTCTTTGCCTTGAAACTGCATTGCTTAATCATCATTTTCTCCAGCAAGGGTTTTGAAATGTTCACCCAGAGCTGGCAAGGCACCAATCTGTGGCACTTTGGACACAGCTGGATGTGGCCCACAGAGCTGACAGCTGCAGTTTTCCTGGTCCTGTATCTGCTGATACACATAACTCATTCTCTGAGCTAAACTGAGCAGCCCATTATGTTTGTTAATTAACTGAGTGAGTGCCAAGAGCGTGGGACAGGCAGGCATCCCTGGAGAGAAGTGTTAACACAACTACTCCCTCATTTTCATGTGAGAAAGGCTGTTTTGGTCACCAGCACTCAGAGGGAGTGTGGATATGATAGTTCATCCCTGTGTCACCACCTACAGCTGCTCTGGTGCATCCACATGACAGCTTTGTTAATTTAAAAAAAAATAAAAAGGATTTTTAAAAGGTCACCACACACAAAATCAATTGCTTACCAGCCAAAAGAATAACACCCCACCAAGCAGGGGTAACTGAACAGTGCCTGGGCTGTAAGGGGAAGTAAACAGAAACAAGAAGCCTAAATCTGGAACTCATCTGGACTCTCAGTTTGTGGCAGCTTGTAAAAGTGCCATCAGTTTAACTCCAAGTTTGTCACAGAAAGACAAGGCAAATCCTCTGAACAGCCAGAGGAGAACCTTCCACGTGGTCCTCACCTTGATGTGAATGAATTTAATTGTTGATTTTCTTATCTGAAACTGCACTGTTTAATAAGGCAGGTCTGGAGCCTTCTTAGGACTCCCTTCTGTGCCCTAGGGAAATGCCCACATGCTGCAGCATCACAGGGAATGTCTCCAACAGCTCCCAAAGCAGCCCCTGAGCTGAGAACGAGCCCAGCTGAAGCTCTGCTGCCTCAGCTCAGCCCTTTCTGGGGCTCAGCTGCCCAGAGGCAGCTCTGGAGAGAGCCCTGAGAGCCAGAGGGTGCTGCTGGTGACAGCTGTGGCACAGAGCAGCCTGGGCTCATGAGGAGCACACTAAGGAGCACACATCTGCACTCCTAAGTGAAGATGCTTCCAGTGTATTGGAGTAGTTGCTCTGGGAATGTTAAAACACCTATTTCTGTACTTGTGATCAAAGAATGACCCTATTCCATACCAGTCTACCTAAAAAACAAAGAATTCTCCATTGATGGAAAAAAAAATCATTACTATGACCACTTGTCACCATTATATTTTCTGAAAAATCTCTTTGCCCAGGATTCTTCTCCTGGGAAGCTGAGAAGCCTCAGAGAAAAATGAAACCAATAATTATCTGATTTGCTTCTCCTGTGTTTTGCTGCTCTGGAATGTGTTTGGACATTGTTTATATAATATATTATAATATAATATATAATATATAATATAATATATATAATATATACATATATTATATATAATATATACATATATAATATATACATATTTTAATATATAATATATTAAAGAACATTATATATAATATATATTAATGTATAATATATTGAAGAATATGACCTATATAATGTATATTAACATATAACATATTGAAGAATATGACCTATATAATGTATATTAACATATAACATATTGAAGAATATGACCTATATAATGTATATTAACATATAACATATTGAAGAATATGACCTATATAATGTATATTAACATATAACATATTGAAGAATATGACCTATATAATATATTCTTTAATATAATATAGATTATAAAGTAATAAATTAGCCTTCTGAGAACATGGAGTCAGACTCCTCATTCCTTCCTTTGTTGGGGGTCCCAGAAAATACCACAACCACTGAAACAAGGTAACTCTCTAACAACACACAGCACAGTTATGGGGTTTGCTTCACCAAAATCCATGATTTTCTCATCTGAGGGCTCCTTCTCCAGGCACATAGGAGCCAGGGGCTCTTGGGAGGGGTTTGGCAGCAGAGCAGACCTACCATCACACTGCTGCAGGATCTCCTCAGCTGTGGTGTCATAGTGGGTCAGGGGGTTGCTGGCATTGCGGTACTAAATTCAAAGGCAGATCAGAAGTACAAAAATCACATTTTGAGCGAGTTCAAAAACATTTCAAACAATCCCCAAACCCCAAAACACCTAAACATGCTCTCTGCACAATGTTTCATTGTGCATTATCTGGAACTAGGCTTCCTAAGTGACCTAGCTCAAGCGCAGTCCTAAGGTGCCAGCACCCTCCCATGTCAAAATCAGCTCTGTCTGTGGGACAGCACTCCTAGCAATGTGACCCCTGGGTCCATTCTTCCTCACAGGATTGCTAGCTCAGTAGAAATAGACACCCTGAGTGCTGTAGTTCTGGCAAACACCAGCTCATTGCTGCTCTCTAGTGACTGTAAAAACTTCCTTTCCTACAACGTGGTGACTGCTCAGCTCCAGCTCCAGATTTGGGGCATCTTCTCCTCCAGAGACAAATGGAGAGTGTTGGACAACCCAGAGCCTCCTTCATGCTACACCTGCACCTCTGACACCCTGGCTCCCACCTGGTCCAGGATGTGTGCATTGGGGATTTCATTCTTCAACCTCCAGGCCACTCCCACGTGAGATTCAGGAGAATCAAATCTGGCTGTAGTTGGGGTCCTCACAATCTCAGCACCCAGAGCTCTCAGGACATCCACCTGCAGCAAATAAAGGTGGTCACAAAACCCCAAAACACCCTCAACAGGCCCCCTTCACCCCCTCCAAGGCCAGAATATTTGCAGGATATTCAAAGCTTCAGCACTGTCTTCCTTCACGCTCTGCTCAGCAACAGACAGCTCACCTGGAGCACAGGTAACCATTTCAATGTGCCAGGCAAACCTCAGACTGTCTGTTTTTAAAACAATTATGGGAGTTTTCAAAGTGGCAGTGCTATGGGGATGAGTCTCTAAGACATTTTCTATCCATGGCCAGCCAGCCTGGATTTCTCCAGGCACAGGCAACAACACCTCAGCAGAGTTTTCCCTGGCAAGAGCCTGCACCTTTGTTGCTGAAGCCCCAGCACTGATCTGCAGCAGGAGCAGACATGTTTATGTTTGAATTCTTGCAAGCAGAGGCAGCTCTGACCTTCTCCATGCTCATTTTCTCTGGCATGACGATGATGCAGCGGTACCCCTTCACTGCCGCCGCCAGGGCCAGCCCGATCCCTGCAACAACAAAGGCACACAGAGCCCTCAGTGAGCACCAGCAGGGCACAGAACACACAGGGCCAGCTCTGGCACGCCCTGCCTTCCATCATTTCTACCAGAGGGGTGGCAAAGGGGATGTTTCTGCCTGTGGGTTTACAGGAGCCGATCCCTGTTTGAGGTTCACAGCCCAGAGAAAGTTTAGCCAAGGGTGGGGGAACTTGGCTTGTGCAAACTGCTGGCTTTGCCACATCACCTTCCTCCTCTCTCACCCACTTCATTTTTCCAGATGTAATTTGGGAAAGGAACGTGCTTTAAGCTGGAGGAGATGAGAGGAATCACTTTGATTCTGCCAAAAGGTCTGCAGAGCCTCTATTGACTCACTGCTGCATAAATCCCTATTTGTAATGTGCTGAAACTAAGCCCTGTCTGAAAACACATTATTTAGATGCTGTTGGTGGCTGAGGGTCTAAAACACTGTGTCAGCTTGCTGCAACAGTGAAGCACCCTGGCTGTTGGAGACAGACATCTCATTTCCACTCTGAACATCTCCACCTCCATCTCTGACTCCTGCCTGCTCACCTGAGGGCTCAGCAGAGCTGTCCCTGTGGGACAGAGGCTCACACCTGCTATCAGGTCACCTCTCTGTGCTGTCCCTGTGGGAGAGAGGCTCATACCTGCTATCAGGTCACCTCTCTGCTCACACCTGCTATCAGATCACCTCCCTGCTCACACCTGCTATCAGGTCACCCCTCTGCTCACAGCCGCTATCAGATCACCTCCCTGCTGCACAGCCTGAGCTGATCAGGTTGGCTGAGAGGTGTGAGAGGTCAGGCTGCAGCTCCCCTGCTCCTCTGGGCACCAGCACATGCAGCTCACCCTACACAGAGACCTGCTTGTTCAAAGCTGCCTCTGGTTTTGTGTGGGAGAAAAAATCCCCCACCCTAATCATCTTTAATTATTCCTGTAAGAGAAGCATAACCCACACCTAAAACAACTCAAGTACTCAAGTAGTGTTTAATATATTGGGAAGGGAAAGTTTTCTCAGTATATTATAGATAAATATGGATGACCAAATACACAAATAAATAAGGCAGCAGCAGCTTCATTAAAGCCAAAGGCTGAAGAGAAGTCATCCAGATCTTCCTTATGGTCTGTGATTAAGAAAGGATTTTGAGACCTGAACTCTAATACTTTGTACTTTCTGCTACTGACCTGGAAATGCAGCAAAACATCAAAACAGGACTTTGGCTGAGGGAGAACTGGGATGCAGAGAAGATAAAAATATAACACATTAGCTCTCACACTCAACACACCCACTAACTCTGAGCAGTAGAGAGCAAAAACCAATTCTCTCAGGTTACTGTGTGCCCTGCTCTTTGCTCTTTTGTGACAAAAAAAATCAGCTTGCTGAAGTAATTGCCCTGTATCTCCTACAGTTCTGCCTTTCTGGATTCTGTGGCAAGTAGAATCATTTATCAGGTACTGACCCAGAGAGAGGGATGTCATGGCAAGACCTTGGAGACTGGAGGAATGCAACACACAAGGATATTTTCCACTCCAGGCCATGGTTCAGGCAGAAGCTACAGCCACACTCACCAAGGCTTCAGCTGCCCTGAAAGGCTCCAGAATCCCCTGAATGGACACCAAAGCTCTGAGACCGGCCCCCCAAAGTCCCCTGAATGGCCCCCAGAGCAGCTGCTGAGCCAACAGATGGGACTTCCCAGTTTCCTGCTGCAGCTGGGGAGCTGCTCACAGATCAGCTCATCCCCTCCAGTCACATCAGAACAAAACCTGCCTGCTCTGTCAGGAAGCAGCAGTGAGTAGAAGTCCAGAGAAGAGCTCAGGAGCAGGACCAGGCCCCTCTCCTGAGCACAGCAGGCAGGAGGGCAGCTTGGAGCTCACCTCAGAGGAGGCAGTGTATTAGACACTTAACTATTTCTATTTAACTGTATTATTAATTTTATATTTGACTCCAGGGGGAATATTCCAGGTGTGTTTGACTCCCCATGAGTAGAGCAGCTTAACACAAAGACAACAATGACACAGGAGCCCAGAGTTAACTCCAGACTGCTCAGATCATCCATGCTCTGACCTAAGGGGGCTGTTCCTTCCTCCAGCCCTCCAAGGAGGAAATGTGAACCCAGGTGGAATCTGCTGCCAGTCCAGGTGTGCAGGGGCTCTGGCAGGCAGTGCTGTAAGGATGCAGCTCCTCTCCCATCTCCTCTGCACCAGCAGGGAAAGGGCTGTTCCTCAAACCTGACAGAGGAACCATGGCACTTCCCCAGCTGAAAGAAGGGGAAGATCCAGATTCCCTCTGATGCCTCAGGTTTTAGCTTTTATGTTTTTCAGATTCTGTGCTGCTTTAGTGTGTGGGTCTGAGCTACATATGAGGGGATGGTGAGCTCTGTGCACAGAGCAGGGAGACAAAACAATTCCTGCTCCAGCTGGGCACCAAGGACAAATGATCCAAATCTCAGCCCAGGAGCACAAACACCGTGGGCTGCAGAGAGAAAAACAAGCAGGGTGGGACTGCCTGGGCTAAAGCTGGAATGGGACAATGAACTGCAAGGTGCAAATGGAGCAGAACTGATCCCAGGGACAGACCCCGTGCCCGGCCGTGCATTTTGGGGCCATTTTGGTTCATCTTGGGTGCAGCCCTGGCTGGGCTCTGGTGCTGCCCAAGGTGCATCCATGGAGGCCTTTTTATAAGTCCCTGCTTTATTCTTTAGCTCTGTTTGGTCTCTGTTCTAGGTCAGCCTGCACAAGGCATCAACACCAGCCTTATGGGTGCTTTTTTCCACAATAATTTCAGACAGACTTGAATTCCTGAGGACTCCTGCGAGTCTGGCCTTCCTTTCTTTAAATCAAAGAGGCTCTGCAGTTTAGCAGAACTCCTTCCCATCTGCTCTGGTCAGCAGAGACAGTTCAGAATTGTTCCAGGTGTGAGGTGGAAGGGGCACTGCTCCCTGCACCAGGCAGGAACAGATTCCCTTCCCTCCCTGCACAGGCTGCAATCTCAAACCTGCCTTTTCCAGGAAAACCACCACACCCTTTCCTCAGCCTCTGCACACCCTACCTGTGTTCCCAGAGGTTGGCTCAATGATGGTGTCCCCAGGCTTCAGGATCCCAGCTCTCTCAGCATCCTCCACCATCCTGAGGCTGATGCGGTCCTTCACGCTGCCCCCAGCGTTGAAGTACTCACACTTGGCCACTGCAAACACACAACCAGCAGGGCTGCAGGGCATTTCACAGCTCATCCAGCTCCACACCCTGCCCTGAGCACAGACACCTTCCACCAGAACAGGTTGCTCCAAGCCCCATCCAACCTGGCCTCAAACCCTGCTCTTGTTCCTTTCCCCTCGCTGTCTTCGTCCCTTCCCCTTTCCTGGTAAGCTCTCCAGCCAAAAAAGTTCTCATCAAACTGAACTTTCTCTCCCATCACTCCAGAACTCCCAGCATTAATCCCTTCACCACCTTTCAGCACTCTGATCAGAGCCTCCTAATATCTACAGTATTAATATACAGTATTGGCTGGGTTTAAAAACCCAACCAAACAAAAAAAAAATCCACTGACCATTTCACCCCTTTAATCATTTCCAGTGGTCTTTACTGATAACTGCAGAGCTGCATTTTGCACACACTGATGAATGCTCTGAATAGGAGAAGCAGTCAGAAACTTCACACAACTGCTTTAAATTTAAAAAATTATTTTCTATGAAAGACATTTTTGTGTTTTCTACAGAAATGGAAAAGCTGCAGGAATTGTTCTCATGAGGTACAAACTGAAAGATGTTTTAGATGACAAAATCCTAAAAACCAGAAAATTTGCCAAGGAAAACCAGGAATTTTTCCTCACCATTTCCTGCCAATCACCTGCACTCCTGTGGCCAGGTTATATGACACTACTAACCCAAGCTACCCAAGTTTCTGAACCAGTGTTTGTAGCTTGTTGTCTGCGTGCAGCAACTCACAGAGTTCACACTTGAGCCCAAAGTGCTTCCCAATCTTGTTGATCCGCACCAAAGGTGTATTGCCAACTTTATTCAGGATGTTGGGCAGGATCTTCGGAGGCTCTGGCCTGGCACAAACACAAACAAAGTCAGTGTATTCACAAAAGGGTCACACAACAACCACACAGCATTTATTGCTGTTATTTCTCCTTTTGTGGAAACCCAGGGCACCAGGAATATTTCTGTGTCTGCTCTGGGGTGCCCTGACCCCCAGGGCAGCACTGACTTTGACCCTCATCCATGGAGAAAGTTTCCCAGACTTCAAGATAGACTGGAATCCACAAAAGTGTGAAATAGATTATAGAGAGCAGTGTAGGTGTATCACTGGGTGAGAAATTTAGGTTTTGGGATTTCTAGTCTGTTGTGGATGGAAGCAAGATGGAGGGCACAGGGTGTTGTCCTGGGTTTCTTCTTCATGCTTCTTCTTCCTCCTTCTCCATGGGTTTGGGTGGCATTTTGTAATTGGGCAGGAAAGTCCCCATTGCAGCTCTGTGGGATCAGTTATTGGGTTAAAAGGGAAAGTAATCCAGGTGTCAGTTCTTCATTGGATAGTTTAGTCTTAAAAGACCTTGGAACAAGAGATTGTTGGCCATTTTGTGCCTTCTAATGAAAAGCTGCAGAACTCACAGTAGTGAGACTGTTTTACTGATAAGAAATAATAAACACCTGAGTCTGAACATGAATTACTGTCTCAAGTGCCTTCAATGCAGGCCCAGAGAAACCCACAACTGGAACCACCACATCCTTTATCAGGCTGGTTATTTTAGCTATTTTAGTTCAAAGGAATATCCACTGGATACAACATCACAACACCAAGTCCTTGATCCAAAACATGGATTAATCAGAGCGGGATTTGTGCTGAAAATCAGCAAATAAGGCAACACTTACAGGGTGGCATGATGATGGGGGGAGGCAGAGAGGGGCTTCCCGAGCTTCCAGGTGCATTTGCTGGGTGTGTCAGGGCGGATCCACTGCCTCTCCTTCTCATTAGCCTTGCAGTTCTCAGTGTCCACCCCACCAGAGACAAAATACTTGGCAGCTGCATGAGGGCACGAGTTGGTATCTGGCTTCTTCTGGGAAGGAAGAGTAGGGATTTCATTCTTGGGGGGAGGGAGAAGGAAAAGAAAAGGAAAAAAAAAAAAAAAGAAAAAAAAAAAAAAGGAGTTGATGTTTCCATGGTGCTATGAGGATGGGGAAGTGTTTCAGCATCACCTTGATTCGCCAAATCCTTATCACCAACACCAGAACCTGCACTGCAAGTCTGGGAGCAAAAGCTCACCACAGTGCTCTGCACAAAGACAATTTAAACACACGTGGCTCACTGCAACCAGCCTGCACAGACACAAAAAACCCAGGGCTATTCTCATGGGAGACTCCCCACCCACACCAAAAGCTCTCTGAAATAAAAAACAAAACCTCCCCATTCCAAGCAGACTGGAACACAGCGAGGCTGCTCGGTGGCCAATTAGAAATCTGTGCCAGAGGACTCTGCACGGCTGAGTGGCCACAGAGAACTCTCACAGAAAGGTTTCAGCAGCACCTTCCTCCAGCTCAGAGCCCTGTCCAGCCTGGCCTTGAAACCTCTTTGTCTTGGCCCTTCCCTGGAAAGTTCTCCAGGCAAAGAGAAAAATGGAAAAAAATTGGTAAAAATGGCAATTTCTCCCCTTCTTCAGCCTGCACTTTCACTCCAGTACTCCCAGCATTAATCCCTTCAGTTTATTTTATTTATTTTTATTTATTAATCCCTTGAATGGGGGATTAATAAAAGGGGAAATCCAGAACTTTCCAGAGCTCTTGGGCTCTGTTTCAGTTATTTCAACAACACATTTTATGATTCTGAAACACCATTTTGGAAAGCCAGCCTTTAGATATAACAAGTAAGGAACAAACCAGGTAATTTAGGCAGCATTTTTTACACACACATATACATACATAGGTAAAAAAAATAAATTGTCTTGATAAGAAATATTGCATAGCCTGATTAAGAAACAAATATTCCCCAAAGAGCTGTGAGTACCTTAGAGACAGGAACAGGCCTTTCTGATACAAACTTCTCCATGGTTTTTGGTGGGGGTGGTGGCAGAGAAAACTGGATTTTCTTCAGGAGAAGGACTGCTGTGGGTCACAAGACTGGAATCCTCTTCAAAGCTGCAGATCATACAAGTTAGAAGGAAAAAAAAACCTATCAGGAAACTCTCTTACAGGAGCAAAACACACACATCTTTTTCATGGGGGGAAAAAAAAGAAGCTGCAAAAAAAAAGTGAAGGTGACTTTTATAAACAGGATTAAAAATAAATCAGGCAGCAGAGAAATTGTGTAGGATTGATGGGGGGTGCCCTGACCCTGTCCCTCCTGCATTGTTCATCTTCCCTCTGCCCTGTCCTCCACAGTAAGCACAAAACATCTTTTATCAGACCTTCTGCAACTCCAGGAGCTTGAAAGCCACAAAAAGTAATAGGGAATACTTCAGCTCACAGGAAATGCAGTCCTAGAGATACAAAGGGTGAAAGGGCTTCATGGTGCTGTCCCCAAAAGACCCTGTACACAACTCTGGAAGACTTTATCCAGGAACAGAGGCCTCTCCACCCTCAAGTAGAGCAAAATCTCCAAAGTTCCTGCCCAAAATTAATTAGTGTTGTATGCACAGCTTCAGTGATGCTGCATAAAACACACACAGCAAACACTTCATGCTTCTAGCAGCTTTTAGCTCCAGAAATTAGTAAATACAAAATAATAATCTCATTTCTCCTACCAGTTGTTCACAGAGCCTGGCTGCTTCCTATCAATTACAGACAAAAACCTGGCTGAAATCTTGGAAAGCATGATGGTTTCTTTCCCCTACTATTTGTTTTCTTCATCACTGTTTTGCAGCAAGGTTCAGCTCTTTCCATTACTGAATTTTGCTGGGAAGGGTCCCTGGCCTCATCCTCATGGCAGATGCACACAAAACACATATTTAAGACCTCACAGAGTTGAGAAAATGGGAAAAAAATCTGGATCACAGCATCAGTGACCTTTAGTATTTGATCCTGCAAGTTAACCCAGGCCACTAACCACTGCTGCTTTGGGCACTGCAATGCTCAAAGCATTTAAACTGCTCTCCTCTAGGGGGGAAAAGAACCCAAAAAAACCCTCTGAAAAGATCAACTTTCCAGACTAAGACTTGAAATAATTTTCCTTCAACAAAAAGATTTCCATGTCACCAAAATGATACAATTCAATTTAATCAGGTTAATACATGCCCAAGAGCCAAGATGGATTATAATAATCTGTCATAGATGGATTATAACCTCTCATAGATGGATTATAACCTGCCACAGACTACTGACCAGGGTTAGAATGAGAGACACCAGTCTAAAAAAGCAAAGATCCCATAAATACACAAAATATAGCACCAACCTGTCTTTGCTACCAGAAATCAGCTTACTCCCAGTTCCAGATTGAAACCCAGCCCTCATTTCTCTTTCTAGGATGCCTCTGGTTCACAGTCCAGAGTATCAGTGGGGGTTTTTTTGGGAAAGGAAAAGTACTGGAGGATTTTCAAGGTTGGCATGAAACACTGACAGTGCCTGCCTGTGCCACAGGTAACACTGACAATATTGACAAAGTCCAGCTAAAAAGGGGACCTTGCTGCCAAAGGGTCAAATAATTTCAAAATACAGGAGAAAAGCAGCAAGGGTTTAGAAACAGAAATCTGAGTATTTTGTTCTGCTTCCAAGTTATCATAAAATAAGAGCACAAAACCTTTAAAAGCTTTAAAACACCAGCTCTCAGTGTCTTTCAAGAGTGTCCAAACACTGAGATGAAAGAGGGAGAAATTCACTGCAGTAAAAAAAAAATAAAAATAAGAGGTTTACAGTATTTGTTCTTTGTATTGACTGCAGGAAAGAAATTAATGTGGCTCTCAAAAAGCTGCCTTTTGGGCTGGGCAAAGCAATAGCAAAAAGGCAAAAAAAATTAATAATTTACTAACAGCAACTCCCATTACTTCTTGAACAGCAGAAATTAAGGAAAAGCTGTATTTATTGCCCTCAAATAGGCTGTGAGATTCTCCCATATTTTCATAATGGCAATACTTGATGTTTGATCAAAGCTTCAATAATGGGGCTTCAATTCTGAACAAAAACAAGGAGAAGGACAAAAAGCTAAAAAACCTGTCACCAAATACTAATCTTAAGCAACATAATTAATTTCTTACAGCCCTAGGTGACACAAACTCAGCAAAACAGGGCCAGACATGGTCTAGGACATCCAAATCCCCACCCTGATCCTCCCTACAGACCCAAAATAGCACTTTTTGGGGGGGAAGCAGGACAGGAGGATGGCAACTCTGCTTCTGCAGCTGAACACTGCTCAGCAGAGGCCAAGGGAGATAAACTGCAGGAAGAGCTGCTCATCTTTAGGAAAAAAAATCTGTCAGCCTGAATTTAATTTTCCTGTAAAGGGGAACACTCCCATAACCAGCTAGGGGTGTGGGTAGAGTCCAACTAGAAAAGCCTGACTAGCTCCTGCCATTATATCTGCATATCACAGAATCACAGAATCAGGAGGTTGGAAGAGACCTCTGAGATCATCGAGTCCAACCTGTGCCCTAACACCTCAACCAGACCATAGCACCAAGTGCCATGGCCAGGCTTTTTTTAAACACATCCAGAGATGGTGATTCTACCGCCTCCCTGGGAAGAGCATTCCAGTACTTTGTTATTCTTTTGGTGAAAATTTTTTCCTGATATCCAACCTATACCTTCCCTGACGTAGCTTGAGACTGTGTCCTCTTGTTCTGTCAGAGACTGACCCCCACCTGTCTACAGCCTCCCTTCAGGAAGGTGTACGGAGCAATACGGTCACCTCTAAGCCTCCTCTTCTCCAGGCTAAACAGCCCCAGCTCCTTCAAACCTCCCTCACAGGGCTTGTGTTCCAAGATCACATAAGGTAAAAAAAAAAAAAAAAATTAATCAGAAAGAGAATTTACAAAACCACTTAAACCTAAGTCACAAATAGGAGTGGGACAGAGGGATGAGATCCAGAAAGCCTCATGGGCAAGGCTCACACTCCTGGGTCCACCAAGACCTAAATTATTTCTCAGCTCCTCGAGAACAGGACTGAGGGCCAGTGAGTGAAATCCTGAGCAGCCTGAGCTGAACCCAGCGCCCAGGTGAGTGAGGAGCTGCAGTTTCCATGGCTGTGCACAGTGTGTGCTCTCAGCACCCATGCACTGCACTGTTCAAACATCCCCTGGGCAGCAGCAAACGAGCTGAGCCTGGCCTGGAGCAGGGATGAAGCTGTGTGAGGCAGGTGTAAGAGCTGAATCTCAGGGAAACGCTGCTCAGGCTGGGATGAGATACAGAATTCCTGCGTCTCACCCCTCTCTCTGCTGCAGCTGAGAAAGGGAAACTTGGTGATGATAAGCAGGTACAAATAAAGCACTGCAGAACAGTTGTTCTGCTCAGCCTGAGCACCACAGGGTATCTCTGTAGTAACCAGATGCAGCAGCACCCATCCAGCCTTTGGAAACACCACAGCTGGAACATGTTTTGTGGAGGTGACTAAAAACTCTACAACTTTGTGAAAGTTGTAAAGCTGGTATGTTTATTACAGTGCTGGGTGCATGTGGAGATTACTCTCCTTAAAAGACATTTGTACTTCTAGGAACTTTAGGGGTTTTTTAATCTCATTCTCAAATGCATATGCATACAATTTCACAATAGGTTCATACATATTCATTTTTACGAATTTCGTGTGACATTTGCTGCTAGTTCTTCTTTATCAGAAACAATTCTTAGGTCAGGTTGACCTGCTCTCACAGCAGTCTTTCTGTTTCTTTTTATCACTTTTTGTTTCTTCTTTTTTTATTTCTGTCTTTCACTGAAG
Organism: Geospiza fortis; assembly: GCF_000277835.1. NCBI lineage: Eukaryota > Metazoa > Chordata > Aves > Passeriformes > Thraupidae > Geospiza > Geospiza fortis. Next base: position 860,130 of record NW_005054438.1, on the reverse strand, counting down.
CAGTTTCTCTGAGTTTAGGCTTTTGCAGTCAGGCTAAATGGCTATGTTTTCTAACCACAGACTTAAAGATGTACATTTCACCTAAATCAAAATTGATTTCTACTCTGGGGAATTTTCACTTTGTTTCAAACAGATTAAGGAGGAAGTCAAACATTTGGGTTGTTTTGCTGCTGTGGTTTCTCTGTGAGTGTGTCTGTGTGTCCTTGTCACTTCCTCAGGAGCAGCCATCCCTCCTGTGCCAGGAGATATCAAGTGACCTGAAGCAACCTGAATTAACATCTGGCTCTAGGAAGAGATCCTTCAAGCCTCCAAAATCTTATTTCCATTTTCTCCTACAGAGCAGGTGAGAACATGCACATCCTCTCGATGATCACCCTTCAAAAGCCAGACTGGCGCACTCAGAACTTTCTGGAAGGAAAGGGGCAGCTCTTTAATGCCCTCACCTCTGCAACACTGCAAAGATCAAACTCTGGGAGCAAAGGAACTGCCATTGCTGTGGCAATTGTTATTCTAGAAACCAGCCAGGAAGAGGGGAGTGTTCAGTTTGCTGTGCCCCCAGAGAAGGGAAGCTGAGCCTGCAGCCCTCACACAGGTGTCAGACAGCTCCATCTCCTGAGCTCACCCTGCCTGGACTCATGTGATAACTCTCCTGATGTCTCAGGAGCACAGCAGCATTAGAGAGAAGACTGGAGCATGCTTTATCTGTGTTTTTACTGCTGCAGTCAGCTTTCAGTATTTCCTCCCTTCTAGTTGCCCCTCCTGAGCACACAGAGATGGACCAGCACTGCAGCAGAGCTCTTCATCTGCCCAGCCCACCAAGCTCAGGGACAGGAGGATTCCATGGACAGAAATTAAACAAATTACCCAGCAGGACAAAAAGGGAGCTGCTCTCAGGTTTTGACCAGCTCTGTAAGACAGGCAGAAGCACAGCACCCCTTCCCCAGCACTGGGCTGCCTCTTGCAGGGCTTCACAAGTTTTCCTAGCCCAGGGATCTCTGATAAAGGCTGGCAGAGAGCTGGGCAGGAAGGCAGCTTTTGGCTGCATATTGGTGGGAAAAACCAGCTGCCATCATCACCCTGGGGAGCTTTCAGTAGGATCCCCAGGGCAGCCAGGAGCACAGTGCCTGGCTCCTGTGCTTTTAGCAGGATCCCCACTGCTGTGTGCCTGATTCCTGTGTTTTTAGCAGGATCCCCACTGCTGTGTGCCTGATTCCTGTGTTTTTAGCAGGATCCCCACTGCTGTGTGCCTGATTCCTGTGTTTTTAGCAGGATCCCCAGGCCAGCAGCCAGGGCCAGCCCATGCCAGCCGCCCTGGCAGGCTGCTGTGCTGCCAGTGCCAGCTCAGTCCCTGAGCCTGCACACTGCAGGACATGGGTCACTCCTGCCCCTGGCTGCCACCACCTCGTTGGAAGCAGGCTGTGGCTGCAGGGAAGCTGGGTACTCACACACAGGGCATGGCAGGGCACCAAGGGCCACCAGCTGCTCTGGAGAAGGATGCTCGGTGCAAATGCCCCAGTTCTGGGTCTGCACTGGCACCTAAATCTAAACCCTAACCCTCACCACTGCATCAGTGGTGATCTAAGCAGAAGAGAAGCAGCAGGCTCTGAGCAGGTCCCAGCTCCCCAGCAATGCCTTTCCTGTCCCACACAGGATCCCCACAGCTCCCCTGCCTCCACGCTCGGTGTTTTTCCGCCTCTGCACAGCGCAAGCATTGCGGAACCACGTCAGATCAGCAAACAAACCCCTGGCAAGGGTGAGCAGAGTGAGCAACGCTGCTGGAACGGGGCCCAGAGTTCCAAAACCTCCGTGGTCAGAAGCTTTGGGAGCACAGAGATACATGGCAGACTGGATACTCAACCAGGAGCCAAAGAACCACTCGTCTGTCAACTTACAGCTGCTCCGAAACACCGGGAGCATTATTAATATATTGGGAAGGGAAAGATTTCCCAGTATATTATAGATAAATATTCTCAGTATATTATAGACAAATATGGATGACCAAATGACTGCTACTGAACAGCTCCCTCAGGTCCTAGCCAAGTTCAGATCCCTCCCAGCTGGGGAGGGGGTAATACATGAAATCAAATGTAAAAAATAAGCTCCGTGGTCCAGTGCATCCGCCAAGAAAACCTTGCAGGAGAACCTCATGGCACCCAGGAGAACAATGGGCAGCGAGCCAAGACCAGGTGCCAAACGCCGAGAGAGCCCCAAAAGACACAAAGTCATCCTGGGAGCCGGCAGGAAAAGCAGAGAGCCCATCTCTGCTCCGGGCTCGGAGGAGGCGCTCCCAGGCACGGTCCCGGGCCCCCGCAGCGGAGCCAGCACCGCCCGGGGCGGCTCCGGGGCTCCCCGGCCCGCAGCTGCCTCTTCCTCCGCTGCAAAACCGAAAGAGAAACGCAGCACAGAACCACAGATGGGTCAGGATGGGAGGGACCACAGCGCTGCACCTGGTCCGAGCTCCCTGTTCCAGCAGAGCCGTCCCGGAGCACATGGCACGGGATGGCATCCAGACGGTTCTGGAATATCCTCACCCAGGGAGCCTCCGCAGCCTATGCGGGCACTCCGCTGCAGCCCTGCATGCCCCATCCATCCCCTCCGGGATGAGAGGCACGGCCACCCCCGGCTCTCACCCCCCAGATCCCGCTCCC